>NC_046301.1:21711879-22071046 GCF_004115265.2 Rhinolophus ferrumequinum | reverse complement strand
CATTTTAGCAATTTGCCCCATTTTTTTTTTTAGCCCATTAAACTTCCTGGTATATTGTTACCACAATTTGGCTGCATTTTCCCGTATAATTTGTTTATACTTTTCAGAAATGCTAATTACCTCCATTCTTCCCTATGAAATTCATATGGACATTCCTAAGAAAGTACTTTCTTTTAAATGCATTTTCCATTTCCCATACTATACCTAAGTGGGGAGGAAAGACTTTTCTAAAAATGTTATCTTTAATTTTGACTCTTGTGATTTTCCCAAACCCATAATGACTTTACTAGTCAACAGGTGCCCTTAACCTTCAATAGACAACATCCCACTTAATATAAGAAGCTTCTTCAACTTACACTTTTCCTTCAGAAGTTTACATTTCCCTCCCAGTGGCCACAGAAGTATAGACAGACAGATTTCTCTACATACACTTTTGAGATATTTGGGTAAAGAGAAAGGTAATCCCCTTACATTTTCATGATAAAGGCTTAATACACACACATACACATCTCAAGCAGAACTAGTAAAATAACATCTACCAGACTACAAAATTCATATTATCAAACATGTAACCGCTATGGTACAAGTAGAATTTAAAAATAAGATGGAGAGCTAGGGGCTCAAAACATCTTACCTGCTTGCCATCCAGTGTACAGAGCCTCTTGACCACTCCTGAGTCGAGTTTAATGGCTTCGGTGATATCTGTTAAGACTTGTTCGAAGGAATGAGCAGTCTTCTTATTTAGAAGGATCCGCACGGCTTTTCTAGGCTTCACTCCACTTCGAATCACAGTCACTAATTTGGGTTTGATGAAATCTTTACTCTCCTTTACTTCACTTTTCACTGAGGGAGCAGCCAAGGCTCGGGCGGTCCCACCCTTGATGTTCACAGACCAGTTCGGATTAATATTTTTGGTGTAATCAACTTTACGGAATGGTTCGTTTGATGCACACACGTAACTCTCACCTAAAAAGCAAAAATCATTTTTATTAGCATGACTACTCCGACCAAAGAAGTACAAGTGCTGGAGACCCACTAAGTGGACTCCTAAACTTAACAGGTTCGCTGAAAGGGGATTCACATCCTTTTCCTTTGGCATCCTCCCTTTGTTTTTAATAGCATCTAGATCGGTTTTGAGAGAATAACATGCATTATAGAGTAAAAAGCACTGGACAAAGAAACAAGAGAGATCTGTATTTTATTTTATCAAATGTATCATTCTGGATAATTCTTCCATACTTTGGTTCTCAATATCATTTTCTGTGAAGTGAACTTGCTGAACCAGATGAATTCTAAAGTACTTCCTAGTTCCAAAAGTCTATTAACTAATTTATTTTTTTAAACTTCATCTGGTGGAAATAATTATATCACAGAATAATATTCATATAAAAAACTATTTTTCTCCTTTTTCCAATTATAGATTTCAGTCCTAATCAAAGAATGATCACTACATCTTCACACAGCTGACTAAATTATATTCAGTTATAGGATCATTTACTTACTAATGAAGTACCACAAAAATGAAGAAGAGTTTGACAGCTCAAAGAAACATAACTCAGGCATTTTTTCCTTAATTAAAGAACGTGAATTCAAGATAATTAGTTTAAACAGATAACCTTTTATGTATCTACTTAAATGGGAACAGATATTAAGTAGTTAAAATGATGTGTTCATGACTCACGTAGCCTTCTGCTCAATATTTATTAAGTAAAACATAAAAAGTATACTATTTGTCAATTGATTTACCAAATCAATGTTCATTAATTTTAAGTTCCAAAATCGTATGTTGAAAAATAATTTTTCATTGAAAAACCATAATTATATGTTTAAAAATCATAAGTTTTCTTTTGGGAGACTCAGCAGTCATGCAGTTCTTTTAGTCTCAACTTTTGGGCAAACAAAAGGGTTATACTCTAAGATTTTCTCTAAGGTATTTTCTAACTCAAAAAAGAATTAATTATTTTGAATTATTTTTTCACCTATTCTATGTAATAGAATTCTTCATTCTTAATATTATACTTATATGATACAAGGCTTGAATGCTGTGACTGCTTAAGTGAAAAATAGCCAAAACAGTGAAAGAGAATTCTTGAGGAAAACCTATTAATATAAATATTCTATTGAACTACTATCAGGATGTTCTTGAAATCCTGATTACTGGAGATCTTCAAGACTCCCAAAGGCACATGAACAATTCAATAACAGATCAGGCATACCAGAAGGGTCTAAACAGAGGAGTAATGTCTTCTATTTAGAGGTATAATTGGGCCCGTCCAAGAAAACTAGGGGACCAGTCACAGGCTTTACTGCTACATCCACACCAGTTACCTGAAGTCTAGCCCAACCATCACCATTTAATTTGTGTCGATTTATCTAAATCATTTTTCATAGGGCAATCATCTGGGAGGATGGCTCATAATTTCAAAAATAGGTATATATTTAACAAAATAGAACTATACATATGTACACATTAATGAGCAAAAATAAACAATTATGATTTTGCTTTCACTTATAGAGAAAGTGACTCTCATATTGAAAAGCTCTTCCTACTGTTACCTATGATAAAAGTTTAATTGTATGTTCTGATCCAAGACATTAAAATGGGAGAAAACAAAAGGAATCTCAGCAAGACAAGTGATTTATTTATTTATTTATTTATTTATTTATTTATTTATTTATTTATTTATTTTAAGACCAGGGAGAAGTCAGCTGGGGAAAAGCCTTTCCCAATATAGAGAAAATGGCAAAATGGAACAAAACCAGAGAAATATAATGTCAGATTCCCTTGATCAACCTAGTCCCTGCACAGTCAACATAATAACCAGGAGAGCTGCCTTTTAAATTTGTCTGTATTTTTGCCTCTTTACATGAGTTCAGAATGTTAGAATGAAAATCGGGAAAGGAAGCCTGTCTTTTAGTTTGTTTGTGTGTGGTTACACATAAATTTTAATTCCCTTCCTCTCTCCTCCCTTCATATGTTGTTAGTCAAAACTCATAGATCGGAGCTTCCCGGTTGGTCAATAGGTTGGTCAATCCATGGAGGTGCTGAGATGGTACCTGCCAGGAGGGGGCATTGGAAGCTCTGTACCCCCCACACCATTCCCTATATCTCACCCTAGGAATCTCTTCCATTTGATTGTTCCTGAGTTGTACCCTCTATAGTAACCTTGAAACGTTAAAATAAAAACTCATACATCACTTCCATAAAAAATATGTAGTTTGGAACCAGGGCTGGCCAACGCCTGCTAGACAAAGCCTCACCCCTTCCCTGCATCCACAAGAGACGCAAATCATAGTTCATAGAGTACTTTTCTGTTAATCCTAGACTCCCCTTCACAATATGTACTGAATACCTTCTATGTGCCAGCTCACCTGCCAGGTGCTGACGTGATATGAAACCCATTTGACATCGTTGGCACTCAACATTTCAGCACAGAGGTTCAGGCTGTGGTTTTGAGGTCAGACCTGTGTTTCTGTATACTGGGCACATAACCCCTTACAGTACAGATGTCACACCTTATACCAATAGCCACCATGATACCCGGGCTAGCTTCCCTTGTTATATCCCCCACCCAGATCAAAAACAATCTCCTGACTGTCATTTTGTCACTTACATTGATTGCCAACAGGGAGACAATATGCTGACAAAAGAATTTAAGATTTTGGTTCCTTGGGCAGTTACGGCTCCAGTTGTTAACCAAACAATAAATTATCATTCTGTTAGATACCAGGCACCTAGAAAATTGATGAGAAGCAATCAGCCTCCTTCCATCCAGATTCATACTACTGTAGGGATTTTTGTTTAAGATTTGTTACTCCCCTGCCAACTTGTCACTCTTCCCTTCCTCCCCATCCTGGTGAACAAGTTCACTTCCTACTCAAACTATTCAGCTAGAAACCTAGGTGTCATCCTTCATTCTTCTGGCTTCCCTACATACTACATCTTGACATCAAGTTCTGTCCAGTCTATCCTTTAAATATGTCTAAAAATGTTCCTCCTGTCTGCCCCCATTACCACCCACTTCCCACCTGGATCAATGCAAGAATCTTCTGTTTTCTGTTCCTTCCAGAAATATAACAAGTTTTCAAAGTGGAAATGCATTTTATGCTACTGATACAGCTGAAAAAGTATATCCTAAAGAAATAAGTCTTGATATACTGGTGAAATATGTTTGAGAAAAATTTTTAACTCTTACCAATACATGTTAATACTGCACTTGCCAACACAAGACAAGGATCTCATTAAAAATGAGAGTTAAACTAGGATATAGATGTGTATGTATGTACATATACGTATCATATATGGCCATAAGAAAAATAAAGCCGTCCCTAAAGTCCAGAACTGATCTGACATTCACAGCTGGACTCAATGGCATTACGAGATGGTCTGATGCTCAGACCTGCGTTCTCTTGTGGGATACAATCTCACAGAATATCTGTCAAACAAAGTCACTCTGAGACTGTGATAAAGTGACATAAAAACAAGGTCACTGTGCAACCCACATAATGCCAAACGTCCCTTTCTCATAGTCAATGAGTGACTGCCAATTCTTTACCAATTACAGCTTTTTCCTCAGTGTGCCCTCCCAATAAGATGTAATAAGCGACCCAATCATAGAATGTACCCTACCTTCTAACAGTACCCAGTAGAGAAGGAGTCCCTACTTCCTTAGATCCTCCCTGAAATTATCGAACCAATGTCATTTCTATGACAGGTTTAACACTCTGGTACTGAGACACCCCATGGTATCATAGTATGTATGTATCATACACACTATGTATCATACGTAGTATGTATCATAGCATTCTTCCTTGCTGCAATGAGTAAGAAGCCCAGCTTACTTAACTATAGGTATGTTCCTGGTGGTCTCTGGCTGAAGAAAACTGAAATTCATTCATTCATTCATATTCCCTCTCTTTCTCTCTCTCTCTCACACACACACACGTGTGCGCTTTCTCATAACAACAGTTCTTTGACCATAAGATATTAAGAAGAAATCATTTTGAAAATGATGATGTGAATACTACATACAAAGAGGATTTGCCTTCCGTATAGAAAGAGATGGATAAAGCATAAGCAGGTTACACAATTGTTTTCAAGCATGGAATAGAACAGAAAGTCTTTCAATTTCCTGGAGACTCTCTCTCCAGAAACACAGTTACAGCTTCTTCCCACTGACATTTGTTCAAAGACATTTTGTAATACTTCATATTTAGCAGCTATGTAATATAACCTGAGTATTGTTAATCATTAATTTTCATCCTTAATCAAATGAACTGCCTCCTGTTTAAGAGGCAAATGGCTATTAAAAGCTAGGAACTCCCCAATTCCTGTTCTTTGAAAATCTTCATCCCTAAAAATATATATTTCAGTCCATGCCAATTTTTCCCACCTTCTCTCCCTTTTCAGTAAAAAGGGTACCCTCCTCTATTCAATGGAAAGTCCCTCTCCCCGGACTTGGGCCCCTCCCTCTCCTCATGCTGAGATTCCAAGGGCATTCTTCTCTCCTCCGTGTAATGGGAGAGCCCTCTTTACAGGATTATACACAGTGTCTCCCATCTTAAACACACGCACAGATCCTCCCCTCTCGTCATTCGTCATCCCACTCTACCTAAGTGCTTTTGGCTTCCATTCTCTTCCCAGTTAAACAGCACTCCTCATCAGAACCACAAAAGACAATGAATACCCAAAGCAATCTTGAGAGAAAGGATCAAAGTTGGAAGTATCACTCTATTTGATATAAAACTACACTACAAGGCTATAGTAATCAAAACAGCATGGCACTGGCATAAAAACAGATCAATGGAACAGAATAGAGAGCCCAGAAATAAACCCACACCTATATGGTCAATTAGTCCATGACAAAGGAGGCAAGAATATACAATGGGGTAAAGACAATTTCTTCAATAAATGGTATTGGGAAAACTGGACAGATACATGCCAAAAATGAAACTAGATCACCTTCTTACACCATATACAAGAATAAACTCAAAATGGATTAAAGACTTCAATGTAAGGCCCGAAACCATAAAACTCCTAGAAGAAAATATAGGAAGTAAACTCTTTGACATTGCTCTTAAGTAATTTTTTGGATACGTCTCCTCAGGCAAGGGAAACAAAAGAAAAACTAGACAAATGTGACTACATGAAACTAAAAAGTTTTTGCATAGCAGAGAAAACCATCAAAAAAAGGAAAAGACATTCCTACTCAGTGGGAGAAAATATTTACCAATCATATATCCAATAAGGGGTTAATATCCAAAATTTATACAGAACTCATGCAACTTAACTGACAATCCAATTTTAAAAAGGGCAGTTAGACCTCAATAGACATTTCTCCAAAAAGGACATACAGATCGCCGATAGACATATGAAAAAATGTTCAATGTCACTAATCATCAGAGAAATTCAAGTTAAAATCACAATGAGATATCATCTCACACCTGTCAGAATGGCTATCATCAATAAATTAACAAACAACAAGTGCCGGCAAGGATGTGGAGAAAAGGGAACCCTCGCACACTCTTGGTGGAATTGCAAATTGGTGCAGCCACTATGGAAAACAGTATGCAGGTTCCTCAAAAAATTAAAAATAGAACTACCTTATGACCCAGCAATCCCACTTCTGGGTATTTATCTGAAGAAATCCAGAACATTAATTCAAAAAGATATATGCATCCTATGTTCATTGCAGCATTATTTCCAATAGCCAAGATATGGAAGCAACTTAAGTATCCATTGACAGAGAGTTGGATAAAGAAGATGTGGTACATATATACAATGTATGGAATATTACTCAGCCATAAAAAATAATTAAATCTTACCATTTGTGACATGGATAGATCTAGAGGATATTATGCCAAATGAAATAAATCAGAGAAAGAAATACCATATGATTTCACTTATGTGTGGAATCTAAAAAACAAACAAACAAAATAGAAACAGACTCACAGATACAGAGAAAAAAACGATGGTTGCCAGATGGGAGGGAGTTGGGGGAGGGCTGGGTGAAAAGGGTGAAAGGATTAAGAAGTACAAACTAGCAGTTACAAACTAGTCACCGAGATGTAAAGTATAGCATAGGAACAATAGTCAATAATATTGTAATAAGTACATATGGTGTCAAGTGGGTACTCGACTTATCAGTGGGATCACTTCATAAGTTACATAAATGTTTAACCACTATGCTGTACACCCAAAGTTAATATTGAATGTCAACTATAATTGCAAAATTTAAAAGAAATGTTAAGGAAAGCACTCTTCATTTGTGTTTTCTACTTCCGCACCCAGTATTTGCTCTAAAGCCACTGGAGCATCACTTCTGCTCCCAGCACTCCAATTGGGGACCAGTACCTCATCCCCAAGTACTTCTTTCCTAACTACTAAATGCAAAGCACACCTTTCTGATTTCACTTGGCATTTTCTGAGGGCACTGGACACCCATCCTGATTCTCTTCCTACAGATCCTTTTCTCCTTCGCTTCCATGATGGAATTTCTTCTGGTTTACCTCTTACTCCTGGTCTCCCACCCATCCAGGCCTCCCCCATCCCCCTTAGATTCTCCCTGGGCAGTTGCATTCGCCCCCCTGGCTTCAACCACCCCCATGAGGACTCAGATCGAGGACATCCCCCGCCTAGTCCATTGTCTTGAATTCAAACCACTTACAGAATATCTCGACTAGAGAATCCACGGCTATCTCACATGCCACATGTCTAAAACCAACTTCACAGCCATTTATTGCTGTCCTGACCTCAAACGCTCCTCTTCCTGAATTCCACGACTGATTGAAGGAAATCACCACCTATATAGTCACCTAAGCAAAAACCAAGACTCCTGCTTCTCTTCTGCCTTTCCCCACATTCAACAAAAGTGGCAAAACTGCTGACTTTGGTCTAAGCTCCTCTGGGAGCCAAGCTCCTCAATTCTGCCTGCACTCATTTCTTCGTGGATTAGAGTAGTTAAACTCCTGGTGTCAGGTCACCCTCCAAGAGCTGTCACGGCAAGTTTTGTAAAATGGAGCTCTGATGTCTTTTGCCGGCTTCACAGCCTTTAGAATACAGGACACACTCTTCAGCACGTCGCACACTTTCAGCCCCACCTCCCCCGACTTTCCCACAGGTTCCTAAGTTAGTGTCATACCAGTATATTTGCAATTCCCTTCAAATTCATCATACCCTCCCATTTTCACTCCTTCTTATGTATCTGAAATAACCTTCCTCCTCCTCCTGCCTTGCCTCTTTTTTACTAAACTGTCAAGATTAATTGCCACTGGCAAGGAAGTAAAGCAGAACTTTTTGTATATTGTTGGAAGGATTTTAAATTGGTTCAATCACTTAGAGAAAAGAGGTTGTATTATCTATTACTAAGCTGACAACATACACATATGACCCAGAAATCCACCCCAAGAAAGTACCCTGGAAAAAGTGACGCATATGGGCAGCAGAATGTATATATGCTCTCTCTCTCTCTCTCTCTCTCTCTCTCTCTCTCTCTCTCTCTCTCTCTCCACACACACACACACACACACACACACACACACACACACACGTATGTTCACAGAAGTATTTCTCAATAGCCAAAGATGAGAATCAATCCACATATCCACCACAGACTGTGGTGTGGTCATATAATGTACTACTGCACGGTAATGAAAATAAACAATTAAGCTACACGCAAGAACTTTGATAGTTTTACAAACAATGGTGAGAAAAAGATGACAAAATTAACATATATTGATTAGGTGTTAATTCATTCAAAAATATAAAGAAAAGCAACAGTTTGGCTACGGTCACCTTGGAAGAGCTATAACTGGGAAGGGACACAGGGAGAGCCTCTTAGATGCTGCCAGCATGGTGTTTTTGACACGGCTGGGAAGCATAACGGGGTTCACGTCATAAGAACTCACTGGGCTGTAAAAGTATATTTTATGAACTTTCATAATTTTAAAATAAAATTTAAAAAAATTATGGCCCTCTTGGATCCTGTTGTACACTGAGCTTACGATGTGTTCATTTCTTATCATCATTTATTCTTTGTTTCTTCCAGTGGTTATGAGTGGAAATTTTTCTAATCAGGTGATTTTATTGTGTAAATACAGAGGCCCAGGCCTCCCCACAGTTCAAATGAACCGGAGTCACTGGAAGGTGGTACCAGAACATGTGAGTGGGTGTTTTTTTTAATTTCACAAGTGACTCTGAAAACAATCTCTCATGACAAACCACTGCCTACTCTGGAAACCCCTTGAAAAAAAACTGTACCTTTTTCATTGTACCCACACACCTAGCACAGTAGCCTGGTACATAACGGGCATTAAGAACATGTTTGTCAAAGTTATGACCAAAATGCCATTTTCAAAACAAACTTACACAAATCAGTTTGGATTTGCATTACTTCTAGGTAAAACGTTTGTATAGTATAGCTGTTTACACACTATGATCCTAGCAGGCATGCACTATCTGAATTACTCTTGGGTCATGCCAGCCCATCAAAAGACAAGCCAAGGCATATAGGGAAATAAGCAGGATATCAGGGCTGCTTAGTACCTACCAACACTTTTCTTCACTTCAGACCATCAAAGCATCGAGAGTCCAAGGGCACTTTTTTAGTTTAATAAATGTAATGTGTCTTTCAATCAAAGGAATACGTGTGTATGTATTTATATATGTGTGAGTGTGTGTGTATACCTTATATATTAGTATGTTTTAATATACAGAGGGTGCCAAAAAATGTATATACATTTTAAGAAAGGAAAAAACTATTAAAATTGTAACACAATGAATGATGCTAGCATTTGTTTGATTACCGCCATCTTTTAAGCAAACATCGTACCGTGTTTCCTAGAAAATAAGACCTAGCCAGACCATCAGCTCTAATGCGTCTTTTGGAGCACAAAATAATATAAGACCCAGTCTTATTTTAATATAACGTAAGACAGGGTCTAATATAATATAATATGAGTTATAATATAATATGAGGTATAATATAATACCAGGTATAATATAATACCGGGTCTTATATAATACCGGGTCTTATATTAATTTTTGCTCCAAAAGATGCATTAGAGCTGATGGTCCGGCTAGGTCTTATTTTCGGGGAAACACGGTACTACACATTGCTACCATAATTCAATTCAACTTCGAAAAGTAATACATAGATAACATCTCTAAAAATGTGTACATTTTGGGGGGACCCCCGCTATTTTCTATATAATATGATTTTAACATGTTTTTAACTCATAATGTTTAATAGCTAAATCATAGTAATCTCTTAACATTTAAAATGTTAACTTACTGTTAGAAATTACAGATAACTACATGCAATCTTATGCAGTTGGAAATCCAACAACAGTGTTTTTGGATTTTCTATTTTTCTATCAGTTACTATAAAGTCTCTCATCCATCTTTGTTAAAAATATACACATATATATATATAAGTTGCCTAACATCACAAATAGATTGTAATTATAAACTATTTGACATTCATAGCAGAAAATCAGTTACACAACATTTGGACATTGAGACTATACTTAACTCTTGGAGTGGAAGCAAGCACTGAATTTTATGATGAAAAGGAAAACTTGTTTACAAGTCTACAGTACAAGGACTCTTCAAGCTTAGAGAAAACCCCACCCCCACCCCTGATTTAAATACGGCAGCATAGAAAAGGAAAAGAGAAAAGAAGGCATGGCTGACACTTTAGGTTTAATATTAGTAAATATCTTAGGAACCTAAATTCTTTCCTAACTTCCAAAACTCAGAAAAAATTACTTCCAAAGGAATGTAAACAAGGAAAATAAAGTCAGATATGTTGTATCTACAAGACGGTTTGATGTCCTTCATTGAGTACAGTATTTGCGAGATCATCCTACTTGGTGGCTTACAGTGTGCATATCTCTATCTAAAGCACATCAGAGACAAGCTCCCCACACCCAGCTGATTAAGAAAAATACAGGGTGAGGAAAAGTAAGGTGGATTTATTATTCTGTTGTGGCAAATTGGTTTAGTTGGGGTTTTGTACCCAAACTGTACAGTGCCCGAAATGGGAACGTCTGGGCATCAGTAGAGTAACAGAGCGCAGTGCTCTGGCCTGGATGCTGTTCCCACGTTGCACTCATGTACTGTGTCTCCGGTCCACGGCGATCTGTCACATCCACAAAACGAATCTAGTGGCCATTCCTGCAAGATAGGGCTGAGGGCACCCATTCAGATCTCTCACCCCAATGCTCTTTCAATACATCTAAAGGCAAGTGGTTGAAACAAGTCATTTCCTAAAGTCACATCCAGCTGTGCAGAATACACCCTCCACTGAGAAAGGGTTACAAAAGGTACTTCCAACATCTGAGTATCTATGAAGAAGAATGCCCACAAATCCATGTTTCAGAATTGAAACTTGGGAGGAGTTTAAGACCAAAAACATGATGTAAAAGTAAAAACAAAAATCCTACCCACTGATCAAAAAGCTGTAAAGCTTACCCACTGAGAAAAAGAAATTGTATCTGATCTCCCAGTAGTTTGGAACCTACAGATCATATCCATCATTTGTCTTTTTCTTCTCACACCTGAGCCGACTATACCCCATAGTCTACAAGAGTTCACCATGGCAATTTTAATTCTGTGCTTATTTGGATAAGACTTAAAATGTTTATATCATCCTGTTCTGGAACATCTGAATGACTCCTTCTAAAGCAAGTACAGCCAACCCACTCTATGTCCACAGCCTCAACTCTTTTGGCATCAAGTGCTGTAACTTTGTTGGCAGTTAACAAGTAAAAAGTGGAGTTAATCTATGTAAAAGACATGTGCACAGCAAGTTAAGGCCAGAGGACATAATTTCACTCTGTAGGAATGGAGACTCACTAGCAGTGCAAAACTGACTCAATCTGTGGCATTCTGAAATACAACACACCGAACTTAGCATTCAGCACCACGGTCATACTGGGAACACCAACTTAATTTGAGCAAATAGTATCTGTAGCTTTATGTTGCTATTGTGTACTTTTATTGTTTATACAGTTTTATTAATATTTACATCATCAATTTTTTGGGTTGTATCGGTGTGTAAAACCTATATGCATAAGGACACCTACCTTATATTTATCAATACTTAAGTGACAATGTAATTAAAGTAACTGAGGCAATGCTGTGTGCCCACAATTTTGCTGTTAGGTTTTTACTTTGTTTTCATTTTTAATTATCCCAAACATCTCTAAAGTTTGAGAAACACCACAATCTTAAGGATATTAAGCGAGAGAGAGAGACCTTCAAACCAAGATGTGTTCATATACTAACATCTGCAAATAAACTGAGGCATAATGGATATAGTGTCAGTCCTTTAGTTAGTTCATCACCCAAGCAGAGATAAAACTTTCCTCGACAGAATTTCCCAAATTTCTTGAGACTTTTGTTAACCCCTTCCTCCTTCATCCCTTAAATTTCACTGCAACTTTGAAGAGGACTCAGCCCCAGTTTTAAGCAAGTGATTGATAATGAGGATGGCTTGAAAGATTCAGTGCAAGTCATAAGGGTTCAAAACTAGAAGTTTGTCCAAAAAAAGAGGTGATGTCTTGGGGATGGGAAGAAAGGGGAAATAATAGAGGAACACATGACCACTGTATCAAAACATCTGCAGGGCTGCCATGTAGAAGTCGAGTGGGCCTTATGTAGCTCTAAATAGTGGCTCTAGAATTATGGGCAGGGGCAGGGTGATTTACAATGACACAAATGGTGGGTTAAGATGCTGAGGACCACTACTATTTATCAAAGTGCCACTGTATGCTAGAACTCTGCTCAGTGTTTCATGTACATCACAAGGTTCATGCAGAATCTTCTCGCTATTGGCGTCGATCACTGAAGAGAGGAGTTTACATTGAGTTATTTCCCAATTTCTTTCTTGTACAGAAACTTGATGAACACAAGTGTAATCACTAGGTGTCCATAACTTCTTTTTTCTGTTCTTGATTCTTTAGCAGACAAGGCAAAATACTGTTAGGTAAAAAGACCAAGATGATGGGCAAAGATATTGGGAAAGGGAGCATCAATCACTGCCTTTCAGAAATAATTATGGTTGTTATTTTACAAAATAATCTGAAGTTTGTAAAAGATTCATAGTGAAGGAAGAGATAAATCAATGACGATATTTGAAAACTTCTATTGTGATATATTTTGGTTGCAAGTGATTACAATTTAATCAACAAATAACCAATAGGTAGCATAGTAGATCATACTACCTGTAGATTATGTTAGTCACTTTTTTTGAAGTGTTAGTAAATGTTATAGTGCAATCAAAAGTACTTAAGTTGATCTCACAAACCAGTATCTTCCCACTCCTTCAGTCTATAACGTAGTAGCTTATGAAAAGTTACAATATGACTAGCCTGCTGATTTAGGCTGCAGACACATGGCAAACAGGATTAAATACCCTGGGTTAGAATAAAAATTGTAGCATGTCTTAAAGAATGAAAATTCTAGCCTTAAAATATTTCCAAGTCATAGAACTTAAAAGGTACCAGATTGTATTATAACTATATACTAAATAAATTTGCTACAGACAATGCTTCAGAATAAATGTACAAGGTGAACCAAACTAAGTCTTAGCTACGTCAAAGAACTAACTCAAAGTAGACACTAAAAATATTAAGGGCCTTAGAATAATCCTGGGATTTAAACACACACACACACACACACACACACACACACACACACGAAATAAAGGCAGAAGAATTTGGTTCTAACAGATGCCTAAACAGAAACATCAAGGCAAGCATCTTGGGCATTAGTCAAATTGATAAACTGTTAAACTATCAATATATTGCATCCTTTCCTTGAATAATAACTTATTTTAAAAACTGAATTATGAAGATGCAAGGAATAGCTGATTTTTGCATGAACTTGTTCTACCTCTGCATATCTAGCCAACTGTCAAGCTGGCTGTTTTAACTAAGAAAGATTTTTAAAAACACCTATATCTACCTACGTCCATCTATTAAAATACTTTATATTCGTATATGGCACAAAGGTAAAATTAGGCCTCAAGCATCATGTGCCAGAAGTATCTGTTGCGTGGGATAGAGAAACAACCAAGGTTGTGGTTCCTCCTGGCCCTCACTGGGTTTGTAATTTTCTTTCTTGAAAACATTCTATGGAGAAGATCCTCCTATAAGTTACTGGGGGTTCTAAGAACTCCATCCCAACATGGATAAACCACATCTGAACACAAAACCTGGTCAACTTTTAAAGAGAGACATGGAGCTAGACACAGTCAAGATCATTTCTCTGTCCCATTCCCAGAAGTATTTCTCAAGATCACTGAACTTTAAAGGGGGAAAAGGGCCTTAGCAATTACCTAACTTGTCTTTCATTTTTAGGATGAGGAAACTGAGGTCAAGCAAGGCAACTCTGCAGAATCCAAATGCAGAAATGTTATTTTGCAGGTATAGAGGATGATGCATTTTATTTCAGGAACCATACAGGAAACACCCTAAAATTGTCTTTACACCTACCATGACAGGGACCATTGCAATCTTCATTTCTCAAATATCAATGATTGACAGGTTTGGCGGCACAGTGATGGAGCAATGGATTGCTGGTCTATTAATGACCTATGTAAACCTCAGGGGTTGAAACGGACACCATTTCCTCATCGATAGTAGAACACAGCAAATAAGAATACAGATGTTCAAAAGCCAGGAAGAAAGGCCTCAACCTCCAGCCCCACCTCTTACGATTGGTGCAACGGGGCAATTTCTTTCCCCTTTCTGAGCATCAGCTTCCCCCTATAAAATGGGGAAGACAATGCAACACGTAAAATGATTGCATGTAAAACATCTGATAAATTATAGTAATGCTGAGAAGCAAAGAATCCCTAATCCTTAGGGTAGTTATTTTATCAGACGTGATAAAAACAGAAGTGTGGGAGCGTGTGTGGGTGGGGTGAAGAGAAAGAGAGGTAGCCAGGATATACAGATTTACAGCTACTCCCCGGCCTTGCCAGCGATGACGAAAGCAGTTTGACAACCACTAGCCCAGAGGAGTCCAGTTTCCTTTATTTCACATCACGGGAACCATAAGATATCAAATTCTATAGTTTAAAACTTCATAAAATATTTATCTTTTCTTATAACTACCGGAGTATCATTATGTCATACTCTAATCTTATAAATGCTCTCCCAAATGTTCGCTTTCCTCAACCCTTTAGGATTCTCCTCCAAATTAAAAATATCTCTTCCCATTACTTCTGGAAAGAGTTTATTTGCAGCTGTACTATCTAAATTTTCCTGTGGTAAGGAAACGAGATCAAGTGAAGAGTCAAATGTATAGAAGCAGGTACTGTGGAAGCGTCATTCTCTCCACAGTGATGACTGAGCACAGCACCTTTGATTTATCTGAAATGTAATTCAATTTTTCAAAATCCCTATTTTCATAAATACACAGGAACCACCGCATTCAAACTTAATTCATACAAAACTTCTCCTTGACAGCCAAGGGAAATAGCATCATTTTCTGGGCTATTTCTTTAGAAGTAAGATTTATTATTTAGAAGTAAAATTAGTGTTCTATTTAGAAGGAAAATCATTTTCTGGGCTATTTATCGTGTGGCCAAGATCCCTGACCTCACAACGCTCTCAGTCTCGTGCAAAAGACAGATCCGATATGCCACTAATGACAAAAGAAAGTGTTACCACAGAGGTCAAGACGAATGCTGGAAGTAGAGGGAAGAGTCATAAGCTTGACCTCAAGCCTTGGCTCCCATAGCTCTTCCTCTGGGAAGACTTTTTCATCATCCTGGCCAATGCAGCACTTTAGCTGGGACGCGTGTGTGCGTGGACATGTTCGCTGTCTCTCTCCCTCTAGAATATAAGTGTCTGGAGGGAAGAAACTGTACCCCCAGCACCTGGCACAACAAAGATACTCTCAAGCAACAAGTATTTGAGACCATTACCCCTGGTCTGGGAAGAGACCTCACATGGAGGTGAAATTTGAAACCAGATTCTTCAAGAAGAATCTAGAAGTCTGCCAGGTAGAGAAGGCTTTGAAGACCTAAGATTTCAATGTTAAATTGCCATATCCAGTCATCACATGTGCCTTTAATGTGTAATGCTGTTGACTTCTATGTGCAAATATCTTATAACTCAGTGAGGAAAAAAACGTTCACCCATAACAAGTTCCAAGAGCTCAGTTTCTATTATTACTATAAAAATCTATCTTTCAAGGGGGAAAAAAAATCCCTATAATATGGGTTTGTTTGAAGACTTGTTTTCATTTAAAGAAAAACTCTCTCAGTGACTGTATTTTGGTTTAACACCTTCAAAGACCTTGACCTAACCAAACAGATTCAATAAACTAGGGTTAGTAAGAGACCATCAGAAACTTGAAGTGCACGCTTTCTTTAGAACTTTGTTTTTCTTAAATTCAAGTGAATTCATGCTAATCTTCAAGTTAACTTAATGGAAGAATGGAAGTATCACTTATCAAAATCATAAAAATTCTCTCACATGCCAAAAAATTCAAACAGCTTATTTATTGTTGACTGAGGGATAACAGGAAGAAATAACGCAAAACAACATTTTAGGATGAGAGAGGCAGAGAGCAGTAGCTATCAGTAATTATTTTGGCTCCTGGCAAACACTTCATCGGAGCTAGACACCCACTCCCTGCTTGGTCGGAGAATATCTATGGCCTTGGCAACTTCCTGGAAGACAGGATCTGCGTGGGGAAAGGCAGCGCAGCCCATCAGACACTCAGTAAATAGCCACCTAGGTAGGGAGAAAGCATGAACTTTTAGACAAGAAGGGGTTTAAGTCAGAGAGGGGATCTGCCAACTTCTCATTCAACAGAAAAAGACACTGAGAGCCAGAGGACTGAGGTAAATTTTTCTTAAATCCGCAATCAGGAGAACCCAGGGAGCCTGACTTGGTCAGACATTGTTGCTACAATCCTTGGGCATTTCTCTTTAGGGCATCACACATTTACCAATACAGCCAAAATGTTCAGAATGGGAAAACACTCCTGGAACCAAACTAAGACAAGAAGTTCTGACTCTTAGCCCCGGACGCGAGAACATAAGAATGAGTCATCTGTACATCCTCAGTTATCTACAAATTTGGCTGGCTCGTGGCTTCAGACAGCTCAACCTGATTTTCTCAAGATTGACAATGATGAGTAACAGTCTTCCTCTGAGTGAAGGTTGCCATCCAGTTTGAAATAAACAGGGTTACGGGGATACACAGCACCAACTCAGTGAAATTAATCCAGCAAGGGGAGGTAAACCAATAGGCTGGAGATGCCTGCTGGTTTAGTGCAGGACAGGAGGAGTGCCAGCCAACACCTGAACACTGTAGTCACCAGAGACTCTCAAGGTCAAGAGCAAGGGAAAAAAAAAATCTGGGCCATGCAAATTTCTTTTGTCATCTGAGTTCAGTGGGGTTGGGGTTCTGAATGAGTGTTCATGCCTAGCAGCCTTAGTCATCACTTTCTATTCTTCACTAAAAACACCACCTCCTCAACTACAAAGTTCATGGGATGAAAGAAGCAGAAGAGGAAAGTGTCAAACATAATGATGTAAAAAAAAAAATTACCAGAGACGACTCTTAATGTAAAAAGATGAACTAAGATGAAATAGTCAATTTTTTTCAACATGGGCCATACTACACACCAATTTTTAGTGCTGCAAATAAAAATTTCAGAGATCGCTGGTAAGTTCTTCTGCGTGATAAATCTAAACACTGAAGCACACAATTTTAATTAAAAGTTGAAACCATTTAAATTCTCAAATGATTTTGAGCATTAATGGTTCTTTCTTAAAAACTCTCTTGCAATAGGGTATTCCACTCATTTTCTGGAAAATTCAAGACTTAGACAAAGATCCATTGTCAGGGAGAATGCCACTATGACAAAAGAGATGCACACGTTTTCTTTTGTAGTAAGTGAATACTGCTTGAAACAAGTGGGCAATTGGTGAGACTAGAAAAATATTTCTGTTGTGCAAGTATTTGTGTTATATCATTATTTATCATGTGGTGTAATTTGACTCTACATATACTTAGGGTTTCTTGTGCTTCAAAAATCAGTGAATGAATGATTAGAAGAAAACGTGTCAATCTCCTACTTATCGCTGAAGCTACAGTCTGATCATCAGACTCAGTGGACCATGCACAGGCTGAGCAATGACAAAACAATATATAATATGTGTTCTTATTAATGTGCATAATGGTCATCTTGACTATCTCCCCAATAATGACATTAATCTTTGGAGTACATTCATGTCATGTAGCAGATACATTGTTAAAATTACTTCAGAGAGGTATTAACATTGTTGTTCCTCCTCAGACCACACCATGCACGGCATCCCAAGGGCATGTGAGTAGTGAGCGCTTAATCAATAGGCATTGCCTTGATCCCTCCACAGGGCTGCTAATGTAGGATTGGGTCAGTCAGAAAATGCGTTACTTGTGTTACTCAATTTTGAAATATCTAGCAAATGTTGCTTTTAAGTATTTAACACAATAAAGAAAAGTGACAAAGCCCTTTTAACAATGTATCTTTATTTTACTTGTACTCCTCCGGTACAATGTATCTTTATTTTACTTACATTCCTCCCTTGTCATCACCTCCTCAGGAAGCCTTGAAAACCAAAACACACAACTAACCAAGTGAATGTGTGAAGCTGCTAACACACACATAGACTGAAGAGACAACTCAATTTTGGCTAGGTCCTCATCTAAGCCAGGGCAGGAAAAACTTCTGGCAACAGTGACAAAATAGAGAAACTCGACCACTGCCAGGATTCCTCAGTGTGGCTACTATATTGATTTGTTAGAAATGAATTGTAGATGAAAGAGCATACACTGCAGATATTGTGGGGCAAGGCATGTTGCTTAAGTTTGCTCATCTGTAAAATGGGCATATTGCCTTCAGAACATAACACAATATGATGAAATAATGTAAGAAAAACAGTTGGATCAAAGTTCAGTTTCTTTTCCCTGCTAAACCAATATCACTACGACTATATGGAATGTGCCATTTGCATTAAGGAAGATGAATGAGAGCAGACTGCATGTAAACATGCAGTCAGCAAATACTTGGGTTCTGTCTGATCTTTACAGGTGCTGTTTAGATCTGGCAATAGGTTCTTAGCTATAGGCATACCTTGTTTTATTGACACTTCATTTTGCTGCACTTCACAAATGTTGCCCCCCACCCCTTTTATTTATCTTTTTACAAACTGAAGGCAAGACCCTCTGCCAGCAAAAAGATTACGACGTGCTTTATTGTGATACTGCCTTTACTGAGGTGGTCTGGAACCCAACCCACAATATCGCCTAGGTATCCCTATACTTAGTAATGTTTCTTTTTCCCTTAAAGGAAAGAGAAAATATTGCAGGCATTTAAGGATAACACAACATACAGCCAATCAGTCCCTTTGAATGGATGATAGTTGATACTCTAGGACTGCTAATTTAAATAGGCACCAAGGTATGATTCCAGGGGCCTCTCGCATCCTAATTAGCTCATTTCAGTGAGAGGAGGCAGGAGATTGGCCTTGATTCACCTCATTACCAACCAAATGTGGAAAACCCTTCAGCACAGTGGTTTTCAACCTTGGCTGCACAGTCTATTCACCTGGGGAGCTTTTAAAACTCAGGATGCCCAGACCACACCCCCAAACCAATTACATCCTAACATGGGGGGGGCAGGCACCCATATTTTTTGAAGTCCCCAGTGACCCAAGATGCAGCCAAGATTGAGAACCATCGCTTGGGATCACCCCTTCTGACTTCATGCAACTTCTGCTGCAAGCCAAGCCAGGAAAGCCAACCCAGAGCGCTTCACAACCACAGCTTCTGAATAAAGCAGGTACAACAGGGCCCCATAAGCTGGAGCACTACAGGTGCCTGCACTGAGGTCCACAGAAAGGGCGGAACAGACAGCTTCCTAACTAAAGGGCTACCTAGATCCTCACCAGAGAGCCATTTTTTCAAATAGTTTGCACTTCAAAAACAAACAAACAAAAAACAAGTTCGTCAATTTTAGGAGATATCACCAAAGCCCTAAGCCATTAGCATTTTCCTTTTTTTTTTTTTTTTTTTTTAAGGCAAATCTCTTGGGAAGGACAGAGTCTATTAGGCGGGAGCGCGCTCCACACAGAGTCTAGGGAGAAGCAGAGAACCATACAATTCCCCGTGGCCGCCTAGAAGACCCCACGCCGGCTCCCCCCTGCCAGGGGCAGGCGGGTGAGCGCGGGCCCGCGGCCACTGCACCTGCTGGGCCGCACCTGCCGCGCCGGGCCCTCTCCTCCTACCTTCCAGCAGCTCGTCCAGGCTGGTGACCTTCCTGCTGCCGTCGATGGTGTAGATGGTGCGGACACCCTGAGGCAGGTTCACGTTGTCTGACAGGGAGCGGGTGAGCTCCATGAGCAGCGCATCGAAGGACCGGAAGCGGTCGCTGGAGATGGCAAACAGCAGGCCCTTGAAGTAGCGGTCCCCATTCCGGTAGAAGCGCGCCTTCTTGGCCTTTTTCTCTGAGCTCAGGGCCTGCAGGGTCCGCGTGCGGTAGAAGCTGCAGTGGGCACTGTGCGCCGGGCTGGGGATGAGTCCGTTCCCCTTGGGGCCCGAGCTACTACTGCCCCCGGAGGAGCTTGGCGCCCCTCTCCGCGACCCGGGTCGCGGCCTTTTGTCCCGTTCCTCAAAGTGCTCCAGTTCAATGCTCCTGGTGCTGGCCATCGCGGCTGCTCCAAGGGCTCCTCGCAAAAAGGGGGGGGGGGGAAGTCCTGGCTAAAGCTTGCAGGTAGCCTAGTGTCAAAGCAACCACCAGCTCAGGGACGCGAGGCTATGATGGGCCTTAAAGCGCTGGGACACCTGGCTGTGGCATCCCGCCCTCTCCTCGCAGGTGGGGCCGCTGAGCTGCGGATGTACCGGCCGGCCCGCGCCCCCTAAAAGTGATCGCAGCGTCTAGCTGCCAGGCTCATTGTCCAGCACCGATGGCTCAGTCCCTCCCGCCTGCCGGGGAGCCCCACGCGTCCCCTAGCGCCTCCGTCACCCAGCCACGCCTCACAACTCCCGCTTGGGAGCCGGCCAGGAGCCGCCAAGTCGGGCCGCCCGAGGCTCGCCCCGGGCCCGCGGGCGCACACAAAGCTCGATCGCTGAGCGCGGCTCGCGTCCGCCGGCGGCTCCCGGGAGCGCTGCGGGGAAAGAAGGAAGGGAAGGGGGAGGGGCTGGGAGCGTGGGAGCGGCGTCGCGGGCCCGTGGGGGCGGTGCGCCCAGGCCGGCCCGCCCACGCGTCCGGCCCCAGGCCCCGCTGCGGCGCCGCCGCGCTCGCCCCCGGCCCTGCCCGAGGGGCGGCGCGCGCTGGCTGCTCTGGGAGGGCCGTGCGGGGCTCCTGCCTTCTGCGGAGTCCGGCCCCGGCGGGGAAATAATGCAGCCCGCCTCCCACGCGGTCGGCCGGCCCAGCCCACCGGCGAGCGTCCGCGCGCGCTCGGCTCCCGCTACATCGCCGGCGGGCCAGCTGTCAGGGCTGGAGGGGGCTTCTTGCCCCCAGCGGATGCCAAAACCCAGGAGGGGAGGGAGGGAGATGAGCGAGGAGGGGGGGCCGGACTGGTCCGCGCGGACGCGCGACGGAGCTGCAGCGCGAGAGGAGCGGCTCCCCCTGGGTCCTAAGCAGCCCGATCGCCTGACAGCTCCAGACCGCGCCACGCTCATAGGCGCGGCCGCGGCTCGCGCTCCTCCGCCTGGGAAACGTAGACGCGCAGGGGGGAAAAAAACCCACAAAGGAAGGAGATTCAAGGGCAGGGATCACATCCCTTAGCCAGCTTCCAAATGAGGAATTGAAGCCAAACTAGGGCAGAAATTTGAAACATGACATTCACTTTGGGCACCAATTTTGATATTTAAAATCAGATTTGGAGCTTTATTTAGAAATCCTTTGGTAAACAGCCTCCACAGTTTCCATTGCAGATTCCATAACACGTTCAGTAACTTTGAATGATCAGAAGTTACTGGTTTTTGAGGGATTTATTTAACCTACAAATATTAATTCAGAGCATACCATGTGCCAGGCATGATTTCTGTCACTGGGGATGCATTAGTAAAGGAAATGGATAATCCCTCCACTCTCCTCCCCCACCCCCTATTTTTAAGTGGTATTTAATGTTATCAATTTGAGCTACTTATTAAGTACCAGGCCGAACATTTGTAAGCGCCCATCATTCTAGAAATCTTAACTTAGTAGTGTCAGGTCAGTGGCTAAAGCATATTTTCCAAAGGCTTGTGAGAACCATTAGGTACATCCATTTTGCCATCCAGAAACAATGAAACTAGAAAAACGTTTAGTCCTAATCTGATAGGTAAGTAAGCTACTCTGAAACCTTGGCTTATACAGCACCTGGTTCTCTGAGTGGCCCTAGACAGTAGATTCAGACCGACCTGTAGGGTAGGAAAGCATAATGCTTTTCTTGCCACGAACTTAGTCTGGGAAAGCATAAGAGAAGGAGGAAATATATACAGTAGTTCTTAAACTGTTGTGAAATTGCTGCCCCTGGCATGACAATGCCTCAGAGGATTCCTGGTCAGTGCCCCATAGCTCCCCCAGGGTCGTCTCAGGTATACCTGGGAGTACCTGACTTCTAGAACCAGAACTGTAGCATGCTGGGAAGTCAGAGCTAATCGGAGACTGCGATGTAGTTTTTCAAGGGGGGAAATTCTGAAGTATAATTAGGTCCACTGCCGAGATAGACCTCAACCAAAACCAATTAAACCAGAATTTCTGGGGATGGGTTTCTCCAACAGTATTTTTTTGCAAGTGCTCCTCATGTATAGCTAGGGTTTCCAACCATAGGCTGTGACATTAAGAGTAAAATAAATCAGTAATTCTTCTCAAACTTTGATGGACTTATGTGTAGTCAGGGATCTCATAAAATGCAGATTCTGGTCTGGGGTAGAATTTGAAATTATATAAGGGCCCATTAAGTACTAGTAACTGCAGAACCTGTCGACTTTGTTAATGGCGAAAGAGGGGTATGTTCATTTGTTTTGCTATTAGTATTTCTTGGGGAAAAAAAGAATTTGTAATCTATGGCTGAAGTAACAAATGATCTCAAACTCGGTGATCTACAACAATAAACACATTATCTCAGCAGTTTATGTGGGTTGGGAATCTAGGAACAGCTTTCCTCCTGATCTCATGAGACTGCAATCAAGATATTGACTGGGGCTGCAGTCATCTGAAGATTTAACTGAGGCTGGAAGGTCCATTTCCAAGACGGTTCACTCACATGGATGTTGGCAGGAGGCCTCAGTCCCCTGCCATGAGGACCTCTCTATAGAATCTCTTGAGTGTTGTCACAACAAGTCACCTGACTTTCTCCAGAGCAAGCATCCAAGAGAGAACAAGGTGAAAACCACAATATCTTTTATGATGTAGCCTTGGAAGTCATACAGTGTCATTCCCAAAATATCCTATAAGTCACACAGGTCAGCCCTATTCAGTGTGGGCGGAGACTACACACGCGTATGACCACCAGGAATCGGGGCCATTGGGGTCATCGTGTAGGCTGGTGGCACAGGCTTCAGTCATTAAGTCTTTAGGCTTCAATCATTCAATTTAGGACACTGACATAAACATATTTTCTCATTCAAAGATCCTTGATGAAAGGATCTTCTTAAGTACTGAATACAATGATATAATGATTTTCTATCTTAAGTACTGAATACAATGATTTTAACATTATTCCCTAACATTATATCCCTAAGTTAAACAAAGACTACTGCTTTTCAACAGGGGTGGGGGAAAAAGAGAAAGTATTTTCATAGCTGTTACTTAGTGTAAAGAAAAAAAATTGCCCCTGCTCTTTGCATTAATTTGTTTGAAGAATTTTCTTCCTGACCCTCATATAAGCATTAAGATACAATCACTTTTCATAAGATATTTTATTTAGTGAATATAGTATATATCAAAGATCCAGTTGGCAAAAATGTGAAGATTAATTGAGGTGGAAAAAAATTATTTTTAGTATTACAATTCTAATGCAAACAAAATTTGTGGGCTCTAGGTAGGCACCTATTCATTAATTTGGGTTACTTCATGATTTAAAATTTTCCCCTTTCAAGAGGTGGCAGAACTTGCAGTGTAAAATATTTTAACTGGAATTTCCTTTGTTGAGATACTCCTTTTTTTCTGACCAAGAACAGTATCTGATTTGCTAATCATTTGTCCTTCCAGAGATGACCTAATTCTCCTTGGTGTTTGCAAAGTCAACCAACACTGCCTGCCTGGTCCTGATCTAAAGGAGCTGGCTCTGACTCTTCATCACATGGGAGCTGGCCTTGACCTTAGCTCTCTGCTTGTTGTGAATTCTCTGTACCCTTTCCTAACCCCTCTTAATCAAACACTTGTCTGAATAAAAACTTTTGTGCAGAGTACTTTTAAAATGGCTTCATTTCTATGCTACAAAGAATCCAAGAACTTCAGTACAAAATCTCTCCTCTGGTTGGTTGGTTTGTTTGTTTGTTTTTCATGATCAGAAACAACCCTTTTCTGCTCTTGATATATAACAACAATTTTAAATTTCATATCTAGTGAATGTGAATATTTTGTTGGCAGTATTTAAGACGAGGTCTTCTAAAAACCACATGGGACAGAAAAACTCAACCAGACATGAAGGAGAGGTATTTGTTTTGTGTTCTCTGCACTTCTCTTTTGATCCCACAGATTAGCAATACAGTTTTAGAGTTGCCTTTAGCCAAATGGTAAATCCCTCTCCCCCTACTCACCTCCCCACTCCCACCTTGACTAAGAAATACCATGCAAATGTTTATTTAGCATAATTTGTTTAAATGACATTTCATTACATACCTCCTTGTGGACCTTTACAAAAGAAAACTTGACTTGAACAGCTCCTGATTTGGCCTCATACTACTTTATTTCTCCAACGCACTGGCCAGTCTTCAATTTTGGCCCAAACTTCTGCTTTTACAGGCAGTTTTCCAGCGTCTCCATTATTTATTACACAAAGGATGCTAACGAACCTTTTAGAAGGCTCTGTGCTGAGACTTTCTGCTGTCTCATGTTTTCATTACTGTCCACAACGTGCCAAGCATTTCTCCCAGAAGCCAAAGTGATGAAACAACTCTTTTCAGTGAAAGGGCCTATTGACTTCAATTTTTGAAACTGAGCATTATTTTTTATTTCGTAATCTTTAATGGTTATACATTCAAGTGTTTTCTGGCAAGCTTTAAGGGGAAAGGGTATAAAGCAAAGCTGTTCAGAAAGAGACTCTCTACCTTACCCTATAACCTGTACTCAGACTGAAAACAAGATTCAAACTCTTCTCTAATTTGTTGTTTCACCTTGGGAGCTTCGCTGTCCTTACCAGCCATGATGTTTACAGCACTTCACAAATATATTGATGACAGTACACCTGAAGCTGAAGCTGAAAAATAATGAATGTCAACTACAATTTTATATATATATATTTACAAGAAGTGGAGTACAGCGTTAGGAATAGAGACAGTGGAAATGTAATAGCTGTATGTGATGTCAGAGGGGTAGTAGATCGGGGAGGGGGGTTATCACTGTGTGAAGGATATAAATGATAAATATTACATTGTTTTGTACACCTGTAACTAAAACAAACAAACAAACAAACACATTGATGACTTCCTTATGAGGGAATGCTTAAAACTACCTTTTCAGGTTCAGAAAATTCGAATTTAGATCATTCGCTAAGTCTTTAAAGATTCAAGCTTATTTTTTAAAGAAAAATATCAGATGAATTGAAGAAAACTTCAAATATGCACACTTTAAATGTTTCTAGCACACAAACACTTTACTTTTCATGAGAAAATTGTGGCTGAATAGTTCTTCCTATTGGCACATACACTTCCACAAAGCATCTAGGACACAGAGTCCCACTTTTCATGTGAAGTCCACATATTCAAAATTATACTCAGTTATTTTGTCACTTGCTAGTTCAGCTGCAATAATGCCTAAAATGAAAATAACAAAAACGTTGACATCACATAGCAACTATTTTCCTTAAAAATGTGAATGTTTTTCTCTTAAATCTCCCCGAGAAGAAAATCTAGACGGGTAGTGCTATCCTTACTTTCCAGGAAAGGAAACAGAAGCACAGTTGAGTGATTTCCAACAATTATTTCAACAGTATTAAAAGTGAAGGACTTTGAAGAAGTACTGTAGTACTCTTGTTTTGTTTCTGTAGAATCAAATTTCCCAAACCCAATATAAAATGTAGTCTTTGAACCTAGGCTTTTTGCTTCATTTAAAATTAAAAAATAATTATTTTAAAACTGATTATGCTTTTAGTAGTTTCCTGTGCTCGGTAGCACTTTTCCATGTTCACAGAAATACTAAATACGACAACCTATGTTCATGTCATTCTATATGGTCGATTAAAATAATGATAGTAATGAGTATTTAAAAGATAATAAGGCTTTTATAACGATTAATAAGTATTTATGACCTAGTTACAGAACCAGATTATAGAGGAGGAAATAAAGGCAAGAACAGGCAGCAGAGATCGAAATTGACTCCAGGGTATGCTAACTCTAGAAAATATTCATTGCAAGCTTTCAAAATTCATTCATCACAAAGAGGCCAGTCTCTTTAGGAACATAGTTAAAAATTAATGATTTGTATACACTCAGTAGGTTTGCAATGCAAATTAGCTGGTTATTGTAGAACAAATGTGTACCTCACATATTTGAAATATTCAAATGTTAAAACAATATATTTACCTTATCAAGGGGTTGGAATAATGAGCACTTCCTTATTTTCCCTTATATGTTCTGAACTCCTATGGTACTTTCTCTGACCTAGCTCTGGAATCAGTCATTTCTCTTCCTTTTAATGGAGAATGATATTTAGGAGCCAAATTTTGGGTGATAGGTGTGCTCATTGATATTTAGCTGCTCCTGGGCCTCTCAGTGGACAGGGCTAGGGAACACATACGTATACAAACACTTACCTCTTACAAATCATCAGTTTATATCGCAGGTCCTTACCCCACTCAGACCCCAGCACCCTGTGTCGGGCCAACTTCTGCATGGGCACTCTATTCATTCCACTCAGGCTTGAACACTGCACATTGGGTGGCCCTCCTGTGCAGACACTCCTCCCTTGCTTAGGCTCTGGCACTCTGCACAGGCCAATCCTCCTATGCGTTGCCCTTCTTACCCCAACGTACCATGCTACCTGCCTCTGCTGCCTCCTTACCTGGATGCCTTCCTCACCCTGCTTTGGATCTGACACCCTGCTCTGGTCCATGGCTACCCCTTTGACCCCACCTAACAGCTTCAGGACTGAACTTTTCGGGAAGGGAAAAAGAAAGAGGAAGAACTAATTTTTTTAAATTGAAGTTTGTTTTGTTCTCAGTGTACAAAATATAACCAACAACCTCAAAGAGCTTTTGTTCTTGGTCACCAGCATCTCTTCTCCCTGCCTTTCTTGGCACACCCTGATTTTGACTCTGGGGAGATACTCTCTTCCACTCTCATACATGTGTGTTTGGCAACACTGACCTCACCCCTTGCTCCAGGGGTGGGCATGGGACTCAGTCCTGGCCAGTTGACCCAACATATTCATCTGCGTCTTCTTTCTTACTCTTATACCCCACATCCAATTCATGAGCAAGCTGTCTTCCTTTAAAACGCGCCCCAGATATAACTATTTCTCTCTACCTCTGCAATTTACAGAGTGTTCCTATTACAATCCATCTTCATTTCTTACCCGATATCTTCCCTCTGGTCTATTCCACTATGGAGTATTCTTCACACAGCAGCCAGCATGGATCTTTTAAAACTTTAAGACAAGATTTAAGATGACGTCACTCCTCTGTTCAACAGTCTTCGTTGACTTCCTCTTACGCTCAGAACAAAATGTAACGTCCTTACACTATGTGCTACCAGCGCCTACATCAAGACCTACTGCACGTGAAGAACTTACAAAACTACAGACGCCCGTGCCATCCCCAAGAGATTCTGATTTAATTGGTCTGGGGTGGTGCCTGGACATTGGTTTCTTATTAAAGCTCCCCAGTGAGTCTAACATTCAGCAATAGCTTAGAACCACTGCCTACGTGATCTGGCCCTGACTATCTGTCACACCTCCTATGTTCTCATTCTTACCACCACTCACTCTGGCCACCTGGGCCTCTCTTCTGTTCCTTGAGCAGGCCAAGCACGATCCTACCTCAGGGTCTTTGCATTGTGGGATGCAATGATTTCTGACACTAACTGCCCAGAGGAAAGCCAGACTTCACAGGGCAAGGGCATAGTCCTCCATAAGATAGCAGCAAGCTCAAGGGTTACCAGGCCCTCTATACTTCTGACCAACTGGCTGCAGACACAGGGGTCACACTACCACTTCAGGTTTGATAATTCACTGGAATAACTCACAAAACTCAGGAAAGCACTATCTTTATGATTACAGTTGTATTATAGCAAAAAGGATACAAATTGGTATCAGCCAAAAGAAGAGACAGAGAGGGTGAGGTCTGGGAGGGTCTGCAATGCAAAGTCTCTGTGTCCTCTCCCGGCATGGTCAGGACGCATCACCCTTCCAGCACACCGACGTGCAATAAGACACACAGAACGTTGTTAATCGGGGATGCTCACTCAAGCTTGTTGCCTCTAGTTTTCACTGGAATTTCATTATGTCGGTGTGATTGATTGAATCATTAGCCATACCATTGACCTGAATCTCCAGCACCCCTCCTCTTTGGGGACATCAGGCTGATAATACATGGCTCAAATTCCCAACCCTCTAACCACATGGTTGGTCTTTTGAGCATGATCAGTCTTTTGAGCATCTCATGAATCATCTACTTAGCATAAACTATGTAAGGGCCCAACCATCTCGCGAGCATAATCTGTCATGGTCTACCATGAATAACAAAAATACTCCTATTACTCAGGAAATTCCAAGGATTTAGAGGTGACCTCCCAGGAGCGAGGGTCATGGACCAGCCAAAATCCTTATTATACAACACTGGGTAAAGACATACGTACGTAGACTTTTTAGTTACATGATCTAATAAAACTCTCATTTGCTCAAGCCAGGTTGAGTTGTATTTTCTGTCACTATCAAGAGTCCTCCGTGACACAAAAATCAATTGGTTTTCCTGACTCCTATGTCTTCCCTCTAGTTCATATTGCACGTAATTGTCAGTTGAATCAATCTTACTAAATAACAGTTCTGCTCGTGTCACCCCATTGTTGAAAAACCTTCAGCAATGAGCTGCTTGGGGTGCTTTTTCTTTATCTACTAGTCCAAAATATTTAGTCTGACATTCAAGGCCTGCATCATCTGTCTCTAATTTTCTCAATCTCCTACAACGACATAATCCTTCGATACGAACTTTACGCAAAATAGACTACTTGCTTATTCTCAAATGTTTTTCTCAAAAGCATTCTGGGCCTTCGTTAGGTTATCCTGTATGAAATGTACTCTTTCTTGCCCCTTCTTGTCAAATTGTACTCATTTACCCTGTTCCATGACTTCTTCTCTAATAATCCCAGCTGGAAGCAATTTCTCACTATAAATTCTTCAGCAGTGAGCACTGTCTTTGTACTTCTCTCACGACACCGGTCACATCTTGCTTCTTCCTGTCCTTTATTGAGATTGGTACATTTACATTAATTATTACATCAATATTTAATGAATTCTTATAATGTTCTAAGAATGTACACATGAATAATTAGTTTCTGCCCCAAAGAAGTCAAAGAAGTTTTATCTGGTAAAAGAAAAATATATCTTTTACCAATTGAGTTTACCAATCAGCCGTTCTCTCTCCAAATAGTTTACCTCCCATATTTTGTCAATTCTTTCCTTCTGGAATTCCTGCTAAATAGTAAGTTGGACCTTAAAAGGTATTCTTCATTCCTTTCCATTGTTTCTACTTTATCTCTGTCCTACAGTCAGGAAAATTTGTTCAGATCTATATTTAATTTTATGAATTCCTTCTTCAGCTGGGTCTAACCTGCTGTTTAACCCATTTATCTCGCAGCAAATTTAAACAACTATTCATTTCTAGAAGTTCTAATTTGTTCTTTTAAAAATTTTGTCTTTTCTTTCACAGTGAATTGCTATGTGTTTCTTTTTTCAATGTCTTTTAGATTTTCAAAATTTAAAACACATACTCAGATTATGGCCTCTTTTATATTGTTTTTCTATATATCAAATTTTGAGATGAGAAGAATCTCCAGTTTATTTCATCCCCGATTTTATCTTTGTTATGCATTCTTTGTGAATTTTTAGTACGAGCTCCCCTTCAGCGAGGCTCATTTTTGTCTGTGGTTATCCTATGCTGCATGCGTAGCAAAATTTAATATTACCATCCTCCAGGTGCCCCAGAGACAATGTTGCATCAAGACCGTGATAACTTATTTCTAAGCTTGAGGTTTCCTGAAGGACCAAGTAAAGTAAATTCAAACTCACACCAACGAAAGGCTTGGAGTTTTTTTCACGAGACTTGTTTTTCTCTAAACAGAGTTTAATTGTCCTCTTATGTTGTTGGCTGAGTTTTTAGTCCTCTTAGGTTGGGATTGTAGCTTTTGGGGGTCCTAGTCGTATGTAAGCATCTCTGTTTCTACCCTCCCCCTCAGGTTGGCCTAAGAGGGCTTTTGGTCTCGATGGGCATTACAACCCTGGTCTTACCAAATCAGTACTAGTGCTTCCATCAGCCTCCCAAGGTTGTTGCAGCCTCAGTTCTCATATGCATCAGTCTGATTTTCAATTCCCTCTGTGGTTCAGGCATTTGAACACTCTCTTTCTTGAAAGATCAGCACTCTCTCTCTCTCTCTCCCTCCTTTCCTCCCTTTCTTCCTTTTTTTTTTCCTTCTTGTTATTTTTTTTAGTCAGTGTTCATAAGGGCTTATAGCTAGAGAGCTTCCATGTTGGCTTAGTCCACCATATTGCTTGAATCACAACCATAATAGATGTGTATCCAACTACACAACATCTACCCTACCAGCAGACAGCCTGATACATGCCATAATAGAAAAGTGAAGAAAATCCTGCGGAAATTCATAAAAGGTAGTAATTCATCGTGCTGCAGGGTTTCAGAAAATCTTATTTGAGTAATTGTCTTAGTCCACTTGGGTTGCTATAACAAAATACCACAACCTGGGTAGCTTATAAACAACAGGAATTTATTATTCACAGTTCTAGAGGATTAAAGTCAGATTAAAGTGCCAGCACAGTGGGGTGAAGGCTGTCTTTCAGGTGGCAGACTTGTCATTTTATTCTCACATAGTGAAAAAGGCAAGAGAACACTGGAATCTCTTCTATAAGGGCATTAATCCCATTCATGAGGGCTCCACTCTTATGACCTAAGCACCTTCCAAAGGCGCCGGCTCCTAATACTATCATATTAGGCCTCAGGATTTCAACATACGACTTTTGGGGGGACACAAACATTCAGACCATAGCAGTAGAGTATAATAGCCCAATTCAATTGGACACTATGTTGACATGAAAAGAGAGAGAGGATTTGAATCTGGTGGGAAAAAATCTCATGTAAGGAATGAGCACTCGTGAACGTGCATGTCGTTTCGAAAAGTGAATGACAGTTCCTTGTGGCTGAACTTGTGCATGGCTTGCTGAATGCAGTCTTGGGGCATGTGGCTGAAAACACTCCAGCATGTCCATACAAGACCTCTCACAGAGCTCATTGTGTCCTACATGCTAGATATTTACTGTATGAACAAATACGTGTGTGAGAACACCACCAGAATTAAGGAGTAGACGAATATGCAGACTCATATTCAACCTCAACCTCTCTGTATCTCATTCCCTCACCTACAAAGAAGAGGGTAGAATGGTATCACTTTTAAAATTCCTTTTGGTTCTAATGTTCTATGATAACAATTTAAATACATGGTGCTGATTCAAATTGGTTCCAATTTAAGCAAGGAGAACATGTGGATGACTTTTTCTTGGGGGTAAATGAAGTTGGTTGTCCGGCATAGGGAAAGAGAGAGAAATGTAGTCTTGCAAATGCTGTTTAATGTGGTATTGGTCAGAACAAAGCGGATGAGAGGTTAACCCCCTGCAGGGCTATATTCTTATAACCTGCTCAAAGTCGTTGCTATCCTGGGCTAAATAAAGAGCCATTGCCTTAGAACTTCCCTTTTAAGATTCCAGTTTTCAAAAGCTTTCTCTATATGCAACTTTCAGTTTCTAAAAATAAACAAAATAGGAAGACTTCTCCTCAGAGGAAACATTTAGCAACAGCAACCACAAAAGTTTGAAAGGAAATCTCTTTGTCCAACAAAAGGAAGGAGAAAAATCTAGCTCTCCTCTATTTTTAAAAATATATTTTACTTGTTGAGCTTTCTAAAATTTCCTTAGGTAGAAACAAAAGGGAAATGAGACAGTTAAGAATATTTCAGTTTGTATTTGAAATAAGTGAACCAACCAACCATCACTGCATCATTGAAGAATAATTTTTAGAAAAGAATAAAAGAAAAAAGCCATTCTCGTTCATTTTTATGATATCCACAATGCATTGATTCATTCGTTTATTTATGAATTATTTGTTGAGCATCTAATAGATGTCAGGTAGTTGTGAAGATTACATCAATGTACACAAAACACAGGTTCTCCCCTGTTTTCTCCAGCTTAAATATGAACCCAGTAATCTCTGCTCTTCTCCACCTCTCTGAAATCTTTAATCACTCCCTGAACCTCATCTCATTGTTTTGTGCAGTATGTCATTCATGTGAGATTATTGTGCACTGTTCATTGAGCACCTACTATTGCAAAACATTGCAATAGACGTTATGGAGTACACAAAGATGAATAATGCATAATTATTTATTTTTAGTACAATAATAAATAAATATAATAGCATGAATCATATGAAGTTGTTGTTTTTGTAGGTCAAAAATGGTCAAATTTTTCCACTGTCACGTGGCTGAACTTATTTACTCTTGGAGTGCTCACAATCCAGTGATACACACATACGTGCCTTAGGGAATGCTACAACAGCGTTACACACAAAGTGTTATGTGGGTAAAAGAGAAAGAGAGACTACTTCTGATGGAGAAGATATGGGAAAAATTTGTGGACTAGGTGGGGATTACCAGGGCCTAATCTGGTAAAGATTTAAAACTGGGAAAGTTTTCAAACCGGGAAAGGGGCATGTCAGTCTTAGAAGGTAGAAGCCAAAAGAATCCACTGGTCATTTAGAAAAGCACCTGTACTTTACAGCATAGAGAATACAGTCAATAATGTTACAGCACCTATGTATAGTGCCAGGTGGGTACTGGACTAATGGGGGAGATCAATGCATACATTAATTATATAAATGTCTAACCACTATGCTGTACACTTGAAACTAATGTAAAATAATATTGAATGTCAACTATAACTGAAAATAAATAAATAAATAAATAAATAAATAAATAAATAAATAAATAATTGAAACAAATATTGACTAGGAAAAAAAAAGCGCAGGGGCAAACAAGTGAACTTGGTGGATTCATTTTAGAAAGGCTAAAAGCATTTCCATTGGGTTAAAGAGACAGAACCAATTTTCCTAGAATGGAGGGTGAGAAATGCTTGTCTGTGGCGAGACGAGCAAGGTTCTCCACAGAACTCTTAAGTCTCGTTATTCATTAGCATTTCATTTTGAATAAAAATTGAAGATAATGATGAGAAAGTGTGGCGATAGAACACAATTCAAACTTAACAATGAAGGCCTATGAATTATAGGAACTACTTTAAAAATTATGGTAAAAGATACATTAAAAACTTGCCATTTTAATCATTTTCAAGTGTACAGTTCAGTGGCATTAAATACATTCACATTGCTATGCAACTATCATCACCATCAGTCTCCAGAACTTTTTCATCAGTCACAACTGAAACACTGTAGCAATTAAACAATAACTCCCTATTTCCTCTTCCCCCGCAGCCACTGGCATCCACTGCTCTAATTTTCGTTTTTATCAGTTTGAGTACTCTAGGAACCCCATGTAAGAGAAACCATACAATATTTCTCCTTTGTGTCTAGTGTATTTCATTTAGCATAATGTCTTTTAAGTTAACCTGTGTTGTAACATGTGTCAGAATTTCCTTTCCTGGTAAGGCTGAATAATATTCCAATGTACCTTGTTTATCCATCAATAGACATTTGGGTTGTTTCTACTTTTTGGCAGAGGCAACCTTTAAGCCAGGTCAAGGCATTTCAGAGAGCTAATCACCTGCCATCCATGGGTAGGAAGCTGAGATGGAAGCACCCCCATCATCCACGGACGCCCTAAGAAAGTGGGGTTGCCAGGGGTGCTTTTTCCCAGGCTGGCCTGGAGCCCGTGAGGGCTTGAGATTCTGGGACCCAACCAATGTCCAAATGTCTTTGAAGCAGGTGGGGAGACAGACTGACCTTGGGGACAATATTCCACCAACCTCATCATATCCCACCGCCCACAGCAGACCACAGTATCCTGTTTTATCTATAGGTTTCTTGGGGGTAAAAGCTTTATTCTCTGAGAACCCACTTAAAAATCCCTTTTACAAATAAGGCCTCCAGGACAAAGGCTTTTTTTTTGGAAGTAGTAATAAATGGCAGTTCATGAACTCCTCTTGCTTATATCATGCTCTGTCGTGTCTTTTTCCTGGTGGCAGGAGGCAGTCTCAGAAAGGGAAATTCACGTCGGGGCCCATAAAGTGAGACAGTCGCCTTTCTTATTTATTCCTAACTCTCCTTCATTTTTAACATTGTCAGTAAAATCCTTACTCCTTCCCCTAGAGAAGAAAAGGGTTAGATTTTTCACTTTGTTTTGTAAAAATATGTTGGTGAGACGTATCTTCGAATTACAGCGTCATCATTGTGGTGTCATAATGGTTGCTTTGAAGACCAAGCAATAATAGATTTTGAGGAGTATAACACCCATGTTCTTTAGTACATTTGTAATTACTATTTACACTCTAATTATAATGCTTCTTACCTAGGTTTTCTTGCTCAAGGCAAAAAAAAAAAAGAACTGCTTCTATTTTCAGTTTATTTACACCCTTTGACGTGCATCTGCCTGGTGATACTTGGGCCCTGTCACTGCTGTCCCTTCCTGCAGCCACACAATTGTGACTACAGTGTGCAAATAGACAACACAGTAATTGCAACCTTACATTATATAAGATTTTTCATGCAGGATCTCAAATGTGAGAGTCTTAACCCTGTGATTTTCTAGCGCCTCCACCCACTTGGGGAAGGGGATAATTTTTACCGTCACTACTTAGCATACTTTGGGTTGTGAGTGGGTGGAGAAAAGACTCAGAGGCGTGAAAACAAGCTCATCACATTTCTGTTTTCATCTAATTAGAATTAACACACTTATCTCATTGGCTAATTTTTTCAAAAACTATGCAAAGTCATGTTATTTTTAAAATTGCTTTTATATTTTAATGTTGGCCTCATGAAAAGTATAGAATTTATCCCCAAAATTCTAGTCAAACTTCCTGAATGATTCAGAAACCTTGAGTACTAGTCCAAAGAGTAGTACTGATTAATTAAAAGTAGAGATGAACCATTTAGAGTCATTATTTTGTTTCATGTCTTGAAAAAACAGGGGCAGCTGGTTAGCTTAGTTGCTTAGAGCACGGTGCTCCTAACAATAAGGTTGCAAGTTTGATCCCCACATGGGCCACGGTGAGGTGCACCCTCCACAACTAGATTGAAACAACTGCTTGACTTGGAGCTGATGGGTCCTGGAAAAACACACTTAAAAAACAACAAACAAACAAACAAAACAGAAATGGTGGGAAGGACAAGAAGAAGGAGTCAGAAGAACAGAGTTATAATCTTGGCTCTGATATTTACTAGTCTTTCAAGCAAACCATTTAAGTGTTCTGAGCTGCAGTTTCTTTATTTTAAAAAATACAGATGACTGTTTTCTTAATGGTATGGTTTAACAATTATGACACAAATTTTTTGTGTATTCTAGGGATTAGCAAATAGGTCAATATATGAGATGGCAAATAAGATGGAGGTGGAAAGACATGCACAATGGGTAGTGCACTGCCAATACATAGTATTTTCACTAATGGTTATTTGTTTAATTGAATTTTGAATAATGGCTGTGTTTAACAATTGGCTTGCAAAATTCCTGAAAATGTAACAATTGGCTCTCATAAACCAATACAGCTCACTGCAGCGTACACTGTGTATCCATCCACATGTGTACATGCACAGTGTGGGCATACTCACAGTTTTAGTGTAGATACAATCTGTGTTCTACATTTTTAAAGTTTTCTTCTTTTTTTCCATTATTAGATGTCATAGCCCACCCATTGACATACCAGAAATATATTTAAACATAGCTGTTTTGTTAAAAATTTAATGGATTTGCATTTTTAATGATAAATCTATATTAAATATATTCAGACAGTTTCAGTTTTTCCTCTGTTGATACATTTATCAAGTGTATACTTTTAGGAGTCAGATTATAGATAAAAAAAATTTTGTGACTCTTGCTCTTTTAATGACTTAGAAGATCCACATTTTATTTAGTTTATGTTTCTACATGTAGAAATGTTTTGTAGTACCCCAATATTTAAAGGTAAATTTATAATCCAGTAGCATTGTAGGACTACATGAACATGATATGAAACTTACCCTAAAGTAATAATGGTTACACTGGTGAAAAAGTGCTAATATATTTTTATTTTTTTTGGGAAAATAACACATCAATATTTTCAGGGGGTATGGCGAAGTTTCACACACTTGCAACAATGGATCACTTAAGCAGTTTCACCGTGTCCATTGTCACGTGACATATACTGGCTAAATGGCTCCATCTATCTGACGTATAAATGTCTCCTCTTCCTGGGGATTGTTTCTTCTGGGTTCTGACTCTTATAGCTCCTATAAGAGATTAGCCCCAATCCTGCCCCACACCCCAGAATTCATATACATAATAGGGGAACTTTAATATAGTTGGGCTGTTTGTGGCTAGGTTTTGAACCGCTTGCTACAACCCTTCCCTTCGAATACACTCTACCCCATTCTACACCTACATGCCTTCTGACCTAATTGCTCATTTCCCCATGTTCAGCCTTTCCTGATGCTTGCAACTGTCAGACCATGGGTCCCACTGAACCCGATTTGGTTTCTCCTTTACTTACATCACATTGAAATGACTTGCATAAAAGCCACTTCCGATAGGAAGGCATGTTGGGACCCTCCATCCCAGAGTCTCTCCTCCTGCTGCTCTTTCTCACTGTGCTCCTGCCCAGTCCTTCATGCAAACATGCAATTGTTCAGCTAACAAAGATGTATCTGGGACAGTGGGGATACAGTGAAAACAAGACACGTAAGCTCTATGCTGCAATGGAGCTTACGTTCTCAATGTGGAGAAAAACAATTAACAACTAAATGCGTAGATACTTAAGACTTTCAGATAGGGTAAGGAGAAGAAGGAAGAAGGAGGGACAAAGGAGAAGGAGAAGAAGAAGGAAAAGGAGAAGAAAAAGGAGGAGGAGGAAGAGGAGAAAGAGGAGAATACAGAGAAGCAGCAGCAGCAGAAGCATATAAAGCGAAAGAGGGCCAGGTGAGTGAGTGGGGTACAATATTAGATGAGGCGGTAAAGGAAGGGTCTCTGAGGCAGTGGCATTTGACATATGTGAATAGCTAAAGGGGTCAACCAGATGATGCTTGAAGGGAATACCACTACAGATAGATGGCACAGCAAATGGAAGGGATCTGAAACAAAAAGGAGCCTGATGTGCTGACGGAAGAGAAAGAAGCCCAATGTGGCTATCGTGTAGCTGGAGAGGGAAGTATGAGCTGAGGACAGAGAGGAAGGCAGGGTCCACATGACAAAGAGCCTTACGGGCCCTTTGATTTGATTCTTAGTGAAATTGGAAGCTATTTCATTTTATAAGACTAGGGAATACTTGTGCAAGTCTTTTGAGTGCAGGATAATGTCCACAGCAGGGAAATTTATCCATTATTTGTGTAAACTTTTTGAGCATTAATAATTTACCATTTATTGAGTACTTACTATATGTTTGGCATTGTAGGGGGTACACACATTTTCTTACGTTGTCTTCACAACAACATTTTAAGTCACTCTCGTGCTACAGATAAGAAAATTTAGGTGCAGAGAAGCCAATAACTTCCTAAAGGTCCTGCAGCTCGTACATGCCATAACTGAAATTTTAATTCAGGTTTAATTTAGCAAATGGATGCTGCAGGACATTTAAGGAGCTCCAAAATCGTATCCAGGTGAATTCACTTTGAGGATGATCCCAATTTATACATTAAATTGGGAGACACTAGATGCTAGCTAGGTTTCTATGTGATTTACGTACGTGTCCATATGATTTAGTATGTTAGATAGCATATGATGATCAACAACAAATATGACTTGACAGTTTGTCCTTACCTATTGAAATAGCTACAGCTCTATTCTGATAGATCTGACAATTTCCATATACCTCAAGCTGGAGATCTAGTTAGGAAACTAGATTTGGCCCAAATTATCTAGATTGCACGTCTATGCTCATTGGATTTATCCACTTTATTAGAGGGTCCAACAATTAGTAGAATAAATAATCAAATTTCTAATGTAATTAGAATGCTGTCCAAACATACTGACTAGAAATTAGTCATATTTAAATGCAAATTGAGTGGACATGTTGACATCTCATTTTGCCTATGTATTTCTCATTATAAATATTACATAACCTTTATGTTCAGATTTTTGTTGTCTTTTAGGAGAACCTGATGGTATGAATCATTGTACTGGACAGTGTTACCCTCCTGAATTAAAAAAAAACACACACATTTTCTACTAAAGGAAATAAGACAGAAGTTCATTAATTTTCACTTCATAATTACGCAAAGGGGAGTGCTTACTGTTTGATAAACTGAAAAGGAAATGGTCTTTGGAGAAATAAAATTTGTAACCTTTTAAGAGCGTGTGGTTGCTTTTTGTCTTCCTCTCTCTGCCTCTGATTTTCTTCTCTTAGTTGTGACAGTGAAATCTATTGAAACTGACTTTTCTCTGTCTTTTCAGAATGGGGAGAAGTGGTGCAGGTGACTAAGTCTCTGAAGGTGCTCTCCGTGCCTTAGCTAGAGAAGAGGTTCTTTACTTGTCATCTATGGGGGCTTTAGTGGTTTATGGAGCCCCTGAAATCATATGCAAAATGTTGCATTGAGGAATATGAGGGTGTTTTTGTGAGAAGAAGTTCTCTAGTTTTAATCATTGATTTAGAAGGGGCTGTGGCCCCCAAAGGGTAACGAACACTGCTGTTGGGCGATAATCCTGTCACCTGAATACCAAAGCAGACACGTTGGCTCTAAGTCAGAAGGGTTGTTCAATCCTGGGTGCAGAGTTGGCATCATATGGTATTACTTGTTATTACAAATAACAAGCAAACACATTGCTTTTCAAACTTTATGTGAACAAAAAAGGGGCTTTGTAGCAAACCTGACAAGCTGGGCAGGCCTGACAAGCTCAGTGATGGACCGCAACCACACGGGATGATCTATCTGATTGTAAATTCCTAACTGGGCAGGTCCTGGAGGGTAGTCATGTTCCAGGCATAGAACTTCTATAGCAAAGGCTAATCTTTGACTCAAGGGAGCTCTGGCCATTGTTCTTACGTATCTGAATCACATACCAGACCCCTCAAAACCACACCCACACACAATCCTCATTGCACACATACCCTCTATTTACTCTAATGTTTAATGTCAACTATCCTGTACCTACCAATGTAAAAGAAGTGTGTATCTCTCCATTTTACTTTTTAATCTTGTCCTAGAGATTTCCCACTTTGCTTTCTCCTGCCTCCTTAATCTACCACCAATGGATTTCATGTAACCTTCCTTATGTTTTCTCCTTTGACTTTAAGCTACAAAACTGCTATTCTCCAGAGCATTTTCTCAATCTGTTGAGATCTTACTTCTGGGCATCTGCTCAAAAATTTGGCTGAAACCCATTCTTCTAAGATTCTTCTGTAGGTTGGTACATTCTTCATTGACAACTGCTATAAATAATGCATTTAAAGCTTATTATTTGGCCATAAAGAAGAATAGAATCTTGTTATTTGTGACAACATGGGTGGAACTTGATGATATTATGCTAAGTGAAGTAAGTCAGGGAAAGACAAATGCCATATGATTTTACTTACATGGAATCTAAAAAAACAAAATAAACAAAACAGAAACAGATTCATAGATGCAAAGAACACACTGGTGGTTGCCAGATGGGAGGGGGCTTGGGAGTTGGGTAAAAAAGGTGAAGAGATAAAGCAGTACAAATTGGCAGTTATAAAATAGTCATGGGGATGTAAAGCACAGCTTAGGGAACATAGTCAATAATATTGTACTAACTATGTATGGTGTCATGGGGTACTAGACTTATCGGGGGGATCACCTCATAAGTTATATAAATGTTTAACCATCATGCTGTACATCTGAAATATAAGACTGAATGTCCACTGTAATTGAAAAACGAAAATAAATTAAAAAATAAAGGGAGCTTTACAGTGTCCACGTCAATTTTATCTATATTTACTCATTTAAAAATCACAATAATCCTGTGCTAAAGCTGAGTAATTAATATTATCTTCATTTTACAGCTAAGCCAATACAAACACAGAAGGAACAAAAGCAAGAACTTTTTCTGTATGATTGAAAATGTCACAGAGATGAGCTCCCTTCCCATAAGTGCTTGAACTAGGAATGGATGGTTATCTGACTCAAACTGGGTCAATCAGAGGTCCTTCCAAGAGAATTTGGAAGTGTGACCAAAAATCAAATGTTTTGCCCAACAGAGCTCTGGGACGTTGGTCTTCTGCCTATCATAAATAGCAAGAAGGAGGAAGAGGAGAAGAGAGGAGAACGGAGGGGGCAGGGGAGGGAGGAGAACTGTCTGGAGTCCTGACTTCTCGGGCTGTATATCTGCCCCTAGGTATCTGATAGATTTGCATTTGTGACAGAGCTTGGAGCAGAAGTTGGATAGACTAGAGAGGACACCTCTAATTTTTAATATAATGCTTGAAAACAAAACAAAAAATTTATGGAACATAACTCTGATGGAAGTAGGGCTCCTACTTGATCCAGTGTTTGCAAGAATCACAAAATAGCATATAAATGATAATTTAAAAGGAATTCCAATGTTATCTTGGATCTTTTGAGGATCAATTCACAACCCACAAGAACAATTTTTTAAAAAGCCACTTTCATCTAATTCCTAGTTCCCCATTCCTATTTTGAGACTATTCACATGACAAATTCAAAAAGTCTCCTTTACACTTCAACATGCATGAATTCATGTCTCATTATTGTCATATATTTTCCCTGTGTCTCCTCTGTTGTTCTTTCTTCTCATTATCTTTATTGCCCATCACAGAAATCTGAAACTTGGGAGTGGATAGAGAAGGAATAGGAGAAGCTTTAAGAGAAACTGATAATATATATGTTAAGATATATTACTCCAGTCACATATGTTTATAATAAATTTCCCTTTTTTGCCTCAACTGGTATAAGCTGGTTTCTATTACTTCTAACAAAGAGTTCTAAGTAATACATTTGTGGAGATACAGGCAGAAATGAGGCGAGAACTCTGGTCTTTTGATTTAAAGTCTGTTGTTCTTTTCACACACCCTGGCTTGTCTGAATAGACTTCTATTGCCAGAGAATTAAGGATTAAAGACTGGGTACTTTTAAAACATTTTTGTATTTCTTATTAGTCTATGAGCTCCATGAGGACAGGCTTGTGTCTGTCTTGTTCAATTCTGTATTTTTTATGTCTAGCACATTGTTGATGGATGAGACATTGTTCATGTTAAAAATTTGATGAATGAATGAATGGATGAAGCCTCCATCTCCACTCATTTGAAAAAATATTGTTACCTTATTTACACTGCGGAATACTTTGACAGAAAAATATAATAGATAAATAGAAACTACATAATTACCATTGCTACTAAATATTTGCTGGCTTTCAGGATAAAATATTAAATTTCTGATAAAGTTTCCTGTTTTATTTCCCCCCTGTGGTTTATATCTTAAGGGAAACTTTTCTAATTAACTGTGATTTCTGTTGAAAGCTCTTTACTCCAAGAGGGCAATCAGTCTTATCTTCAAGTTAAGACTTTTGTGTTACATGTTAACACAAAAGGGAGTGGAAGCTAATTTCACTAATCAGAAACAGCTCTATTTACATAGCTGAGGCCTAAAAATATGGGATGGCCTCTAGACAAGGGAAAAGATTGATGAAACAATATTTCAAGCCATGTTTTCTACATATGTTGCAATGAATCTATATTTGCATTATGGCGAATACAAATCATAATTGAATTGGTTAAAAGCCCAATGAGTGTATTGTGTCATAGAGACAATTGCACTGGGTTGTGAGAAAACCTGCCTTAAGATTTGAAAAACCTTGACTTCCTGCTCTTATAGCCCAACATTTGCAGCAGAAGTGACTTAACCTTAATATGTACTTTATTCTTCTATGAAATACCTTCCTTACCTCTACTCCCAAAGGACCTGAATTTCTTCTCCCAGGGACTCCCACCTTCCTGTTTCTCTCTCCTATCGTCCTTCGATCTTGGATTCAAAGGAGGTAGACAGAATGTTCCAAGGACAAGAAGGGGTCACAGTATGCATGATGTCCTTGATGTCTCAAACTGGGTTGAGGTGTCAGTATAAAGCAGACACTGTTCTGGACTGAAAGATCTGGGTTCCAAACTTAACTCTGGTACTTCTAAACTTCGTGACATTCAGCAAGTTCATTCCTTCTTCTGATCCTAAATTTCCTCAACTGTAAAACAGAAATAATGGCACCTTTGCATGCTTATTATTAAATTAAGCAATATACTAAATACCTGGCATATAGCAGACCTCCAAAAAAGAATGCTTTCTTCTTTACCTTCCCAGTCTTTTCTCTTCATACCTTCATGAAGGTAAGCCTGTGAATCCACTATGCCTTCTGAGATTCTTCCACTGTAAAGATATATTCCTTTGACTCTTGGGAAGAATTGCAAGGACTAAAGAGGCTTACCTCTTCCCTGAAACTGTGTCTCCAGAAGCACTGGGTCTCTACAACTTGCTGAGCTTCTAGGGAAAACATCAAGCTCAGAAATCTTTAATTACCTTGCTTACTCAAGCCCTTCAATAGCAAGTTAAAGGTCAACCATTTTGATTCCTATCTTTTCTTGTCTGAGGAGCCCATAAAGTACCCTAAAATCAGGGATCACAAGTGACGATTCAGTAATTGAGTGAAAATACATCATTAAAATACTTTAATAATACTTTAGACATACATGTTAAGATATTTGTCCAAATCAGGATACATTTTTAATAGAAAGTGAATGTTAGACCAATGTAAATTTTGCATCATGCCAAAAAAGTTCATTTTCACCAACAATAAAATTACTTTATTAATGGTTATAACTTATCATATTTCCTAAAAAATAAGCAAAATGTCCTAACTTTTAATTTGGGTTGGAGTCACTATTCTCTCAGGTTTCATGAGTCTTTGTGATAGGGGAGAATTGAATCTCTGTCAAAATAAAGCCACCTTTGACTTCTCCAATATCTTTTCCCCATTTTAATCTTTCTATCTTGGGTAACGGCCAAACATCTCAGTTTGCTCAGGATAGTCTCATTTGGAGACTGTTGTTCTGGTATAATTATTTAATATAACCCCTTTCCAGCCCAAAGAAGGTTTGGACGATGAAATTTTATGAGTACACTTACCTTAGGGCATTACATTTGGTATTTTTTCCTTTGGAATTTCAGAAGTAAATAGCAGTCTCCGTTTTACCTTTAGGGTAGGAAGTGTTCTGTAAATAGAAGTCAAAATTTGGGGAGTCCATGAACATGGGCAGAAAAAAATGATGACTTTACTATATCTAATTCTAACTACCTTTTAGTTATGAATATAGGTAACAAACCACAGCAGTATTAGTTCACCTGTGACTTTGTTACCAATAAAAAACCATAGATATTTTCATACCACATTATAGCTGCTGCAGATATTACAAAAATCACACATACTCATTGTTACTTCTTAATTAGAAAGGTCCCATGAAATCATAATAATCTTCATGTCTACAGATATTGTACAATGTTGCTGGCCAGCTATTTGTCTACTCTGTCTCTTCACCAAACATGAGAGCATGTATTCTGATGGCAACGTCCCAGACATTTATGCTGCTTTACAGGATTCCCCATCTACAATTGCTTGTTGATTGACCAATACGGGAAATTATTAAAATTTTGCAAAACGAGTCAGTTTAAATAAGAATTCTTAACTTTCTGTAAGGGCCTTTTAAATTTACTACATGGGTTCTAATGTCACTTTAATGGATATTCTTGGAAATCTTCAAACTTTCCTGCCTACACTGCTAATCGGAACTTCCTTAACTATCAGTGCTGGCGGGGATTCTTTACACCATGAAGATGAGATACAAAATTCTGTGTCAATTTTTTTTGAAAAGAGAATTTGGCAAATGTCTGGATATATTTCAGAAAGTTTTACAAGTTATTGTATCTTGATGTATTAGAGTTGAATCATGGATCATCGTTCCGTTTTCTTTTTGATATAAAGTGTATTAACATGGTGATCTAGCCAAAGAGGACTTTATTAGTCTTAGGTTTAAAAAACCAAGCTACAATTGTAGTTTAATTCAAAAAAACCTTGGAGAATTCAGGTGGTACTTGACAGGAGCTATCCTTGTCTTACAAAGTAGCTACAAAAACTTTAATCTATTTGCAAGGATTTATCTTCACAAGTTAGCATTTTTGACACCTGTAGCAAATAATAAAAAATTGAAATTTATTGTTTCTGCAACATGACATGCCTAGTTTTATTCAAAGACCTCCCCACAACTTAATGTTCTTCTTTAACCTAGCAACAACAGACTTCCCACTGATAAGTTTTTAAAGGTTAATTTGTCTATATTTTAATGCATTTTCTTATTTAATGCATTAATAAAAACACATACATACTATTATATTACACATTTGGTTTTTCAGAACTCTTTTGATAACTATATTTCAGTGTAATTGGTTTCAGTGTAATTGTAATTCTGTGTACTTTTATTTATTTATTTATTTATTTATTTATTTATTTGCATTTAAAAACATTATTCTTATTCTGAAAGGGATCCATAGTTTTACTAGGCTGTTGTCACTAGATTGCTAGCAGGGTCCAGGATACACATGCAAGGTTAGAAACACCAGCTTGGGATCTATATCTGAAAGTAGAAACTCCCAGGAGGCATAATAAGCAAACTTTCATTTATTCGCTACACAGAATTGCAAGGTTTTAGATATGAAAAGGACTTGGAATAGAACACCTACTATACAGATCATGTATGCATTATTTCAGCAAATGGTTAGAAATGACAAGTGACAGGAAAGTTCTAAAAACGTTCAGAAGAAAGAGAGACCACATTCTATTTGGAATAACAGGGAACGCATGGAAGATGTGGTATTTCTGTTGATTTTGGCAGGATGGGTAACGTCTAAATATTTTAAGGGGAAAATTCATGATAAGGTCATCACAGACTCACCCAAACCAGAGACCTTGGAGCCACCCTTGATTTCTCCATCCCCTTATCCCTGCATATGTGATCAAGCCTTGCCACTTATGTCTGCTTCTTATTTCTTACATTTATCCCCCACGACATTGCCTGGCTTCAGGCTTATTACCAGGACTACTACCAGGAATAGCCTCCTACATGGACCTCCATCTCCTTTCTCCAATCCATCCACACAGGCTAGCCTAACTACAGTGACAATAATAGATTGTTTGCAGCAGTTATGTTAAAGCGATGTTTGAGTTTTAGTATTATAGACACTATATAAGTCCCACATTAAAATGCTGAATGCACATATACAATATTGAAGAAGAGGCAATGGAGCAGTAGTTATCAATCTTGGCAACATCTAATCATCACCTCTACAGTTATTAAAAGGACCAGATGCAGGAACCTTACCCCCTGTGATTCTGATTGAATTCTCAGTCCGACAGAGCTCCTCAAGGGCCATGCCTGTTCCTGACCACCTCTCTAGTTTCGACATTGATCATGACCCACTCTGCTCCTTATCAAACTGCCCGTGGTTCCTCAGATTCCCATGATGTCTTGCATGCAATGCATTTCTCTTCCTTGTCTACTCATTTTTTTAAAAAATGTATCTGCTCACCTTTTCCAGGAAGAATTTTCAGTCTTCTCCAGGTAATATTTTCTACTCTGTCTCCTTTTGCCCCGTCTTTCATTTGTATGTCCTTGTATCATAGCAACTGTCCATTTTTAAACATGTGTTCTTCCCTATCCCTCACAAATAATGACATGGGAAAGGAAGCCGTTCCCCTTATGTCATTTAAAAAATAGATTTTCAATGATTTAAAAACCGTGCATGCACGGCTACTACTCTGTGGAAATACACTGAAACTGGAGTAAAAGTTAGCTTTTTAAAAAATATTTGCTTGTCTCATACCTTATTCATCAATCCCATTTTATATTAGTATAAGTAATATGATCCTGTTTTTCTGTGACAGAAATATTTGTAATAAAACATATATGAGAACCCAACTGGGAATTTTGAGAAATGTATCTTTCTCATTAGTTATTTTAAAAATCCCCCTTGGAATCATTACAAACATAGCATGATAAAGTTTCTATCGAAGTTGAATTAAGCCCAGATGCCAATCTTTTATTTTGCTCCGGAGTTTCACATCAACATAAACCAGAGAAGCAGCAGCTGCTACTTTCACAAGTGGTAGAATCCCCTGGCAGATGGGACTGGCTCAGCCTCCGAGCCTCTGGGGGCTGTGGGAGGAGTACATTCTGAGCTTGCATTTGCAATTCTGGGCAAAATTTGCAAAATGGCTTCTCAGCAAGGAGTCTATCTATATTTGCATACTCATAATAGATTAGTACAAATATGAATGCCTCCAACCCGGTTTCCATGTTGAATCATCACCCTCCTGCAACACGGATCTATGGTGATTGTATAACCACTAGCTTTAAAAATGTAACCTTACGTTTCACATTATGTTATTTCCCCTATTTCTTCATGATTTGCGAGGCATTAATCATAGTCTAGAGAAAATTAAGTTCTCACTGCATTCTCATATATACCTGAAAGGATATAGACCCCTCCAACAATTAACCTTAGGGGAAATATTTTTAAATGGATTTATTTCTCAAATAAGTTTTGCTGAATCTTTATTTCAGACTGATCACTATTAGATTATGTGGTAAAGTTGTAATGAAAAACCACAAATTATATAAGAGTTCCTTTCTATATGCTATTTTAAAAATGTGGTCAGAAGACCACCTGTATCCAAATAAAATGCAGATCCTTGTTCCACCCTTAATAAATCACTCCAGATGATTTCTTTGAACAATAAAGTTTGAGAACTACTGCTCTGAGTCATTTTGAAAAGTACATACTGCAGGCAAAATGGCTCCTTGAAATTCCTTTTTCATAGTTTGTCGAATGCAAAAAAGCTAAGTGACACTCTAGCTTCTGCTGGTATTTTTACTTCTCATGTTAGGTTGGCCATATTTGCCTCTCAAGACCTAGTATTGACAGTCAGGGATTTAATTCTATGTGGCTAAAGATAGAATCCAATTATTATTGACCTCATAATTGGCTGTTTTTCTTTTTGTTATATCTTTTGCATTTGACCTTTAACTTCAAATCTTAGGTTTTTAAAATATGGTTATTCTTTTGCTTAGTCAGCTATAAGCATTCTTTTAGAAACAGCAAGAACTCTTTTTTTAAAAGTCCACATGTTTTAAAGTTAGTGTTTTAATTTTTGTCTAATCCCCACCTAAATTTCATTAGAAGACTTTTGGAAAATAATGGTAAATACTTGCAAGAATTATGATAATTATTCAGTATAGAAATCCTTTACTATTCTCTCTTTCATAATTTTAATTGACTTCTCTCTTTAATTCCAAATGTCTGTCTGTTATAGATTTATAAAAAGTTTTAGTTTTATCATTACTGCCAAATACTTTACAACAATTGTCAAAAGGTTGTGGAGTGTTTAGAAGACCATAACTTTATAAATATAATGTTTCCCTCTTCTTAGGTAATATGTCTGGAATTATATATTCTCATAAGAAAAGTCTCTTCATAGTTTTATAATTACATACATGCTGTGAAGAGAAACCAGAGTATAGTTACCTGGCAAAAGAGCACTCAATAACAATTTAACGCTTTCTGCCAAATACCGTAGGTTGTGGTAATTTTCAAACATTGTATAAAATGACACACATTCCATATATGAGGTGTGATTAAAACATAAGACAAGTCACACATGAAAATGGCTCTCATTACTTTGTAATCACACCTCATACATAATCTTAAGCAATCAGTCATGGAATATAATTTTTAAAACCCTCACCCTATTGCCCACCTACCTCTAATCCAACTTCCCCTCTGGCCACCCCAAGGTGAGAGAAAGTAGATTGCCATCCAAGACATCTGGTTTGGAATAGAGGGGGGCAATCAAACATCCTCGGGTGGGATGTCAGCAGGGATCTGCCACCACTGAGAACTCAGCACTTATGTGGTCTTGAAATTATTTCTGGCTGTTTCATGTAGGGGTAGCTCTAGGCAAAATCATGTAGTCAGTGAAGTCTGGTTTCTGCACGTCATCTCCCATGGCTTCCAGAGCGGTGATGCTATTCCTTACAGCTGAGAATCTTCCTCTGCAGTTTGTGCCTCTCAGGCAGTTCTGAATCAGTCTTTCCAGTCTTCCTTCCTACTAATCAACCTGCAGCCATCTTATATCCTATCCCAGCATTTGGTTCCTTTTCATGTACAAGAATGTATGCTGAGCAGCTACCATGTGCCAGGCCCCATGCTTGGTGCTCCAGGCACAAACTTGAAAAAAAAGCATGGCTTAACTTCATGGAGTTTGTGGTTTAGCTGGACAAGCAAGATGAAGGAACAAATTTAATTCCACGAAGTTAAAGCAGTTTGTTAACTGATGTATTCTAAGAGCTGAATCAGTGCATGGTGCACAACAGATGCTCAGTAAGTATTTGCTGATGAAACACAAAATATTCTCAGTGCTAAGCTAGAGGTCTACACTGGGTGCTGTGGGACTGTGATAATTCAAAGAATATATTATGAAAACATGACATCTGAGCTAAATTTGAAATGGATGAGTAAGTTATTCAGAATAAGATAGGCTGAAAAGACACTCTGGGCAAAGGGAAGAGTAGGAGCAAGGCATGAGGATTTTAAAGGACATAGCATATGTGAGGACATTTTGACAGTTGGGTTTTACAAGACTTTAAAGAGTGTTAGGAAATGAGGCTAGAGAAGTACATAGGGATGAGAATAAAATACTGCAACAAAGTTTGTATTATATTTGTAGTCAACAGTGAGTTATTGCTGTATTTTGCCATATTTATATTTTATTTTTAATCTCTCTGATTCTAAGTAAGGAATAGATTGGAGGGAGACATGAATAGAGGCAGAGTGCACATTTAGGAGGCTATTGCAATCACTGAATCTAAAGATTGGTGGTGCAGGTGATGGCCTTGAGCTAGCTTGACGTGATAGCTAGTGAATCTGATAGATTTACCCCTGTTCATGTGTTAACAAACCTTTATACGAGGTGTGATGAAACAATGTGGTGAATGTTTAAATTAAAAAAAAAATGTATTACAGTAAAAGACACATTGCCATTAATCTCCCTCAAAATACTCCCCCTTGCTTCGACCACACGTATCCCATCGTTCTTGCCACTTTCTGAAGCAGTTCTGGAAGTCCTCTTTCATGAGTGTCTTTAGTGTCTATCATGGCTACCTCAATCTCCTGAGTCATTTTAACTTTGGGGAAGAGCCAGAAGTTGCAAGGTGCCAGATCTAGTGAATAAGGAGGATGAGGACACACCGTAATGTTTGTATTTGACAAAAATTGCTGTACCAGAGGCGATGTGTGACAAGGAGCATTGTCATGATGGAAGATGATTTACAGCACACTTTAAAACCCACCGTCTCTCAACCATAGCTCACACCCAACTGACTGCACCGAACAAGTTGAACCTGGTCACCCGCTGTTACTAAGGTTCTACAGGCCACTCCTCGTATTGAAGATCCCTGCCTTTCCATTGGATGGCACTCGGCAGCAGCATTTACCATATTTTGTAATCACAATGGAAAGGCTCCATTTCACACATCGCTTTGTTCCACATCTTTATTAATGTTAATTTATTGTCAGTCTTTCTGACATCATTTAGTGGGTATGAAATTATACTTTTAATTTGTATTTCCCTGATGACTAATGTTACTGGGTAACTTTTTATCTGATTACTAGCCATTAGTATATCTTTTGAAGTATTTACTTAAATATTTTTTTATTTTTAAATTGTTTGTAATTTTCATATGGATTCTAAGTTTCTTTATAATTCTAGATTTATAAATTTTATAATTATAGCGGATGCTCAGTAAGTATAATTCTAGATATAACTCCATAGTCATATAGTGTATTGTGAATATTACCTCCCAGATTGTGTCTGGCCTATTCATTTGCTTAATGGTGTCTTTTGATGAGCAGAAATGTTTAATTTTGATGAAGTCCAAATTATCGTTTGTTTTTCTTTTATTGCTGGCGCTTTTGGTGCTCTAAGAAATCTTAGGTTAGGTCATGAAAATATTCTCCCGTTTTTGTTTTTCTAGAAACATGGTTTCAAAGCTTTATATTTAGGTCTATAATCCACTTTAGATTAATTTTTAAACATAGAATGAAACAGGGGTCTAGATTCAATTTTTTTCCCATATGAATATTTGATTGTTCTACTTTGTTATAAAAATGTTTCTTTTCCACTGAATTGTACTGATACCTTTGTTGAAAACCAATTGTCCATATATATGTGGCTGTATTTTTTAAAATCCCAGTGATTGGGAATAATAAAAGGAAACTAAAAGTAGAATAATATGAGTCCAGATAACATGGGCAAATTATGGTAACTTTTTTCCATAGCTCTAATTCTCCCTTCATAATCTCCTTCCTAAATCCCATTTCAAAGACTCTCTTTCTTCCCTTCTACTGGGAGGACTGTTATTAGATACATTTATTCATCAAAGTATAGGTTAAGAAAAGGAAGACAAGAATGTTTCAGGATCAAATATATGGTGATGGAAGGAGAACTGACTCTGAGTGGTAAATACACAATGGAATATATAGAGATGATATATTACAGAATTATGCACTTGAAACCTATATAACTTTACTAACCATTCTTACCCCAATAAACTTAAATAAAAAACATGTAAAAAAAAAAAAAAAGAAAAGGAAGACAAGAGAGAAAGCTTGAATCCTCCTTCCTGCCTGCTTAAGGTCTGCTCTCAGGGTCCCAAATTCTCTTCAGGGTTTACCTTCTTCCCTGTTTAACATCAGGAGTTCCCACACACTTCAAGACAGAAATGGTCTACCACTCAGGTGTGACCTAGGCTTAGAGAATGCAACCTGATAACAAAAGCAATGCAAAACTACCACAAGCAAATAGCAAAATCTACATCTTCAGTAGCAAATTTTCTTTACCACAAACATGCTATAAGCGTTATGTGCAGTCCATTACCAAGGCAAATTATATGACTGCCATTTTCCTTCCTCAGGACAGAGGGCAACCTCACTCTTTTGTGATGTCTTTGTGCCCTGGATGTTTGTTTCAGCCCCGTTTTAGAAGTATAAAACTGTGGGGGTTGGGAAGGACAAGCTATGACGTCAGGTTCTGTGCCCCTTCTATTGACAGACGCTTTGGAAGGGGAGATATTTTGGGCCTAGACAGCTTGTAGTTCTGCCATGGACATACTATGAAGACAATGGATGACTCCTCCTATGGCTTTGGTAGGCCCAGCCTGCCTTCATGTTTTATCTTCCCTGTCTAGCTCAGTTTTATTTACTGCTTGCACAGGTAGAAGCTTAGTCAATAACACCTGGAATTCAGGCACATAAAAGCACAGGGCTGGAGGAGATTATAGAGTTAATATAGACCAACCCACCCATTTTACAGATGAGAAAAGTGGTTCAAGGAACTTAAGTTATGTCATGCAGCTAGCTGTGGAATAGGAGCAGTGGAGAGGGCTAACAATAGGTGTTGGTTAGCGAACCTATGGTATCTACCTCAAAGACGATGTTTATTTTTACACATCACTGATTATATCCTCAATGGCTAGCACAGTGCCTGGCACATTTTAGGAGCTCACGAACATTTACTGAATGAATGAATGAATGAATTAATGAATATGTGAAATATACTGAGAGGTAACTTACCTAAAGCCACAGGTCTACTAGATAGCTGAGCCAGGATATTCACTGAGACCTAACATCTTAACCACTACTGTTGGCAAGGAAATGATTGGTTTGCCTGACTTTGCAGAAGGGCTGGACTTCCCTGTGGAGATGGAATCACATAGCAGCTGCCAGCAGGAAGCATAGTGAGAAACGTGAAGAGCTGAACATTACTGTGATAGTTCTACTGTTTCTTCTTATGTAGTGACATGGGTTCCAAGTGTTTGTGGCCATGTAATGGTAGGATCTCACCTCGAAATCTATTAGTCTAGATCCATGGTTCTAAGTGGTTTTGACAGAAGGACCCCACATCTTAAAAAAAAAAAAAAAAAATTGGCCGCCTCATGCACTATATAAATGGACAACTGTATTATTAAAGCAAATATTTTCTCAACATCATAGATTTTGAATAAATATTATTATGGATTCGAATTTATTTCATTTGAATTTGGAAACATTATTTGCTCTGATTTTTGTTTGCTATATGTTTCCAAAACAAATTTCAAAGTCCTGAATCACTTCCAAGTGTTTCAGAATTACTGAGCACAAAGAAAATCATGATTTTGGGAACCCTCTGGTTTAAGTTTTTTTTCCTTACACATGTCCTTTATCTAAGGCTAAGAACTTTTTCTTTTCTTCTTTAATTGACTGATTTTCTCACTCTATTTTTTTTCCAATAGAGAGTCTACATTATTTTATCACAATTTTAAAAACTACACCTCAAAAAAGAAAAAGCAACTTCTAAAAAATTTGTTCTGTGACTTTAGATGAATCAAATAAAATTATTTTAAAAGCATTGTTAACATTTGTGCTAGCTTCTGTAGTGCATAAAAAGAAGACTTTGTCCTAGTCCTTTAAGGAATAATTTGGGCCAAGATGTAGGCATAGGCTTCGTGGACAGCTGCCTAGTTGGGAATTTTGGGAACTCCAGAAAGGAAAATAAAAAGCCAGAATCCTTTCAGAAAAAGCATAATATCAGGATTGAGCTTGTTAAAAAAATAATAAAAGTCATGATCACTAATATTAAAAAGTATTAAGCTCTTTTTTATGTGTGAGTCTCTGTGCTAAGAAGATATTATTATTATGTCCATTTTACAGGTGAGGAAACTGAGGTTTGATAGTGAACAAAAAGTTACTTTACCACTTTCTGTCTCAGAAGAGAATTAGTCTTGCATGCAGATAAATTCGTAAACCTAATTATAAGAGGGTGTGGATCCTGGAACTGAAAAGAAAGGGGTGGGGGTCCAGGAGTGCAAATAAACAAGACTCTTGATACACTTGAGTCTTTGTGGTGTCAGGTAATATTAGGATATAACGATTCTGAAATAAATGCATTAAAAACTAACAGAGTAGCATCTGGCATAAGGCTTGACAGTACTTACTTGTGAGTGTTATTTTGCACTTCAGAATCTCATTTGGATTTAAGTTTCTGCCTACAGAAAGCGCAGAATAAATCATTCTAATTGTGATGAAAATAAATGTTAAGTTCACTTACTTCTAAAATTAGGTCATCCTGAACATTGGGTTTAAGCAAAAGAAATGACAAAACCAATATTAAAAAAATACTTCTAAAATGTAGGCTGCTTCCCTCTCCTCCACACTATACATAGAGATATTTAAACAGTGTGGCGTTACTTTAGGATTAGCGGATCGTATCTAGTAAGAATTTTCAGGAAATTGACTAATAATGGTAATAATAATGATAATAATAATCAAGGATAACCTTCAAAATCACGTAAAGTATGTTAAACACTGTGCTAATAGCTTTATCTGGGTTATCTCAGTTGCTCTTCATAACAAGATCTTATCAATGTGGAATTAAAACTTAAAAGTTAAGAAAGTAGAGCCCAAGCATAATAAAACTAGTAACCAGTTAGGCTGAAAATAAACTCAGGTACCCAGAGGTGGAAATATAATCAAATTCATACAATTCAACAAGTATTTAGTTAATGTCTATTGCCCTTAAAGCAGTGAGTTAGGCTTGTTCTTTCCTTTTTCCTTTTAGTTTAGTCACTATCCATGGTTATTTAATGATAAAATTCTATCTTGTATTGCTTTGGTCATTCAGACTAATTTTTCCATTAAGCTAAAAGGTAATAAAATCTCTCACACTGATTCACTGAATGTTCAACTCAGCATGGCCTCTGTGAGCTACGAAACTTCATGAAAAATTGAAATGCTAGATATAGCCCAATCTCTAGGTGCTTCCCTACTTGAATCCCTAGGCTATTTGAAGTGAGCAAAAATAAGTTCACCGGGTACATCACCAGGTATAAAACAATTGTTCTGGTTAATAAAATTCTAAATGCAGCATTGAGTGTTTTGGTTTTCGTGTATACACGTTTATTAAATGGTATTATCCTACTTGGTTCTAGGGGTTCTCTCCACTTGAATTTTGCTTTGAGCTTCAGCTATATCTAAACATAAAAAACTTAAAAGTCTTTTTAAAAAGCTAAGTCTTTCTTAATTGACTTGAATTGGAATTGTACATAACGTTTTTATTTTCCTTAGAGAAATTCAGGTACAATTTTAAATAGAAAATGTCTCATATTCATTTTATCTTTGCCCCAACAATGACTTGTACTGAAATATTTTCTCTCCAGAAATATTTGTTAAATTGGGCACAATTCAATACATGGAAACAATTTCCAAAATGGCCTTTCTTGATTTTTGGCTTTTAACTTTGAAAAGATAAACATCTTTTTGTTTCAGAATCCAGTTGAGCACTTTATTGAACTGACAGTTGGGAACGGAAAGTCCTTGTTAGTGGAAGTAGGTATACTTGAAAACTATTGCCATTATATTTGAGATTTCTAATAAAAATTCCAGGAAGTTTCCAGACTTGGCTGGGACACAAATGGATTTGAGGAAATGGTATATTCTATCTTTAAGAAACTTCATGTAATAGATACATATGATATCAGAGGGGCAAGAGATTGGGGGGGGGCGATTATCACTTTGTGAGGGATGAAATCTCTAACTAGTGCGTTGCTTTGAACACCTGAAACTAATAAAAAAAAAAAAAGAAAGAAAGAAAAAAGAAATTTCAAATGCTGACTCTTTGTGTTTACATATTCTTCATGGTTCTCTGGAGCCAACACTGATTAGGGAGAGAACACACATGTCTTTTTTCCCCCTAAGATTCTTCTGTGAGATTCTTGGCATGGCAGATTTCCTATCAGGTGTACATGTTGATCATTTCCTTTCTCTGCCCTCCCAGTTAGAGCAGTGGCTTTCCAAACCAAAATTTCACAAAATATGCTGACATAGTCTATTCTATTTCATTTAAAATCATGCTGGTCAAGATCCACTTGATTGATTGACTAAATTGACTTTATATGCCATTTATGGGTCTCAAGCACATTTTAAAAACACTTGATTAGAATCTCACTCTTGGTTAGAGAAAGTCAACCTGAGATGGATGTAGAATCATTTGAAAATGTTGCCCTTATTTTTTATTTTACACTGGGATTAATTCTTTTCCTGTTCCAGTAATTGGTCCTGCATGAAGATGTCTGGTATGAATTTCCTATTGTCCCCAAATTGTGACTAAGATCAAAAGCTGAAGAGAAAAGCTATCAAGTATTCCGTCTTCTACATTCACAATTAGGAACAGCTTCCTCACCACATGTTTTCCGTAGCTGCTCCAGGCTTGGCCCTTCTACCCCTCCAGCTCCCATACCCTGAATCAACAGAAGAGCAGAAGAGAAGAAGTAGTGTTTACGTAGCACTCGGTTGCAGTATTGACCAAATGCCACCTCCCCACCCCATGGAGGAGAGAAGAAGATGCTTCTTCCCCTTATCTGAAACCAAGAAAAGTTTCCAGATAATCACCTATAAAGATTTGGGGATGTGTGCAGGAAGGGGAGACTAGTATCGTGTTCCCCCACTGGTCAACTTAGAAGCCGATTTGCTGACCTGTCCTTGCGGTCCTGAAGTGGAGAAAAGAGAAGCAGAGAGGAAGGGCACTATGGATGGGTCAGTAGGAGACCGCCATCTGTCCTCCACCCTAGTTGTCTTAGTTGACAGGTATGGAAGATGGAACCCATCAGTCTGAAAACTGGCTACTGAAGTTAGATGAAATTAGGACCCATGGCCCTTCCTTTCAGGGATCTGACAACAGGAGCATGGGCAAAGAGGTGATAATCACAGGACTTCTGCTGGTATTAGGGCTCAGCCAGAAGATGTGGCCAACTAGCAGGTGTCAGCAGGAAGACGTGGCCAATTTTACAAGAGGTCACCAATGCTTAGGGAAGCTGTGTGGGTTTCTCCAGCTTTCAGGGACCACATTTTTGGTCTTTTGGCCAGAAAGTTGGGCTTCTCTTGGAGTTTTTGCTATCTGCACCCAGTAAGTACTTCCCTGATTCAGCCTGCCCTCTAATCAAAGTCAGGGGATAAATAAGAGGAAAAACATCAAGAAATTCACTGTTATGCACCTTGTTTTAACTTTCTTCCCCAATCTTCCTGCTAGTGTTTACTGTTCAAAGTCTTTAGGTAGTTTCTTTCTGTATCGCATCCAGAGTTCTAAGTTTTAGTCAGTGGGCGAGGTAGGCTGTCATAGGCTTCATCTATTGTCCAAATGGGACGACCCCCCCGCCCCTTTTTCTGATTGAAGACTCACAAAATTATGGAATAGTTTCTCAGAGCCATTTGATGTTAAGTCTGTGCTGGAAGGGTCTCTGTTCAATTTGGGTGCTGAGAGCTGTCATCCTGGTGCAGGAAGAGCCCCACCCTACTATTCTGCTTGGGAACATCTGATAAACACCTGCCTTGGGCAGTGATAGTCTCACAAGCTGGGGCACTGCTGAGGCATCTCCACGTGAATTTGCATACAGTGAACTTGGACAAGATGGTTGGGAATTGGAGCTGGGTGAAGAGCAGGGCTGAAAGAAAAATACGAGGGGGAACTTCCTGTTCTGGAGTTAGATGTTTGGGTTCAAATATTCTCACCAGAGAACATGATGTGCTTCTTCTCTAAGGATCCATTTTCTTGTCTCTAATATGGAACTCACTGCATAAGTAATTGAAGAGCGTAAAGAATATTTCAGAAAGGCCCTTGGAATAGAGTTGAAGGAACTTGTGACATTACAAGTTAGGAAGAATGGATGGCATGTAGTATAGGATTGGGCCAAATGGTGTAGGGAGTTGGCAAAGAAGTAGGAAGTGCTCTGGAGAGGTACCCAGAAGACCATGTTCCTGAGAATTAAGGAGGTTAATGGAACGCTCTGTCTGGCTTCCTACCCAGACAACTGTTCGCCCTCACAGCTGGGATCGTATAGCTCCTCATGAGGCTTGGCTTGGGCAAGGATCAATCATTTGCCATAAGGGCCGGCTCGGTGGCTCAGGCGGTTAGAGCTCCATGCTCCTAATGCCAAAGGCTGCCGCTTCGATTCCCACATGGGCCAGTGGGCTCTCAACCACAAGGTTGCCGGTTCAACAACTCGACTCCTGCAAGGGATGGTGGGCTCTTCCCCCTGCAACTAAGATTGAACACGGCACCTTGAGCTGAGCTGCCTCCTGGATGGCTTAGTTGGTTGGAGCGCGTCCTCTCAACCACAAGGTTGCCAATTCGACTCCCGCAATGGATGGTGGGCTGCGCCCCCTGCAACTAGCAACAGCAACTGGACCTGGAGCTGAGCTGCGCTCTCTACAACTAAGACTGAAAGGACAAGAACTTGAAGCTGAACCGCACCCTCCACAACTAAGATTGAAAGGACAAACAACTTGACTTGGAAAAAAGTCCTAGAAGTAAACACTGTTCCCTAATAAAGTCCTGTTCCCTTTCCCCAATGAAGTCTTAAAAATAATAATAATAATTTGCCATCAGAAAAATGGAAGAATTCTTGCGCTGGTGCTAATAATGATAATTTTAACTAACACATATATTAAATATTATATATATATATTTTATATATATTATATTATATATATTATATGTAACAATATATTATATATAATACATACTATATATTATATATAATATATTTTATATATATATATATAAAGCTCGGACAATTAAGTTTGCAAACCTTCCACTGTGTAAGTGTACGGTGGAAAGTTCGCGAACTTAATTGTCCGACCTTCGTATATGTATGTATATTTATACGTATATACATATACAAATATAGATCTATCAATCTATCACTATATAAACACTTTCGATGCAATATCCAATTTAATTCTCACACTATCTATCTGAGTCAGATATTATTGCCCTCATTTTATATAAGAGACCGAGGCTTAGGAAGTTAAGTAAGAATGTCACATAGCTCGTGTTCAGAACAGGAATCAGAAATGACTTTGGTGGTTTCAAGTAGGAAGGGGTTTGATATTTCTGCAGTTTAACTATGAGGTACCCAGGTGTAGATTTTTTGTTGTGTATCCTGATTGTTGTTTCCTGAGGCTCCACGTCTGTTATTAATTTTGGAAAATTCTCAGCTATTAACCTCAACTATTTCTTCTGTTTCTTTCTCTCTTTCTTCTCCTTTTGGTGTTCCCATTATGCGTATGTTGTAGCTTTTGTAATTGTCCCACCGTTCTTGGCTATTCTGTTTTGCCTTTTCCTTCTTTTTTCTCTTTGGATTCAATTTTCGAAGTTTATGTTGACAGTTTGAAAGCTTGCTGATTCTTTCCTTGTCTGTATCCAGTCTACTGATGAACCCATTAAGGCATTCTTCGTTTCTGCTACCGTATTTTTGATTTCCAGCATTTTCTTTGGATTCTTGCTTAAAGAATCTTTTGGATTCTTTCTTCTATTACCCATCATTTTTTGCATGTTGTCCGCTTTGTTATTGGACTCCTTAGCATATGAATCATAGTTATTTAAAATTCCTGCTCTGATAATTCCCAAATCTGTGCCAAATCTGAGTCTGGTTCTAATGCTTGTATTGTCTCTCTAGACTGTGTTTATTGCCTTTTGGCAAGCCTTGTGATATATATATATAAAGCTGGGCATGATGCATCAGGTAAAAAAAAAAAATTGAGTTAAATAGGTCTTTTAAAAAATTTCAGCCTTACTGAGGTGTAATTGACAAATAAAATTGTAAGATATTTAAAGTGAACATTGAGGTTATTTGATATACAGACATATACATAAATAAGGCTTTACAGTGAGGTTTTATGTTAACTTGTCCAGGAGTTAAGCTGGGTTTACTGTTTGCTGTAGCTATGGTGTCAGAGGCTGAAATTTTCTCTTCTCCTTGCTTTTGTCTCCCCTGTTGTCCTTCTGTTTTGCTAGAGACTCCTGAAGCAGGGTCTGAGGCTTGCTGTTCTCTCAGCTGTGTGCTCCTGCTTTTTTTCATAGGCGTCCTATTGATGTTGGTGAGGTGTGGGGGAGGGTGTCACTCCATAGTCCTGTGATTGGGTCTGTCTTTTAGTGAGCCTGTGTGCCTGGCCTGTATCATGTGTGTTTCAGTTCTCTCTCCCCTGCCTTAGGTGAGGCAGGAAGGGTAGAGGTAGCTGGAGGTGGGTAACTCCCTTCTCCTAGGCAAGTTAGGCTTTGGTAAAACCCCAATCCATTAGGCTCTTGTGAAATAGTTTCCCTTGTGGACAGGCCTTATTGAGGATAGCAGAGATCTGTAGGCATATCTCAAAATGTTTCCTTTTTCCTCTGTAGGAAGCACTAGAGGATTTTTCTCTGACTGTCACAGTGTGAAATCTTGTGGGGCTCCCATAGGTAAAACTTATAAAAGTGTGAAATCTGCTCCCCACTCTCTAAGACTGGACCCCTTAGAGTTTTTAACTCTCAAGCTAATCTACACTGAGACTCCATCAATTCCTCAGTTATGGTTTGAAGCTCAACATCAGTTCCAGGCGTGGGCTGCATATCGCTTCCTGCTGTGGGCATCCGCTCCTAAAGAGCTGTGATTCCCTGTTATGCCCGTTTCTCTAGTTTTGGGGCCAGCAGTTTGCCCTGTGACCTCATTCTCTGATGGATTAAGGAAGTTCTTGATTTTTCAGATTGTTTAGGTTTTTTTCTTATTGTGAGGACAGTGACAGCTTCCAAACTCTTTCCATGTCAAAACTGGAAATCAGAAGTCTCCCCGAAAGGGATTTAATACAAGAGATTATGTACTTATAGGATCTTAGGACAGGCAGAAAGAATGGAAGTTGGTGGCTGCCACTGAACTTGGGGCTTCAAGTTCTCACCACCTGTTGGGACACAGCCCCAAAAAGCAGTTTCCAGGCTCTCGGCCTCACATAGAAAGGTGCTGGCTCAGGTAGTAAATAGCCATCGACTGATCAAATGGCCATCAGCTGTGGCTAGTTGGCCGTTAGCTGTAACCAGTGAGCCATTGGGCACTAATATAACTGCCGTGGCTGGGCTAGCGCAAAACGGGGGCTAGCAAGAAGATGGTGGCTGAGCCTGCAAGCGGCTCAGTGAGGGTTGAGAATTGTGTGGCTCCTGGTTCCTGTGTCTCCAATCCAGCCGCCAGTGAGAGTATAGTGGTGTGACTCCCTGACCTATGGCTCCGCGGGTGTTCCTTTTTGGCCTCACCATGTCCTGCGTTCTTATGTGGGGAGCGGAGCAGAGACCCCGCCGGACGCCCTGCACGACACCACCATAACTGTCATCTGGAAGTCAGAAAGATGTTTCTGCCACGGCAGTAACGGCCTCCACCCCAAAGTTGATCCAACACTACCGCGTGGGTGATTGCCCCAAACCCTCATGTCACTCTGTCACTCTGACCTGATTACCCTCCACAGCAGCATCTGAACATCAGGACAAGCTTGTCACTAGTCCTAAGTCAATAATTATACTTTTGTTTGTGTGTTTGTTCTTGGTTCCAATTTGCCAAGTTTCTACCTTGTATTATCATTTTAGTGACTGGGTCCCTGTCTTGTTTCTTGATGTCTGATTCGCCCTCTCTCATGCAATCCTGGCCCATTATCTCTGTTCTTCCTGCACAGCCTCCTGCCTTTCTCTGACCATTCCTTCCAGTCCTTGGAGAAATTCCCCACAACCCAGAGTGTGTTTGCCAGAATCTCCACCTATTTTTTCCCCCTAAGATTTGTCTGTTTATGGCACCCACTTTGAAAAGATTCATGATGTATGAAATGAAAATATAACGTCATGTATAATCCAAATTTTATTTTTTTTGTTAGTGTGTGTGTGCATGCATGTGTGCATTTACACATGGGGGTATGAAGACTGGAATTACACATATCAAAATATTAACAGTGATTATCTCTGTGTGGTTGAATTTTATTTTCCTTTTGTTATGGAAACATTTTTTTTGTTTTGAATTTCCACACTGAATATACTCGTACATCACTTATGTGAAAAATGTCAAGGGCTACCTTGGGAACAGATTTTGATGTTGATCAGCTTATTTTCTGTGGTTGATAGCCTGGAAACTTTCATTTTTTTCCCAGAAGTAAATCAAATAGAGAACCAAGGACAGAAATATGCCGTGTGTTTGGCAATTTCTTTGCCATGTCTTTTGCAAATATCAAGGCATAATAAGGTCCATCCCCACTCCCGTTTCACTTAAAATATGTAGAACAGAACTGTAGAAACAACCTTGTGAGGTACTTGGAGGCACAGCTCTTACAACACCACCCGTCATTATTCAAAGATTTAAATTTCACAAATGAAATTATTAAACTAGTAAGGGTTTCACTGTTTCAGTTTGTAAAACTGCATTATCTCATACATTTTCATTTTGGAATTCCTTAAAAGACGTGACATTGTTCATAGATTTTTATAAGACTGGGAAGCTTAAATGCAGTTTATCTCAAGAATTAGAGGGACCCAGTAAGACTGTTTTTGGTAAACTATTCCCTCAGTTCACTTGAAAATCAGAAAACAACATGATGATAGTCACAATTTCTTGAGCATTTACTATGTGCCAGGGACTGGTCTAAGCATTTTGTAGGTAATGCTATCGTTACTGCCATTTTTATAGATGAAGAAAATGAAAAATAGAAATGTTCAGTATCATGCACAAGATAAGATCCTCAACATATGGGCATATGTTTCTCATCCAGTTTCACAAGCCTGGGAGATACATCAATTATGCTAGCACCAAAGTCACATCAGCTGAGACTGTGAATAAAGCACGTCAGAAGTACAGTACTTAGAGGCTGCTCTCAATAAATTGAGTTTCCCCCCTCTGAGGTGAAACCTTTTGCAAAACTGAGCCTTTATAGCTTAGCAACAGTGGCTCATCAACAATACCACCCAAGCTAGCAAAATGTCCAACAAGGAGCTTTGGGAATAAAATACCAGAAATTTCTGTTTTAGCTGGGATTTTCTATTTGTTTATTTTTAAAATTAGATTGTAGATTCTAGAATTCCAAGAATTGTTTTCAATTTGGTCTGTGATATGAACAATAACAGGTACCAGCAGTAGATGAACTCACAGAAAGTTTTCATTTCAATAAAGTGATGAAAGGAAATGTGCTTCTTAGGCAACTGTAAAAATGACTTCACACTACTAACGAAAGAACATGTAAGACCCATGATACTCTTTCTCAAAAAAGAAAGACTTTCAAATATCTAAGATTATTTAGTTTCTAACGCTTTTTTTCCTTCTCTTCCATTTTGTCATACGCTCTACAAAGACCATCTATGATTTGGAGCTTCCAGTGGAAGGGCATTAACCATAATCTCAAGCCATTATTGGTTTCTGAGTCAAAGATGGTAAGGTTGGTGCAAAAGTGATTACAGTTTAAAAGGTTAAAAATAATTGTAGAAACCGCAGCAATTACTTTTGCACCAACCTAATACATTATGATGAGCATAGACCTGTTTCCTATCATTGTTGCTCTTCCAAAAGAGTTAGAGCAGTGCTGAGACACAAAATGTGACAGGACATTGAGTTCTCAATTGCTTCCTAACTAAAACCCATGTCGTCCGTAGAACTTAAAGCCAACAAAGAAATCCTTGCTGTCATCGGCAGAGTTGAGAAGTTATACAACCATCTCTGTGGTCATGTCTTTTATTCTGTATTGACTAAGTGTCTCTATGGTGATCCTTTTATAAGGATAGACCCTTAATTAGATCACTGTGTAAGGAGCTCTGCAATCTTTTCTTGAGTTCTTATGTCCTCAGACTTGTCTGTGAGAATGGAGAGTTACTTTAAATACTGATGCCCTGATCCTTCTGCCATAGGGGAGGTTGGATTGTGCTTTGCTATAGTGGCTAAAAATTCTGCCATTTTATAACTGTCCTGACTCATGTTTCCCAGGTGACTAAATAGATAATCGCAGTCTCTGTCTTATATTGGGTGTACATGGGATGCCTGAGGAGCCTAAAAAATTTAAATAACCATGTGCATGAGTTATCTGCTCTAAAAGATGCCTTGTGTGGGGGAAATTACATTTTTCTCAGTGCCTGGAAGGATTTAATAACAGTTGACTAAGTGAATTCTGAAAGGGGAACTTCACATTACCTTAGATAAGATGTATATCAAAAAATAGTTTCTATGAGAACATTAGCTAGAACCTATGTCTGGTAGCCTGGCATTGAGTCAGACTGTAAAATAAATGGTAAGCCATGTAGCTCATTTATTCAATATTTATTGAGCGCCTATTATATATTGGGCTACTTGACATAAGTCATTAACGCATTTATTTTAGGTGATAAAAGAGACCCAAGCATCTTGATTATTGCAGAGAAAGGACTTTATTGGGCTTTGGTATATACCTAATAAAAAAGACATAAAATACTGGTAGTTTCATCTCAAACCTATGCAATAAAATCACAGCTCTGAGCCAGGTAAGTCAGACACATTTGTTTCTCATAAGTCTATATGTTTTATTCCAGTTCAATCATCTTCAAGCAAATGGTCACACAAAAGACAGCACGAATTCTAAGGCAGTTTTGAATTAGACTTACTAGGTTTTGTTGTTGTTCAGCATGTCTCTACAAGATCACTTACAGAATTCAGCACAGTTGTCCTGGGTATGAACACTGGCTCTGTCACCTAATTTGGGCTGACCACTTAACTTCCCTGAACTTCAGCTTCCTCATCTACAAAATGGTGAGAAAGCAATGCCACCAGAGGTAATGCCTGTGAGTTGGTGGGAATTCTTTATAATTATAGGCAATCTTTCACCTGGGTTTTAAAGAATGCACTTTCTTCTCTAGGCAAAGAAGAAAGAATATTTCAGGTAGAGGAAATGTCACATGGTGTTGGGTACAAAGACCGTATAAAATTTTTAGTTAACACTAAGAGATCATCAGCTGATCTAATTTGGATTATGCACACCCAAGGGGTGTGTGTACACTGCCATTTAATCACAAGGCTATACTCTAGTAGTGGCTACTGCAAGGACTTCAGCCATTTTCATCCCTGATCATCACTACAGGCTTTAAATATATGTTTAAATAGAATACATAACTACCTATTATATATACTATTTAAATACATACATAAATATTTGTATATCTGGGGGTGCCAAGAAGATGCATACAAGTGGACATTTTGGTCGACGTTGCTCAAGCAGCAGTTCACCGTAATCAGAAGTGTCTGGACGCTGATGGTAACCACTTTGAGCACCTCTTATGATTGCAGAAGTCAGACGTGATTTGTATTCATCTTTTGTTATCGGTATCTATTGAGTATTACAATTTTAATACAGTTTTCCTTTCTTAAAATGCGTATACATTTTTGGCACCCTGTGTATAGATTGTAATAAATGTTAGTTATGTGATTTTCATTGGTGAAATTAGTAACTACTTAATTAGCATAAAGTATATTCGAAATGCGTTGTCAGTGGTTAAATTAGTGGTGTTCAAGATAGGTGGATTGGCAAATGTAATTTGGAGATGCTCCTACCTCACATGAATGGGGTATAGAAATTTAGCAAGGTTTTTTTTACTCTTAAGAACAGCATCCCAGATTTGAGCCTCAATCAGTTCAGGGTCTAATGGTTTATTCCTGATTCTTGGTTGCCAGAAAGATTCAGTGAGCTGAATCTTGTCACCAGAATTGTCTCATCTGACTCACGGGAACTTTCAATGTGGACGAAGAGCTCAAACTTCACTAAGTTCATGTTAAATACGTTGTTTCACTGTTTTATGATTGATTACTAATAAATGTCTGTTGTGAAAGAATTTGGTCTGAGACTGGCTTTCATTAGAATTAAGCAGCCAGGTTGCGGGGGAGTAGCTCACCTACTTCAAATGTTGTTGGGGCTCTTGTTCTCTACCAAAAAGCATCTAAGAGTTGAGGATGAACAAATTGGCTTAGGTCAAATTGGAGCTGATATAAGGACATAGAGGCGTGAGAGCACAAGAGGCTCAGGGGATAGAAGCTTGAGGTTTAGTCTGTTTGGAGCATGGGAACATTCTGTGAGGGGAGAATGGTAGTAGGAAAGGAATTTAGAAAGTAAGTTTGGGGCCACCTGGTGGAAAAGCTTTGTATTTCAGTCTAGTAAGCGTTTGCAAAGGAGAAAGGTTTTTAAGAAGGGTTTTACGTATGATCGGATCTGTGTTTAGAGAGTCATCTGTGGCTGCCATGCAGCGAGGGAGAGACCAGTTAGACTAGGGGTTCACAAATGATGACCCAAGGGCCAAACGTTGCCTGCAACCTGTTGTGGTACAGCCTGAGAGCTAAGAATGGCTTTTACATTTTTAAGTATGGGGCTGGGTGGTGGGGAGAGTGTTTCATAACACGTGAAATTGTATGAAATTCAAATTCTAGTCTTCATAAACAAAGTCTTATTGGATCACATCCATGTCCATTCACTTACACATTGTCCATTGCTGCTTTTGTACAACAGTAGAATTGAACAGTAGTCACAGGAACTGTACAGCTCGTAAAGCCTAAAATGTCTGCTATTGGCCCTGTATACAAAACATTCGCTGGCCCTTAAGTTAGACAATGATTGCCACAGTCTGTGTGACAGATAATAGGTATGGTGGTGAGGGAGGGGGAAGGGTGCTTCCTGGGTGGAATTATAGAGACTTAGAAATGACTTAAATTTTGGTGATGAGGGAGAGGCTTACTCTTCTTATTCATCTTGTGATGCTATTAAATGAGGGAGAGTATTCGGGAGAAGAAATGAGCTGGTGAGTCAAAAGTGGTAGGCAATCATTTGGGTTAGGCTTAGAGGAATCTCATGTATGTTTTGAAGGAGGTTGCAGCTGGGGAGATACATTTGGGATTCGTTAATTTAAGATCTGATTTGAAACGCTTGCAGGGGCAGAACTGAGAGAGAGTGAGTTGGCTTAAAGAGAGAGAATGTAAATAAGAAGAGATAAGGGCAGAGGCAATCACTCTGAAAATATCAAACATTTTATGATTAGACAGAAGGAGACAGACAAAAGAAGGACGAGAATCAGAAGAGGACAGTGTTCCACATAGAAATCAAAGATGAAGAGCTCTTGTTTCAAGGAAGGAATTGCAACAGTGTCAAATGCTGCAAGAGTTCAATGTGCTGAACACTGAAATGGGCTTATTGCATTCAGCAACTGGCTTGTTATTGGCAGTATTTAGCAGTTTTACTAATGGTGAGGGTTGCCTATTTATTATTTCCACTCGCAAGTCTCATTGGTACCTCAAAGTCAACATATTCAAATAGGAACTTATCATTTTCCTGACTCCAACATCCCACCACTGAAATCAGTGTTCCCTCTTTTAGTGATGACACCATCACCTATCTATCCAGCTGTCTAGCCGGAAACCAGGGAGTCAGGCTGGACATGACGTTATTCTTCACCCCAGATAGCCAGTTAATCACCAAGTCACGTTGATTCTATCTCCTTAATATTTCTTCAGTATTGCCCTTACTCTGTTCCCACTGACATCACTATAATGCAGTTATAGAGTCTCTTGGCTGGGCTCTGATAATAGCGTCTTGACTGTTCTTTTCCATCTGTCCTCTCTTCTCCAATTTATGCTCTACCTGCAGCCAGAGTGATTCTTTTAAAAGCAAGTCTGATTAGGTCATGTTCTATGTCCTCATTGTCTTGAAAGTAAAGTTCAGATCCTTGACATGGCCCATAGACCCTCGTGATTTGTCCATTGCATGTTCCACCAACATAATTTTGTACTATTTCCCCAAGTCTGTACAATAAAGTCACACCAGTCCTCTTCCAGTTTCTTGAAAATACCACATTTCTTTCTACCTTGGGGTCGTCTCACTCACTAATCTCTTAGTTTGGAATCTCTACCCACCCCACCCCCTTTATGTAGTTAATTCCTCTGAATTCTTTATCAAGTCACTTATTGAGGGAAACCTCCAATTCCTCAGCCGAGTCTGGTCTCTTTATCATGTTCTCTCATAGTTCTGGAGCTTCCCCTTAATGAAGAGGTGCAGGCATTTCTTGGTGTCTGCTTTCTTGAAATCAGGAGCTACATCTAGCTGGCTCACTGCTGTAACCCCAGTGCCAGGGACAAACAGTGCCTTTTCACTCAATGATTCCTTGTGGAATGAACATATGTGGTAGGAATGCAGAGACAGTGGGTTCCATAAGTTTGGGGTTCAATAAGCTTTTCATAAACTTGGATCCCAAAGGGAAGGAGAATAACTTAGTAATGACAAAAGCAGATTCAAAATACCAAGTAGATTATATATATATTCCATATATATATATGATAAATCAGGAAGGCTTGAATATATTTGCAGAATAAAGCAAAAGAATTCAATAGGAGGCAAAGTGAAGTTCTGAGATAGAGATTGAGAGAGGAGATAATTGGTGAAGCAGGGGAGGAGAGGGAACCCAGAAATCAGGTGAAAGTTCCAGCTACGGAAAGGAGGAGAGAACTATCTTCTGATACTGCAGGGAAGTACATAGATTAGAGTCACAATGAATAATTGTGGCTATATTAGAGGAAATATATCTGAAAAGTAGGAAGTTGCTATAGGTTGACTTGTGTCCCACCAGAAGATTTGAACTCTGAACCCTCAATACCTGTTAATGTGACCTAATTTGGAAACAGGATCTTTGTAGATAGAAACATGTTAAGATGAGGTCTTTAAGGTGGACCTTAATCTGATAGGACTGGTGGCCTAATAAGAAGAGGAAAACACTACCTGACAAGAGAAGCAGAGATTGGAGTGACGCAGCTGCAAGCCATGGGACACTAAGGATTGATGGCCGCCACCGGAAGGCAAGGAAGGATTATGTGCAGAGTCCCAGAGGGAGGAGCAAGGCCCGGCTGGCACCTTGATCTCGGACGTCTAGCTTCTACAACTGTGAGAGAATACATTTCTGTTGTTTTAGGCCACCCAGTTTATGGCCCTTGTTACAGCCATAGGAATCAAATCCAGATTTATGATCATTTTCTGAGAGTGGTGGCATATAATGTTAGCTTCGGAACAGTGAGGAAGGTACAGAAGACTCTCTGTGAGGAAAGACAAAGGAAGCGGATTGAAACCTAGCAAAATGCTAGGTGACTATTTCCTCAGCCTTCAAAGCCATGATAAGGTGATTAAAGGAGAACAGAAAATAAAAAATACCATAGGGAACAATGAAAAACACTTAGGTAAATATCACTTTTTAAGCATTAAATTTGCTATGCCCTTCCTGTCAGCCAAATCTAAACAGACATAAGTTGGATACCTTATAAAGAAGTACAATGATTCTCAAAAAGAATGAATATTTTCTTGGTAGTGGTTTCTTTACTTGAAGGATTGTGAATAACACAATAGTAACAAATTCCATGCAAGATGTAGATTCAATTGATATTTTAGTATCTACTGGCGTCAGACCTCAATGTTATTTCATTTACTTTAATCATTACCTAATATAGGTATTTTGTTCCCTTATTAATAGGAGAAAACTGAGCTTTAGAGCTATCACTCAGCTAGTACGGGGGCTAGTACTGATCCTTAAAAATCAAGGTCCCTAGTCCTAACTCCTGACTTCTAATACCTTTTAATTCTTTTTACCATATCAGGTTACTGGAAATGTTTTTCAGGTAGGTATTTCTTAAACTGACCTTTAATAATTGCCAAGTGCACAACAATGAAATGTAAATTCAGTGAAGATAGTTCTTCAAGGACCTAAGTATATGCAATATACTTAGTAAATAGCTTTCTGTAGATCTATTTTGATAAAGAAGACAGTTTAGAATACCTAAAGAGATGAATGGATAAACTATCTTGCTCAAATATCGCTTCTCTCTGTTGCCTTTTGGCAGAAGCTGTGGAGCAGTCTGTTCAAATTAAATTCTGGCAAAAATCCTAGAGTGCAAACATCAGGCATCATTGTTTGAAGAAAGACTCCCATGATTTGGCTATCAGAATGCACAAGGCAAGGTGAACGTTTTCTTGAAAGTTGTAAAGGCTGATGTGTTCTTGCCTAGATGGAGGGTCTTCTCACCTCTATGTCCTAATTAAAAATTCATTAAGTGAAATTAAAAATTCCATATTAGCAATATTAGCTCAGAAATCATGCAATGGATGCTACATTGTGGCTATTTAGAGAAGCATAAACTATCCTAGCCTTGCTGCTATTGCACATCCTAATTTCATTGCTTGATCTGAAGGTCAAGGGCATGAACTTCATGAAAAAAACTCTCCTTCGGGGAATCATTAGAGGAAGTATGCCCCAGTTCATCACCAGTGATCACAGAGGAAGGGGTACAAATGGTGCACAAAGCATACTTGCCCTTCAGTGACCCTGAAAGCTCCCTGTGGCTTCATGTGTCTTTGACCAAGTTTACAGCCTTCCATTGCCCTTTGCGGTTATTGTGAAGCACCCGAGGGAGAAAGATGATCTCAGGTAACCAGGACCCACACTGTGCAAAATTGTCGAGATCACAATCAACAGCGCGGATTATTTACATGCAGTACCAACTGTGTGATCTTTATCTGTGGGATCGGAACCACATTGACATATATCATCTGGGGCTGCCTTTTGTACCCCATCTCCTAGGCATTAAGATGGGAAGTGATAGGAACGTTTGCACTCGGGATGTGGATTGTTTAACAACATATATTCTTTCCAGAATATCTGAAGAGCAGTGCTGGATTACTCAACATTTGATTAAATCAGCATATCTAATGAATTATCAAAATAAAAGCCACCCCATGCAGGCTTCTGGAAGCCTCTGAAATCTTGGCTGGAATATACATATCGCCTCAATACTCACAAGAGCCAAAATCATGCTATCGACTACCTTTTCACAGTAACTCTTTTATAATGCAATAAATTGTACCTGAATTTTAAGAGAGAGGCTTGACATTTATTTTACAAATTCATATAACTTTATTTTGCTCTGGGTGGTTTCTTTCTTCTTGGTGCTGAGGGTGGGACAAAACGTAGATTAATTGGGAGGAGAAAGAGGAGAGTCTGGAATATTGCACTGATATATATCCTAAAATAAAATATATTTATGTATTCTTACATAAAATTCTTGAGATGGCATAAAGAGGAGGTGTGACAAAATAAAAAATGAAAAGTGAGAGAATGTGACAAGTTTCTTTAGGAATCAAATAAAAGGATATATCTGTTTTGGGATGGGAATTATACAAATGAAACAACAAAATGAGACTATCATCTCTGTTTAATTAATATTGCAAATAGCCATCATGAGATGAAATTATTCCATCAAGATTTTTTTTTTATTGGAATTACTGGGAACGTCTATAAAGAAAACCAATAATTTGTTGGAAATTAATTAGCTTTTCTGTTAACATGGAAATCAGTGAAAGAGAAGCAGAGTTCACTGGCAATTTAAGGTAAATTTGTTACATTTTTCACAATGAGAAGGAGGAAAATCATTAAAGAAAAGTATCAAAGGTAGACAAATTTTTCAGTATAATCTATTGTGAAAAAAAATTTAATTCTGAGTACATAGCCTTTTGACCTTAATTCCCCTGGCTGGGTTAAAAAAATATGAGCAGGCTAGACTGTCCAGCTGATAACTTGGGGGAAGGAATGCTGTTATTTTTAACTAGGCAAATACTTACAGTCATCTGTTTTGAACAAAGAAGACTGATAGTCCTGTTCTGCATTTTCCCTGCGTCTGGAGTCTGAACTTGGCTGACTCCAAATTAGGAAGAAACACCCTTGACATCGACACAACTTTAGAATCAGTCCCTGTGAGCTATAACATTTAAGTTTTCTCTTACAATAATAAGGCATTGACACATTTTCCAAGAACAAATGAAGGAATAAGACTCCAAAGAGTTGTCTGATGAAAGGGTCTCAGTCTGAATAAGTATTTTCAGTAAATCATTAAATGATGTCACAAATGACAAACTCAGAAATCTCAAATTGAGCAAACACCCAGCTCTGCAGCAAGGACTAACTGCCCTGCCTCACATGCTGGTGTTTAAAAGAATGCTATAAAATAGTCAGTTGTTATGAAAGTTCATTGTTCATGTCTAATTGCTTATGTTTTATTTTCAGAGATCTACAGCTTGAAGTAGTAGTTTCAACAAAGAGAAAAAAATATTCAGTTGTCTTTTATTTATTTATTTTTTTTGAGATAGTTCATACTCAGAGTCTAAATTTATACAAATATAGCCTACGACCTTTCGCTTAACATTGGCAGGAAAACCTATTTATTTCATTGCACCACATTTAGGTGTATCAAGGCCAGGCTGCGTTTTGATAAGTGCTATGGACTGAACTGTGTCACTCCAAAATTTATATGTTGAAGCCATAACCCCTAATATGACTATATTTTGAGACAGGGTCTTCAGGAGGTGATTAAGTTTAAATAAAGTCATAAGGGTGGGGCCCTAATCTCAGAGGATTGTGACCTTAAAAGAAGAGATCACTCTCTCTCCATCATGTAAAGGCATGGAAGAAGGTGGCCACCTGCAGGCCAGGAAGAACGCTGTCATCAGAAAGCAATTCGGCCAGTACCTTTGATCTTGGACTTCCAAGCCTCTTGAACTGCAAGAAACACCTTTCTGTTGTTTAAGCCACCCAGTCTCTGATATTTTGTTGTGGCAGCCCAAGCTGCTGAAGGCAGTAAGACTCGACTACATCGGATTGCCCCCTTTTCCTAGGACAAGACACTACAGGGCTTTCATTTAGAGCTTGGCATGTTTCAGTGTCCTGAACACCGAAGGAGACAATGGGACGATGTCTTAACAGCTCTGCTTGTAAGAGATTTTAGATCTGGATTTGTAAGTTCTTGAGTCATGCAACTTCAGCATCAGTGCAGTCTTAAATGCTAAACTCTGTGAGTTTGAGGCTCCTGAAATTTCTAATTTTTGCCATTCCAATCCTGGAGCCACTGCCAACGGTGTGCCATTTTCTTGGCCCACAGAATAGCCTCTGCCTGGGCTAAACCCCAAATCTCAGGGTACAGCTCCATCCCGAATTGGTAAATGCCCTCAGGACAAAGGAGGCTCAGACCCTTAGCTCACCTCTGGGAGCAACTGCCCTCGCCAGAACTTTTAGTCCTTGAGTTTCCCTTACTCAAGGGAAGTTTGCGGATGCTTTATAAATATATTAGTTTTGTATTTTATCTGCCTTTTCTCGTTGATCTTGGCAGGAGCATGGGCCTGCCTCAAACTATTCCATTCAATTCTACCCACATGCAGTTCCCTTCCAATCTTATTTTATTATGGGTTCAAAAAGTCTTGGAGTATAGTTCCTTCATGGCCACCAGACATGGACCAGAGCTAGAAGAAGTAGAGTCTGGTGAAAGAGCATAGGACCTGAAGTCTGGCAAACTGGAGTCCTCATTCTGGCTCTCCTACTTCTCTGTGGGGACAATAGATAACTGTCATGCAAAGGTTGGAAATCCCAGTTTGGGAAGCAGATGGCCTGGGCTGTATACTGGTTCCACAGAGAGTTGTGTGAAATTTCAACATTTACTTAAACTTCCCTCACCCTCTGTTCCCACATTATAGAATATGAACAATAATGGTTCCAACCATCTAGAATTTTTATAAAGATGAAATTCAATTTAACGCACAATACCTGTGCCAATAAAAACTAGTTCTTGGTATTCTTACTACTTTGGAAAAGTTATATATTCTCCCTAACTTTATTTCCCCACGAACAACAACAACAACAAAAATGAATACAATACCTGTCTTATAGGTTGGATATAGGGACTCAATGACAATGAATGTGAATGTATATGACAGTGTAGTAATCTATAATACTTTGGTCGTGGTGGCTATTCTAATACTAGAATTAGTTTACTTTCTATCTTACAAACTTTCCCTTCGACAATTTAAGATTATCTACATTTCAAATTCTAGTTTATTTCGTATGGATTCAGATTGTTGAACCGCAGACCATATCTAATTCATCTTTGTATTCCTAGCACCTGGCCCAGAGCCTATCATGACAATGCTTATTTGTTGAAAGAATAAATCAGTGAATACTAACTTAGAATTCGATAGTCCATTATTCACTCCAGCTCCCAGCACATCTCCTTGTTCAAAGTAAGAGCCAAACAATTATTTGTTGAACATATAAATTATTCAGTTATAAAAAAAACACCTAATAGTTTATTCAGGGATAATATCAATAGCTTTTTTAACCTGTTTATTTGACAATGATTTTCATTTGGACAATGATCTACTTGGTACTGATAAATGTTTGGGAGATTGTACAGGTCTGGGGATTATAGAGGAAGTGGGGTCAGGAATATTTCCTCATCAAATACAAGACCTTGACTTCTACCTACCATTTTTGGTCACCAAATACATTTAGGTATTCTTTCTGATTATAGGGTGATGCAATAGGAATGTAAATTCACATGATGGGGCAGTGTGTAGCTGGATTCAGAGTGGAAGCCAGATGGCTTTAATCCTGAAAGATTAAAACCTAAAACAACAATAAGTAAAAAAACTTTTTAAAAAAGTGCTCGTACCATATAGACTCTTAATCACAATAAGAGAGTTTAACATTCAGAGGATAGATACAAGTATACTTCAACTGACTAGGAAAATAATCTCCAAAGCATTATCAGTTGCTACTTAGCCTGTTAAAATAATAAAATAACGTTTAATGAATTTTTATAACATTGATATTGGTATTATGCTACCCATTTTCTGAACATTATCTCAGTTAATCCTCATAGAAACAACAGTACTTCTGTGAGATAGGTCCTGTAGGTGTCCCGTTACATAGATGGGACACTGAAATGATAAATGTTTGAGAACGAGCCCAAAGACACATGGACAATATTGGAGGGGGGCACGTATTTATTTAACCCAAATCTGGCTTTCTCCTGGTTTCCTTACTATTAGGCCCTGCTGCAGTAGTTCTTCCCCCATCAGAACTAATGCCCTCTTTTAAAAACAAATATCATGTAATGTCATGTAATGAAATTCCCGGAAAATATAACCTCCCTACACACATAAAAAAAAAAATTCCTTGGCTTTAGTATAAAGGAGATATTCAAGGACAGTAATCTTTAATGAAATAATAAGTATTTCAATATGTAAATGCTTTGACTTGATTACACTGGAAGACATCACACAGTGGTCAGATGCTTACACCCATCTGTAGAATATTCATGCATGTGTCAACAATAAAAGCAGAAAGGTACTGGTATGGCATTTCAGTAACTCAAATACCAGCTGTGGCACTGCCATTAGTCAAAGGAGTTTTGCAAAAGGGTTAAACAGTTTTGGTAAAGATTCAAATTAAACAAAGCCCAGGATTCCTTCTATTTACACTCATGTTGTATTTCTGAAAAATTCAGTTTACATAGAAACATGCAAAAGATTTTGTGTTGACATGTAAAACATGAGATAGTTATAAGCAGGCTGTTCCCATTTGTGAATGACCCGCGAGACATTGGAAAGTCACGAGGAGTGAAGAGTAAGGTTTTCTTGTGCAGGAGGTGCCACTCCTGGAGGGATGCCTAGGATATCGAGTGCAAAGCCTGGCCTTCACTCATGAACGTCAGCAGCACCCTCCAAATCATTGTGGAATCCACAAAAACACCTCAAGTTTCTAAATTGCCCACGAGGGTGGTCCTGTCCCAGGTGAGAACTACTGCTCTATTGAGTGCTCAAAAGAAACTAGCAGTGCAAAACCAAGGTAAATTATATAGTGTTAGCTGAGCCCACGGAATATGGGACAGAACTTTAATAGTGTAATTAATTATTGAGTGGTATTTAAAAGCAGAAATAAAAATAAGGTCTAGAAAGAAGGACATTTTTGGAATGAATAATAAGTACTTTCAGGAAGGACTCAAGGAAGACCTCTTACCCTGCCCCCACAACTGGGTCAGGTTCTCTTTTAATATCCTGTCACAGACTTCTGGGCATGTTTTATAATACTCATGACAATTGCCATTAAGTCGGTAATTGTCTAGGGCTTGTTTAATATCTGTCTCTCCCATTAGAAGGTAAGTTTCAATAGCTATATTGTTTACAAATATATATACACACATATATACATACAGGCTGCTTTGCGCATAGTAGGAACTCAATAAATATTTGTGAAATGAATATTTTGCAACACTTATTTAAAGGTTTTGTAGGATTCTGAGAAGTTTGACTGACATGGTCTTGATTTTGGTAAATATATTTGAAGTCTACAGACTGATTTGTATGTATTATGATTTCCATTCTAGCAAGCTGTTTGAAGGCTGACAAATTAAACACTACACATTCAGCAGTGGTTTTGCAAGCATAACTCTAGTGCCACCTTCTGCCAGGCAGAGAAATATGCTTAGGTTGTTTGCATTCTTAAAACCTGGATTTGATGCTCAAACAATTCTTTATGCTGTAGAATCAATTGGACATTTAAAAAATGTTAAAATAATGGGGCTCTATAAATTCCCATTTAAAAATGAAAATCTGGGGCAATCTATAAATAATGTTGATGGCAGTGAATAAAATTTCTATAGATTAAATGAGTGAGACAGAGTTTTAGAGAAGAGAGAAAGAAGATTTAGGGTTTTTTTTTGTTTTTTGTCTTATTGAATCAATGTCATTATGCATAGGTTTAAAATCTAATTATTATAAAAATTCTCCAATTAGTATGAAAGAATATATATAGGTACCTGCTACAAGCAAGCAGCATTGTGAGTAGAATTCTCACTGAAGTTAAAAGAATAGCTCTCCAGGCAGAGAACAGTTTCAACCCTAGTATCTCTGAAAATATTTGATCAGAAGTTCTGCAAATCAATGAAGTCATTCACCTATAATAAAAACAAGATAGATATTTCTATATACATTTTCCTGGTTAACCAGGCAAATTGAACTGCCCATTTTATCTGGTAATAAAATATCTTCTTTCTGTATGTACCTTTTAAAAATTTATTGTAATCTGTATATTATTATGCATTATGTGAATAACCAATAATATCCCAAGACATTAATGGGGTTGAATAATGGTCTGTGATACTGTTACACAGCAGATGTCTTTGGGCTGCACTAATGGATGAACAGTTTTAAATTTTACTCCCAACAGAAAGGAAGAGTCTGTTCCAATAGAAAGAGGGTAAAAACCTTCTTCTCATATAGAAGCATAGTACAAAGGCTGGCAAATGTTTCCTTTAAAATATCAGTTAGTAAATATTTTAGACTCTGCGGGCCATATGAGCTTCATCACAACTACTCAGCTCTGATTTTATAACTTGAAAGCAGTCATAGTCGATGTATAAACCCATGAGCATGGTTGTGTCCTAATAAAACTTTATTTACAAAAGGAAACAGTGGGCTGGATTTGGCTTATACACTGCAGTTGCCAACTCTTCCCATAGATCATTGAGACTGCAGCTTCAGAATGGAAAACTCTGTTCTCATAGGGAGAACCAGACTGCTTGCTCCAGGAAGACAGCTCCAGAACCTGGCATGGCGGAGAGGGAGGAAGCAGGGCTTTCACAACGCTGTCAGCAGCTCCAGACCGCACTGTGATGGAGTCGATAAGCAAAAACTAAGATACCACTGGACTTAAACACAAGACCTGAAACCATAAAACTTCTATGAGAAAACACAGGCAGTAAACTCTTTGACATCACTCTTAATATTTTTTTGGGTATGTCTCCCTGGGCAAGGGCAACAAAAGCAAAAATAAACAAACAGGACTACATTCAACTAAAACGCTTTTGAACAGCATAGGAAACCATCAACAAAATGAAAAGACAACATACAGAATGGAAGGCAGTATGTGCAAATGATATATCCCAAAGGGGTAAATATATAAAGAACTCATACAACTCAAAATCAGAAAAAAAACATAACCTGAATAAAAAACGGGCAGTGGACCTCAATAGACATTTCTCCAAAGAAGAAGACATACAGATGGCCAACAGACATATGAAAAGATGCTCAACATCTCTAATCATCAGGGAATTGCAAATCAAAACCACGAGATACCATGTCATACCTGTCAGAATGGCTATTATAAAAAGTCAACAAATAACAGGTGTTGGTGAGGATGTGTAACAAAGGAACCCTCATGTACTGCTGGCAGGATTGTAAATTTATGTAGACAGTATGGAAAACTGTATAGAGGTTCCTCAACAAATTAAAAATAGAACTACCATACAACCTAGCAATTCTACTTCTGGGTATTTACGAATCTGAAGAAAATGAAAACACTCATTCACAAAGATAGGCATATCCCTATGACCACTGAAGCATTATTTACAATAGCCAAGATGTGGAAGCAACCTAGGTGTCCATCGATAGTATTACTCAGCCATAAAAAATGAAATCTTGCATTTGCAACAACATGGATGGAGCTAGAAACAGACTCCCAGATACAGAGAAAAAACTGATGTTTGCCAGAGGGTGGGTGGGGGTGGGGTGGGTGGGTAGAAAGACGGGTAAAAAAGGTGAAGGAGAATAAGAGATACAAACTTCCAGTTATAAAATAAATAAGACACAGGAATGTAATGTACACTATAGGGAATATAGCCAATAGTATGGAAATAACTTTGTATAGTAACAGTCTCTAGACTTATGGTGATTGCATCGTAAAGTATATAAATGTCAAATCACTATGTTATACCCCCGAAACTAATATAATTATATGTCAAATATACTTTAATAAAAACAAAACAAGAAAAACTAAAACTGCAAATGACACAGATGAGCAAACATGGAATGCAGAAGCCAAGGAGTCAGCCAAAAAGTGCTAACAGAAAGTGTTAAAATACAACCCACAAAGCTCTGTAGGAGTAGGGAGGGGCAGCCTTCTTTGTTGTTAGTCTCTAGGGACAGTCTCATGTTTCTGGGACACAGCTACTATCAGGCCGCTTTTCAGACCTTTACCAGAATAGGTTCTTGATATTTGGTGCGGAAAATATGGTCGTTATTCATTCACTTAACACATACCATGAGTCGACCTTGTCAGGCAGTGTTCTAGGCACTGGAGATATGTTAGGAGCAAACAGCTGTCCCATCTGCAGTGCAGGTTAGACAATGAGAAAATAGGCAAATAAATAGGTAGTAGAGCCATTCGTAGTCTTTTTACCTCAGTGAACCCTTGAAATAATTTTCAGGTCTCAGGGAACCTCTGCATAAACATTACATCTGCAGGCAGCTCATGGTGCATTGCGAGGGTCAGTAACTTGTAGATATGACAATCAAAAAAAAAATTGGCAATGATTTCGGAAATAGAGAATGCTGTTTTCCCGTGGATCTGTTTATTAAGGCCAGCCTATTGGCCTCTTTTTTTTTTTTTTTTTTTTTTTCCCGGTATGGTTTCCCCTCTTCACAAAGCAAATCAGCAGTAGTAGGTAGAGGAAACTCAGTTTTTCTTTTCTATTAAAAAAAATTACTTATTTGATTGTGTGTGAGTGTGTGTGTGTGTGTGTGTGTGTGTCTGTATGTGTTACTAACCTTATCCCATTAAGCCTGTGTATTAGTTTCTGATTGCTGCTGTAACAAATTACTACGAATTAAGTGGCTTAAAACAACACAAATTTATCATCTTACTGTTTTGGACATCAGAATTCCAAAATGGGTCCGCAATGCAGTATTCCTCTTGGAGGTTCTAGGGGACAATCCTTTCCAGCTTTTAGAGGAGAGGAAATTTTAAATCAATCAATCAAGCACATTTCCCAGAATGGAAGGATATAAAATTCCAGATTGAAAGTATCTGCTAAGTACCCAGCACATTAATGGGAAAGAGACTTCAAAAACAACAACAACAAAAAAAAAACACATCATTTTGAAACTTTGGGTAGAGAAGATCCTTAATATAACTAGGGAGAAAATAAAAGTCATATATAAAGGATCAGAATTTAGAATGGTATTGGATTTCTCAAGAGCAACCTCTAAATCTAAAAAGCAATGAGAAATGGCTTCAACATTCTGAGTAAAATTTATTTCCACTATTAAATTCAAGAATCACCAACTTATTTTTTGTCCAAGGATGGTTATAATAAAGTCATGTTTTTTACAAGAAAGTTTTAAAAAATATTAACCTTCCATGTATCCTTTATCAGGAAGCCTCTGGAAATATGTCCCACCAAAAGAAGGGAGTAAATAAAAAGAAAGAAAGATGTGAGATATGGGAAAAAGGAGCAACAGCATAGAACCCTGGAAGTGCAAGGAATTCCTAGGATGATAGTGAACAGATGTCCCAACATGACAGCTGTGCAGTAGGCTGAAACTACAAATCCAGATTTGAGTGGGAGAACAGTGGGTTCTAGGACAAATATCGCTAAGAAAAAAAAAATTAAACGGACAGATTGATTAATGTTTTTATTACATTGAAAGGAATTTTACAGTTCTGCTGAAGAATTTTCAAGAAGAATTAGATAGAAAAGGAATTACATAAATAAATTACAGAGAAATAGACCCCTTCCAAAAACGGAACTCTGAGGCAATTATTAACGCTAGGAAAAACAAAAGGCTGCATGTTAAAGGGAGTGTAATCATTGCATACCATAAGACTCATATCTGAGCAACATTCACGTACTCATAAAATATTGACTCAGTAAAAAATTGTCCTATTCTAGGAAGATGGCAGAAGGAAAGAAAAGTATATGTATGTGTATATGTGTATGTTTGTGCATGTGTATGCGTGTGTAGTGATAGTATAAATATACCATCAAACTTACCATTTTAACCATTTTGATTGTACAATTTAGTGGCATTAAGTACTTTCACATTGTTGTGCTGCCATCACTTCCATCTCCAGAATTTTTAAATCTTTCCTAACTAGAACTCAGTGTGCATTAAACAATAAGTCCCCATTCTTCTCTACTCCCAATCCTGACAACCACCATTCAACTTTCTGTCTCTATGAGTTTGACTACTCTAGGTACCTCATGTAAGTGGAATCATACAGTATATGTCCTTTTGCGTCTGGCTTATTTTACTTACCATAATGTCTTCAAGTTCATCCATGTTGTAACATGAGACAGAATTTCTTTCCTTTTTAAGACTGAATAATATTCCATTGTGTATATATATCACATTTTGTTTATCCATTCATCCACTGATGGACATTTGGGTTGCTTAAACCTTTGGCTGTGTGAAAAACACAGCTATGAATGTGAGTATAAAAACATTTCTTTGAATCCCTGCTTTTTAATTCTTTTGGATATATACTCAGAAGTGGACATATACTCAGAAGGGTCTAAATTCATTATTTTGCATGTACTCTTTCACTGTTTAAAGTATATATGTTTTACTTTATTAGAAACAAAAAAACGTAAGTTTAAAAAAGAAAAAAGCAGTGTATTATTTTTAGATATGTATAGTGTATAGATACATGTCATGATTTGAAACTTATGTTATTTGCTATAACATAGTCCTTAGATTATTGTGGAGCTGGACATAGTAAAGCTTTAGGTAAGGTATTTAATATTTGAAGTCCTTACCTTAAAGATTTTACTTATCACTTAAAAAATTGACAATCTAAAACTTTTCTGTTTTGGAAGTAAAGGTACTTAGGCAAAAAAGAAAACTGTTCCCTACACCTCACTCTTAATAATGTTCTTAGATTTTTCCATATAATTATAATGCTCAAACAAGAGTGTGGGATGAGGAATTGGGAAAGAGAAGGAGGATGAAGAAAGTGGGAGGGAATTAAATGCTGAAGGTATAGAAATCACTACTCCCTGTACTTCAAGAGGGATTGAGTTCTCTATCTTAAATGATTTTCCAGAAAGGAAAATTATTTAAATTTTGTTTGCAAAAGTAACTCTAATGTTTCTGAATATAATTGCCTATCAAGAAGCCAATGAAATGCATATTTTAGGCCAAAAAAAATTGGTGTTGTTTCCACTATGTCAGTGGCAGAACACAGGAGATTTCAAGTAAGTCTTTTTTTAATGCAAAATTTTATTGCAAAGCTTCATGCCTAAAATCTAGACAATTACACTCCAGGATTTCAACTAATGAATACCACATGTTGGACTCAATAACTTCAGCTGCAGGGTGGAGAATACTGTGTTAAAGCCATTCAGATAATAAATAGCTATCTAGGTCCATTTCGGCTGGAGCAAGTCAACTGTATTGAATGTGAGTGAAACATTAATTCTTTATAAGAGCATACTCAATTGGCAGACACTTTGACATGTAATATACATTAGATCACCATTCTGCCCCCATGGAATCGTTTCGTCCTTTGCTTAAGCCTGTACTTATGGGCTTGCCTATCTCCAATCTCCTGAGTCTGTCTTTTGGGGATCACTTACATGTACTTACAAAACCTACATTTTTAAACAGACACATGAATGAGAACGGTTCTAGTTTTTTGAAAGTGTTAGTGTGTCATTCCTTCTGTTTGTTCTGAAAATATCACATGGCTCTCTTCCTCCCCTGGGAGTGCCTCTGGGCTCCCCTTTCCTATTCTTGGGACTTTGACAATGTTCACCTCTTTCTTTTTTAAAGTCTTATACAAACATAGGAAAGAGACTATTACATGTTAGTAAAGGACACAAAGGACACCTGGGGCTTGTTTTGGCTCCAGAATTTAAAAAAAAAAAATTTTTTTTTTTCCCCCAAGAAACGAAGAGGGAGAGGCAGATCTTTCTCAGAGAGGGCTGACCCACTGTAGGGGTTATTCTCCTGGGACAAAGGCTTGCTTTTGAAAGCCAGCCTTGGGAAGCAGCAACAGGAAATGCAGAAAGGAATAAATCTGTCAGACTCATTTTCCTTTCTGTTTTACAGTGGAGTTGTTTTTGTTTTCTACCCCCTCCTCTTGGATGGAAGCCAGATTTCCCTGTGGCTGGTATGAATCCCTTAACCAGAAAAGCACCAGAAGACAATGGATGCCCTCCATGTTCTGGCTTGACACTTAATTTTCTCTAACCATACTGATGAAGGGGAATTGCAGACTTTCAAAATATAGTTACCACCTTATACAGCATTTCTACCACACTTTTAACCATGTTATTGTAAGCTATTTTCATTTTGTTCAAATTTTGAAATATGTATAAGGCATATCAAGTGATTTATATGTATATAAAATACATATATTTCAAAATGCGAACAAATGAAATTATATGTAATTGATATGATATGTATGAAGAATATTCTTTGTTACATTATTTTATACACATTAACACTAGTCTAAAAACAAGTCTAGAAGATGCATAGATCACCTTTTAAAACTGAGAAAACTGGTTTAAATAGGGAATGGGACTTGCTTAAGTTTGTAAAAGTAGCAACTGGATGAAGAAGGATTCTACGAAGCCCCTCAAGACCCTCATTTCTTTTCTCTCCATCAGTGGTTTTTAAACTGGCCTCCAAGGACCTCTTGGGGCTGTTTTGTCTGAGAAAAGTCAAGTGAAGGTTCAGCTCACCCCATTTTGACCCCTCCCCTCCAGAATAATACCAGGGTTTACTTGTTTTATTTGTTTCTGCTTTTATGTGACATTTGGAGCGATAATGTATTCCAATTCCTCTCTCTTTCCCTATTTTAAGACTTCTGTACTATACTATGCAATAATTTACCTAGTTTCAACATGGAGTATCTCTTTGCCTTTCACAGAATGAAACTTTGACATTTCTCTCATTTGTTAGGGATCCTACGGTCATTTGAAACTTTGCTGAAGCACCAATTTGAAGCACCAATTTGAGGGCAGCGAGGCTGCTTAGGAGCTAGTCAATTAGCTCGTGAGAGGCCTGCTTTAAGATATGGATTCTGCAGCTCATCTGGGCTTTGTTGTTTATGATAAATTGGGAAGATAGTCTCATCTTGGTTTTAGGTCGGGTTTAGCAAATTTTTTCTATAAAGAACTAGATAGTACATATTTCAGGTTTCACAGGCCTCACAGGGTCTCTGTTGAATCCGTTTATTTTCTCTCTTTTTTTTACAACCTCTGAAAAAATGTGAAAAATTTTTCTTGTTTGGAAGGAGGGCCTTAAAAAACAGTCCAAGGGAGCTGGATTTGGCCTGTGGTCATGGTTTGTTGACCTCTGTTTTAGGTAATACTATCCTTACTTTGAGGATTAAGCATCATAGCTCAGAGAGGGGAAGTCATTTATCTGGGTCACACAGCTCACAATGAGGCAAACCTAAGCTCCCAATACATTTGTTTTCCTCTATACCTTACGTTACAGTCCATTTCTTAAAGGATTTCCTTTCACATTCCTCAGAAAAGTAGAGACACCAGTTTTTTTTCTTTCGGTTTTTGGTTTTCATTATCATTTTCCTTGAACCTCTTAATATAAGAAACACATTCAAGAGAATGGCCCCATTTCTCAGAATTGTGATGAAAAACTAATGTGAAACAGAACATAGAACCTCTGTTAGGTACCAGAATTCTGGTCTTGTCGTTGTCAGGCAATGAAGAGGCTAATAAACATCTCATACCTGGGAATGGTCACTTTTAAGTCATCTGTGCTCAGGTAACACATACTTTCGTTAACACCAATTTTTAAAAACAAATTCTTCAACATTAATCAAAAAATGCCTAACAGGTGGGTTGAGGAACGAACATGAGAGGATACCTGGGGGAGTTTCCCTGGAGCACCAGACTCTAGTCCAAGCACCAGGCATTTTGTAGGTCACTTTTCCCTAGAAGCAAGGGTGACATGATAAAGAACTTGAAGCTCTTTCCTGAACCTGCTTGCTTGTTCTATTCTAAGTGGGAGATATTAATAGTACTTCTCCGTGGTTTAAAGCCTGCCGGGTCTGGACCTGTTTCCTGGGTCTATATTATTTTACTGTTATGTGTCATTGAACAAACTAATTAATTTACATTTCTATGTCTTCTCCTATGTAAACTGGGCCAAGCTGGGTAGTATATACCTCATATACTAGGTGGAATAAATGAGATAATATATATAAAACATTTAGCAGCAAGTGCACAAAAATGTCAGCTCTTCTTATGGTTTTCTGCTGCATCCTCTTCTCAGTAGTTATACCTCATGGGCCAGTATGCTTCCGGTAGTCTGGTCAGCTGTATTGTTTGCTTCACTTCCAAATATGGCATTGTCTTTTCAGGATCATTATTTTGTTATTGTTTTTGGATTTTCCTGACCTCCATGTACCTGACCAGACAAATGCCCTCTATTTTCAGTCCCAGTTCCTGCACTCTCAGAGAAGTGGGGAGTTCAAACAAGAACACATTAAGTGATTAATTAATTGAACGATTTAAGAACATTTAGTCAGACTATGCCAGCAGCATAGAATGGTCTAATGGATAGAGGAAACGACAAGATTGTTCTAGAAATGATGTGTGTGATGGATTGAGACTCAGTGAAAGTGTAACACTGGCACTAAGAGTCTGTTTTAGCAGTTTTGATTCTAGAGCAGGGTTTTCTCCACCCGCCAAATCATAAGCACCCTTGGGGCGGGTTTGAATATATACGAGATTCCTCGGCTGTAGTACAGACCTTCTCAATCGGAGACTAGTAGAGGAGGGCCTGGAATCTTTAGTTTTAGGATTGCAGACTCAGGTGAGTTAAGATTATGAGCTTTGAAAATACTGTGGCAAAGTGAATGATTCAGACCGAGACGTAGGAATGGAACGTGCTTCCATTAACATTTAGGAGTAACAGCTGCTACTTCAGTGGCCTTCAAGTGGAGCAGGTAGGTGGAGCCCCTTCTGGATACCTGGGAGCTGCAGGATCCTGTAAGAGGTACGTACCTTTGCTCCTCTCCTCTCTTGGTGTATGCGTATAATCTCTTTCTCTGCATATTTGGAATACTGTGTTTATTAATCCCCACTACACATTAGAATTACCTGGGAAACTTAAAAAAATACTAATTCCTGGACTCCATGCCAGACCAATTCAATCGGAACCTTTTCAGTTGGGTCCCTGGCTTTTTTTTTTAAAGTTCTCCAGTCTTCAAATGTGTGTCCGGGATCAAGAATTACTGAACCAAACACCTTGTGTGTACCTCTTGTTCTATTTATTATTTTTATTTTCAAAATAAGCTTTATTAAGATATTTTACATGCAATCTGTTGTAGTTGTTTTTATACACCAATTAGCGAACATATGCTCCTGATTCACACTAATTTGGAGGGGGTGTATAACTGGCTTTAGAGAGAGGCTTTAGAAATGTTTTTAAAACAGGAAAGCCGTTTCCTCAGAATAAATGGAAGCCTGATATATAAACCTCGCCCTCCTGGTGCTCACAGTGGCCTCTGAGGCACAGCAGGAGAACTTCTGGGCCCTGTGGAGAACACCTTGAAAACCACTGTCTGAAGGTCACAGAGCCACAGCAAGCGTTTAAGATCCAGCTAGAATCCTCTTCTGTGAAGAGTCACAGACTGTAGGGAATAGCACGTATATATTTTGCCTTCTCAGGGGATCTGGCCACGCTTCTGGGAGAATCCTGCAGGTGATAAATTACCAGCCACTGCTGTTGGTCTCGATCCTGTTTTATACTTTGTGGCTCCAAGAAGCCCTTTGAGACATTCAAGTTTGTTAAGTGATGACTAAAAGATGTCATAACAATTAAACCATGAGGGCTTTTATGAAATCCAAACCTTGAAAAAGTAGGCCCCAAAATGATTATGCTGTTTTAAAATGATATAAACTTTGAACTATCTAAATGGCTGGAGACTATACTTTTTTCCTCCTTCTAGATTGATTTTTTTCTTTACTCTTATACATTTGGATTGTCTTATTGATTTTCTAGGATACTAGGTACTTTGTAGCAGAGTGTAATTATTCTCAAAGGTTAGGTGGCACCTCTAAGCATGTCTGTTGGAAAGCTGGAAATATTAACAGCAAATCCACATTAACTGAAGAAACAAGAGCCACTGGGTTAGTAAAACGCATGTCAAAGAGGTTAATACTGCTTCACCCAGCAGATTCACACACAGGCCTGTCTGCTTAATGGACCAGGGCTAGCAACTGTCACATTGAGAGAAAACAGAAACAACGTATACATTTCAACTTGAATATCATGACCATAAAACCTAGAGCTGAAATAACTTTCTATAACTGCCATTGACAGGGTAGCGTCTCTTTGTCCTTCCCACCAAAATGGCTCCACCATGAGGAGTCAATGAGTTTCTGTCAACAGTGTCTTTTTACTATGATTTTGGTTCAGCTGCCAGTTGTACTGGTGTATTGCTAGTAGGTAGGTGCAAAAGTAATTACAGTGTACAAGGTTAAAAAAAAAAATGGCAAAAACCGCCATTACTTTTGCCCCAACCTAATAGCTTTGTTAACATTCTGTGTCCCATGTTGTCCTTTATTTTCTGAGGTGAGGCAACTGACTTTATGGTGATTTAGGGAAAAAAAATGTGTTGGTATTATTTTTAAGTACAATATTCATTAACCATCCAATCAAAATCAAAATATGAAAAACAGGATGTTACTTGTTTTAGATGTTAAATCAGGCAATCAACCTTATTTCACAAACCCAGTGCAAAGTATATTCTGATTTCATGCTTAAGTTTTTCTCTTGCTATCTTTAACATTTTTAAAAATGGCAATTCAAAGGTATTTGTGTCATAATAGTAAGTTTTTATAATAATCCCAACATGATAATTGACTTTGTTTCCTTGTTTCTGGTGCACAGGCCTGCTTTTACTTTCCATTCAATAATCGTATTGATCATAATAACTGTGTTTATGTGCCAAGTCCTAATTTAAACACTTTACACATGGAGTAAAGTGTTTTACTCCATGTAGCCCCTGCAACAGTGATAATATTTGAAAAATGATTTATATTTATGAGTCCCTAAATCTTATTCCCTTTTAACCTCAACCCAGAGGGCGTAGGCTAAACTCTGAGGCTTATTGCCCCAGGGAAAGAAATACCAGATAGAACAGAGAGGTAATACTACAGTTTTTGACTACATTAGGTCACGGGACAAAGGTCTTGAAAGTAAGGCTTTTTGGACAGAGAGATGGGATTTCTAAATTCCGAAGACCTAGTGTTACATATGAGGAGTCAGGACTCTTAGAAGAAAGTAGTTCTAAAGTCATAATTAGACCTGGTGGCTGAGCCGTGGGGCTTCATGGCCCTCAGAATTGAAAATGACGCTGGACAGTATCCAGGATGTGACATGGCTCCCTCGCCTCCTGCTGAAACCCGTGTGTGTGTGTGAACACTACAGAGGTTGAAATCAAATGCAGAGGGGTTCTTGGCTTCTTTCCCATTTTGGTACCCCATGAGCAGCTGTAACCTGGTAACATTCAAGGCGTGACTTGATTAGGCAGAAGAAGAGCCCGACTTCGGTTCCAAAGAGACTCCCTTACCTCCAGTGTGGGTGGATGGCATCTAGATGTCCTGGCTTGTCCTGTGGACAGTGAGGATGGCTGTTAATCTTAGCAGGGATGTAACTGCAATGAGGATGAAGGGATCTTGAACCAAAGGCTGCATAGTGGACTATCCGGCTTGGCAATCCCAGTCCCATCTCAGGAGGGCTGTTCAGTTGAGAAAAGAGCTGGGACTGGTGTTGCTAAATCAGCCACAAGGGCTGCCAAGTCCTGAGGGCATGGAGGGAGGGTGGATGTCAGCTGTGGATATCAGCAGGGTGAGGCCAACCAGGTGCATAAAATATCTCAGGCTGGCAAGGACCTGGGGAACACCTGTTAAACAAAAACTTTTCACAGTTGAAAGCTTTTCCGAAGGATGGGGTTTATTGAGACATATGCTAGCCAGAAAAAGGACCAGGTCTAGAGGCATGGAGTCTAAACCACCACCAGCAGGGCTGAATGGGGAAGACATGTCCACCAACCCGAAGTTGACGTGCTCATTTATACTGTACTTCCGGGGAAGAAAGATGTGAGTTGTTTTGAAAGCATTTACATTGGCTATGGGTAAGAGAGGGTGAAAAAAGGTGAAGCGGGGCAGTTCTAGAATAGGTGTACAGTCCCTAAAGAAGAAATACTTACTGCTACTGATTGGTTTCAAGTCCTGAAAGTTCGTGCACAAGCAGGATGCAGTGTCCTGGTGGTCAGTTCTCTAGATAACCGCCTGGAAGTTGACTCAGAGCTCCCGCATACGGTTATGAATGTGAGCAGTGTTTTGTTAGTTGGCCCACAGCTATTATCTGGCTAATTACTCTTGCCTCACTCTCCGGCCTGCTGTCATTTAATTTAGGACATCTCAGAATTTTTCTCTTATCACACTCCAAGGTCTCCAGGAAAGGTCAAGTTTTCTTTATCCCATCCCAAGATTTCATCTTGGGGAAGAGAAGAGAGAGGATGGAGGGGGGAAATTTCTGAAAGACTGAGTTTTACCTGAGAAGAGCGATTGCAAACTGAAAGCAGACTGCTTAATGAGAAATGACTGGGTATTATTCCCCAGCAAGTTTCAAGTTTTCCTTGACCCACAAAGAGGGGGAGAGGTTGGAAAGCTAGGTGAGGAAGATAATAAAAAAATAAAGAAGCTATATTTCCTTTGCATATCTCAGTGTAGTCTGAATAACTTGCGTGGCGCTACAGTTCCATAACATAACAACTGAAAAGACGCAATCTTATAAATTTGTCCCAAGAACAGATAAAGATCAATATTATTTAAAGTTGATGACTTAGAAAGTCAAGAGAGATGAGAACTTCTTAAGATGCTGTATTTTTGTATCTTTCAATTTACATATTTATTGTAGAGATTGTAACAGATGTTAAGACATGGAATGTATTATCCAACCCCTTTCGTTTGCTCCTTCTCATATCTCAAGTATTCTTCATCTTTGTCCCTTGCCCAGAGACTGGTGTGTCATTAAGTATGGGAAACAGGCTTTTCACTGCAGTGACCACATTGTGGGGCCTCAAAGGAAAAAGTTCCTTTTGAACACACTTAATAAATGACTCTCTGAGGCAGGACATCAGGAAAGATCCCACATATGTAACAGCAGATGATAAATTTTGGTAATTTACATCCATAGGTCACTCGAAGGACATTTGTGATTTATGACTTCAAACTGAGAAAAATCTAACTCAATTCAGAATCTTACTATGGCAGAAGCAAAGAAGTAGCACTCATGTCTGCCATCTGGTGTAAATAAGAGGTAAATACAACCATACTTGCAGAGCTGAATGCAACTGAATGCAATTACCTTGTAAATACTATCTTCCTGATGCCTTTTGTTAGAATTCTTAAATTCACAGAAAAAAAAAAAAATTCTTGCATTCCAAGTTTTGCAATGTAAAAATCACCCTTATAGGTTATTTACATTTTTTTCACTTGGGACTTTTTAAAAAAAATTATTTTTAGTAGTACTTGAAACATGGGGAGCTGGAGTTTGTAAAACAAGGATAAGAATGATACCTTTATGCCCATATTTTATTATTTATAATTAAATTCTATTTTACTGAAATTTGTGGGAGTAAAGGAAGAATCAAAATGAAAGAAGCAGAATTTCCTTGAGAGTTTTAGAGTAAGGTTTGTGTTTACAGAGCAATGAAATTCAGGGTCAGAAAGACTGGCCATCATTCTGATTTTCCTGGGACTGAGAGGTTCCCCAGGATGCAGGACTTTTAGTGCTGTGCCAAGGGAAGTCCCTGAGAGCTGGGATGGTAGATCACCGTAGGTCAGAATCTGAAATAAGGTAGCTTAAAAACTACTTCCCAAAGCACACACTGAAGAAGCTGTTTGGAAGTGGTGATTTCAAATGGGATGAGGCAAAATAGGCAGAGGATATTTGTAAATGTTTTCTCCTCTTTTCATTTAAGCCAGTATGTTCACTCTCAGTAGATTATGTGCTTTTATAAGAGTATGTGAGAGTCACTTTCTGAAACACCGGGAAGTTGGAGGCACGCTTTCTATTCAGGGACATCTGGTGCTGACTCTGCATTCCACTATGTTCTAGAAGAGTTTGTATGGGATTGCTTTCATTTCTGTCTTAACAGTTTCATAGAATTAATCAGCGGAACAAAGTTGGCCATTGAGCTTTGATACACCAGTGAGCTTTGGTAGTTTGTATCTTTCAAAGAATCTCTCCCTCGCATCTAAGTTGTTGAATTTATTCCTGTAAGTTGTTAGCGATATTCCCTTATTGTTTGTTTAATGTCTGTAGAACATCTAATTTCTGATATTGGTAATTTGCGTTTTCTTCTTTTTCTGGACAGTTTAGCTAGACGTTTATTAAATTTTATTGATTTTTTTCTCTTGTTTTTCTGTTTTCTAAATCTATGACTGTTACTTTTATTTTTATTATTTCCTTCTACTAACTTTAGGCTTAATATGCTCTTTTTCTAGTCTGTTAAAATGGACTCTTAGGCAATTAATTTTAGGCTTTTCTACGTCCCTTCTTTTATGATACAAGCATTTTAAACCTATAATTTTCCCTCTAAGCAAGCACTACTTTAGCTACCTACCACAAATTATGTTATCATTTTTCATTAAGTTAAAAACGGTTTCTAATTCCCCTTGTGATTTCTTCTTTGGCCCTTTGGTGATTTATAAATGTGTTTTTTAATTTCCATGTATTTGGGGATTTCCCCAAATATCTTTCTGATTTTGATTTTTAATTTAATGCAGTTTTGGTCAGAGAATGTGTATGATTTCTATTGAAATTTATTGAGACTTGTATTGTGACCCATTATATAATATATATTTGGTGAATATTCAACGTGCACTTGAAAAGAGTACCCATGTATTCTGCTGGTTTGGGGTAAAGTGGTTTATAAAAATCAATTAGGTCACGTTGGTTAATAGCGCTGTTCAAGGCTTCTGTGTTTTTACTGATCTTCTGTGTACTATTCTGGCAATTACTGGGAAAGATGTGTTTACATCTCTAATTATGAATTGTGTTTTTGTTTATTTCTCTTTTTAGTTCTGTTAGTTTTTGTTTCATGTATTTTGAAGCTCTCCAGTATAATTTTAACTTAATATCGTCTTAAAGTATAACGTGTGAGGCTTTGCACTTAACAAGTATATTTAAGAACTATCTGTATTTCTTTTTTCCTGAACTTGCTTTTCTTTGCCCATTTATTTTTTTCTGTTTATTGATGTCTTAAATAAGGAAATTAACCCTTTGCCTGTGCTAGTTATTGCAAACTTTTTACTTTGGATATATTTACATTGGCTTTTTTTAAGCAGAAGTGTTTATTTTTTTATTTTTGTGCACTTGAATGTTTTAGTCTTTAGGCACATGGCAATGGAGACTGGTGACGGGGGTCTGACTGGGGTGTGCAGGTACATAGCTGGAGGGAACAGCTGTAGGTAAGTGCGATGTTTCAGGCCACTGAAAAAGATAGAGCCTGATCCAGGCCCACAGGCAGCTGCAGGGACCCTGGATGTCTGCATTCTCTCCCATGGCCACAGAGTTTCCCTCTGGGTGTGTGTACAGCAGTGGAGGCCGGTGACAGGTATCAGGCTGGTGGCATGGAAGGGCACAGCTTCAGTGGCGAAAGCTTCTGGGTTTGTCGGCAGATCTTATCACTGGGTACTGAGATTGTTTTTGCTGTGTGGCTGCTATTGGTATCCCCTGCTTTTCTTCCTTGTTTCTGTTTCTACACATCTCAGCTTTGCTGGTCTGTGTGCGGTGCAACCAAAGTGGGACCTTTGCGTAGTGCCTGAAAGGCTGGGGAAGCTGATTGTTCATCCTGTTCATCTTGCCCAGCAAGGAGAACTCTTTCTAGCTCAGGAGTTTTCCTTTTAGTGCTGAAGAATGCCAGCTCGGGGGATGGGATGTTGCAGGCAAAAATGAATGTGTCTTCGTTCCCTTAGTGTGTGGCTATTCTCAGGCTCCACTGTGTTGATGAAGTTTCTTCAGTGGACTCCAGAGCTCTCCCAGAGCTGTTTTAATTCATGGAGAGCTGTCTAATTATTGATCTTTGTTGGGGAACAGCAGCTGGGGTCTTCTATGCTGCCATTTTGGTGACATCACTCACTTTGGCCATTTCGCCCAGTTTTTTTCAGTACTACCTTTTCCTGCCAATTTGAAATAATGCCTTTATTATAAAACACATTCTTACGTGTTTGGACCACTGTCCGGCATTTCTTTTCTGTTCAGTTGCTATGTCTGCTTTGCTATGCTTCAATATCTCACTTTTAATTATTATTACGTTATTTTATAGGTACTTTTTAATATCTTTAGGGGTTGCCTTCCCCTCTTCTTCTTTTTCAGAATTAGCCTATCTATTTTTGTGTATATTTCTCATCTGAACTTTAGAGTCAGCTTGTCTAGTGGAAAGAAATTGTTTTGGTATTTTTAAGAGGGGTATATTATATTTACAGATGTATCATCCTCATGGTATTGAACCTTGCTGTCACAGAATATGAAATGACTTTCCAGCTGTTCAAGTCTTCTTTTAGGCCTTCATAGCATTTAAAAAAAAATTATCATGCAGATCTTGCACATATAAAAATGTATATTTCTATTGTAAAATGTCTAGCTTTCTAATTAGTTGTAGGTGTCAGAAATGGACTATTGATTTCTGAATATTAATATTGCATTTAGTCGCTTTCATGAATATTCTTGTTCATAATAGCTTTTTAGTGATTTCTCCTAGGTTCTCCAGGCATATGATCCTGTCATATATAACTAATTTAACCTCTTCCTTTACAATTTATATATTTTATGTATCTCTTCTCTAATGGCTTTGGCTGATATGTGCAGAAAAATGTTGAATAGTGGTGGGTTGAAGGATATCTTTGTCTCGTTTTTACTTTTAATGAGATACTTCTTGTATTTCCTCATTAAGCATGACACTAGCATTGGAATTGGATGCATGTATTTAATTATGTTAAGAAGTGTCTATATATTCCTATTTTATTAAAAGCTTAATTTTATTAAGAGCAGATGTTGAAGCATAAAACTTCTTCAGAATTCTTGGAGAATGATGCTTAGATTAAATAATAAGAAACAAAATGGAAAATATTAATATATTTGATTAGACTAAAATTAAAAACCTCTGTCCTTCAAAAGAAACCATAAGGAGAATTAAAAGACAAACCACAGACTGGGAGAAAACATTTGCTGCAGAGGAATTGCATTAGAATATAAAAAGCACTCCTACAAATTAATATTTTTCCCATGTGAACTCCACAAATTAATAAAAAAGACTTATAACCCAATAGAAAAATAGGTAAAAGTCATAAACAGATGGATGCCAAATTTTAGTAAATGCCTTTGTAGCATATTTGAAGATGATCTGTGAGAATTTCCTAACACTAAAGACACACACACACACACACACACACACACACACACAGAGTTCTGACAATTAAGTTCGAGAAGTCATCCTAGAAAAAGTGCTACATTCCTCATTGCTGAATATCACTACAGTCAATCTTCGAAGTACTCCCCTTCGGAAGCTATGCACTGACGCCAGTGCCTAGTCCATGCTTTAAAGCAATTTTGGAACTCTTTTTCTGGAATGGCCATCAGAGCTGTCGTCGTATTACACTTGATGTCCTAAATGTCATCAAAATGCCCTCCTTTCAATATTTCCTTTATCTTTGGGTAAAGAAAGAAGTCATTGGGGGCCAGATCAGGTGAGTAGGGAGGGTGTTCCATACAGTTATTTGTTTACTGGCTCAAAACTCCCTCACAGACAGTGCAGTGTGAGCTGGTGCATTGTCGTGATGAAAGAGCCATGAATTGTTGGCGAAAAGTTCAGGTTGTCTTTTTCACACAGCTTGTTCAGCATTTCCAAATAGCAAACTTGGTTAACTGTTTGTTCAGTTGGTACAAATTTATAATGAATAATCCATCTGATATCAAAAAAGGTTAGCAGCATTGTTACAAAACGTTTGTGAACTCAATTGGCAGAACTTATATATGGATATGTGTGTGTGTGTGTGTATATATACACATATACACACACATATATATGTATAATTCCTAGAATAAATTCCACTTTTTAAATTAATATAATTCTGGATACTGTTTGCTGATACTTTAGTTTTGTATTTTTTTGTGTGCTATCTCTGTCAGGTTTAGGTATTACTGCAAAGTTTCATTTATATATGCCTTATGTCTATTCTGAAATAGTTTAGGTATCACTGGAGTTGTCTTTAAAAATGGATCGATTTTCTCCTATGAAATAATCTGAATAAGGTACTCTTATAGGTGGTATGTGTGTTGATGGTAGTAACTCTTTGACAATGTTTTCTATTCTATATTAATTTTTCTTTAGGTTTTCTCTTTTAGAATTGGTTTCGTAAATTCTGTTTCTTAAAAATTACCTAATTTCCACTTCTGCCTCCCTTTTATATTATGTCTTCATTATGAAAATAGCCTTTTAACCTCTCCCTCTGCTTTCCCTTTACCTCTCCACACCAACTTTTTCCCTACAGTGCTGCCAAAGTTATAGCTCTGAAGCATGGATCTGGTGCTCTCATTCTTCTGCCTAAACGAAAAACATTCCCACTTTTCAAAGACTCCTAATTGCTCATAGATAAATTAAGACCAACTTGACTGGTAAGAGCTTTACTATTCTCATGTGACACTCTTGCTTCCATGACTAATGTGGTTTATTCTACCTGAAGTCTCTTCCTTATTTCCTTCACTTTTCTTTAGCTGGTGAAATATTTCAAAGCCTAGATTCACTCTGAGCTCCTGAAGTCACAGCTTGTGTTCTATTCATCTTCATATCTCCAGTGCCGTGGTCTAGGGTATGCATGCTTATAGCATATAAGTGATCAGTACATCTTTGCTGAATCACATTGGCTTTATGTGTTTGTTCCCATGTTGATTGGATATGTGTATGGTTATCAAGATGATTCCTTGTAAGATAAATACATCTGAGAGATGTTGGTGAGGGGAGGTGGATATAGCCATAGTTTAGAGATATCAGGATTTGGCTTTGTCTACTATTTGGTTAAAGGTGACAAGATTCCTCCCCTACCTAAGTACTAAGTATCAATTCTCTCTTTCTCTCTCTCTCTCTCTCTCTCTCTCTCTCTCTCTCTCTCTCTCTCTCTCTCTCTCTCTCTCTCCCTCTCTCTCTCCCTCTCTCTCTCTCCCTCTCTCTCTCTCCCTCTCTCTCTCCCCCCCGGAGGCTAGGGTAGTAACTGAATCAATTTATCAGTTTAGGTCCATGCACTTGAATGTCTGCCTGAAGTTAGTGATACCAGAGAAAGGTCAAATCTTAGAATTTTTTCTAAGGGCAGTGAACAAACTTTCCTGTGGGGTTTTCGTTATCTGGAGATTATTTCCTAATCTGTTCATTAGCACTGAATAAGCAATTGAATTTTGGCTGCTAGGAGTCAGGCTAATATTTCTGTTGGCAGCTTTTTTTTTTTTCCCTCTAAGGATGCAAATCTGTGCTCTAAGTATCATGTAGAGATTCAAAACTGAATGCTACATACGAAACCAAATACTTCACTTCTCAGTATCAGGCTCCACCAGTATTGCCAGGAAGCTACTAGGGTAAGAGGGGCTGGTGTTCTATTCCTTTTACTCAGACGCTGCAGGACTCTCTATTGCCTGGGCAGTGATGCCAACCTAGTGCTGATGCTTGCAATATTTGTTCATGTGAAGAATAAAAACAAACAAGAACTTTGAAACAATCAAAATCAGATAATTTTAAACTAATGCTTATTGGTGTTTTGTGCTGGAGATGAAAAAAATAAGATACACGAGCTTCATAGATTTTCAGTCTTTTTCCATCAAATTAAACTATAGTGTTGAAAACTATTCACGTTTTTGTACTCATTCTTCTTGATAGTTCCCATTACAACCTAGATGAATTATGGTTGTGTGTTTCACAATTGATTAAAATCTAAAGTGGTTATTAATATGTACAGTACAACCTGGACAACATAGTTTTCTGGAGCTTATATATCTTTTATTTGTCTAGAATAGAAAACAATCCCACAACACACAATCTTATTCCCCACCGAAATTATATTGTGACTTTTCAATTTTTATCTATATTCTTTAGGAAATTGTTCCTGTATGAATCCCATACTAGATAACAGAAATAGAATATCCCCAGTAATTCCAAGAATCTTTTGGAGTTTTGTTCTCTTTTGTTCCCCTCACAGCTATCTCAATTCTTTTATTACAACTACATAAATATTTTTTACAGACCTCACATTCCCCCAAAGTCATATTAGAATCCAAATAAAATCATACCAATACAATAGCAATAAGATCTTGAAACAGCGTAATATATCAGTGGCAGAGCTAAAAATGTTTCCTTTAAACCCTGCATCCTAAAATTCTGTCTACATCACCGTGATGAAGGAAGGTAAAATAATGGATTTGAACTTTTTTAGGGTGATGTGGCTGGCATTAAGAATTCTCAACATTATGCTGACTAAGTAGCCTTTTATGTTTTTCAGATGGGGGGGAGGGTATCTTGCTTTGGTTATTGAGTATTCCAGAAGGAGTTTGGTGGTTGTGAAAGGGAGAGTCAGAGAGGAGCACGTACCGGGTATGGGGATTAGAGTAAACCTAGGGGATGAGTAGGAGGGCAAGGAAAAGAAGCAATGAGAATAGAAGAAAAATGAGACAAGTGTCCCTGGGATAGAACATAGCTCCTAGGGAAGCAGCTCCAAGTATAAATCAGCCCCCCTTGTTTTCACACAAGACCCTGGATTCAGCTCTTGACTTGGCTATGTACTAGCTTTTACCATGAGAAAGTTCTTTCACTTTTCTGAGTCTTGCTCTCCATGTCTTAAAATAAGGAAATTAATGCCCATTCCCTAGGGTTATTGTGACGATTAGAAGAGATAAACACAGATAACTCTCAGTGTAGTCCCTGGTGCACAGTAACACTTGACAAATCTTAATTTTCTTTCTTATCTCTGGGTTCCTTTCTTAATCTCCCCAATGGAGTAAGATCTCTAAATGCAGAATTTGATTGTTTTTTTCCATTCACCTTTTAAATATGGCCTTTGTTCTAGTAGAACCAAACTGTGCTGATGCAGAACCAAGAAATTACAGGAGAACATATTCAGAAGGCTCCTGGTATTGTTCCCAGAACATAGTAGGGTTTGGTAAAATGAACCTCTTGTGAGTTCATAGGTTTTCAGTCTCAGTGACTTGGTGAGATACACTTGAGTTGGCTGGAAGCTGTGGTCTCCATATGGACCATCTTAGATAAATGGGTACTTCCTTTACCCCCACCACCACCCTGGATTTTATCGCTAGTGCATCTTCTACTTTCAGCATAAGGCCAAGTATTTCTTTTAGCTTTTGGTAAATGGAGTTTCCTTGATTTTGAACCTCATTTCCTTCCTTTTCATTAGGCTAAATCAAACTCATCCTTTATATCTCAGATTGCTTGTCAAGTAATCAGGAAAACTTATCCCTTCAGATCAGGCTAGGACTACTATTATATGATATCGTAGTATTCCATCCTTCTTTTTGCTACAATTATAATTAAAAAAATTATTTGTGTATATAGTGAACTGTCTTGTATCTGCTCTATTTTTAGTGACTTAGACTCTTCTTGGATCATAAAAGGAGATCCATAAATATGCATTGATTGAATGCACACATAAATAAATTGACCAGTATCAGAAATGATGAATTAAGGCATCAAATGGGTCTTTACTTAAGTTTAAAATTTTGCTTTAAAGGTAAAACTTGGCTTTAATTAACACTCCAAAGTTTTTTTGATATTCCCTATGTTCAGTGCTGCTTGCAGTAAACCTGTCACCATGAGGGGTAGTGGTGGCACAACTAATGGCTTGCTTTAATTATATATGGGGAAAACAAAGAGAGTGAGACCTTCCTTTATATTCCTACCTTTCTAATGTGGAATAATTTTTTTGTACTCAGTGAAAAATAGTGCCAAGTTTATTTTAAAAATTCTAATTTACAGTTTATGAAATAGTGAAGTTTTACTGAACGCTATTGAGTTACTCTGCTCTGAGCCAGTGGTTCTCAAACTTTAGTGCACATCGGAACCACCACGTGGCGGGGCTTGTTGAAACAGATTGCTTATCATTGGGGACATCAGCATCGCACGCTCAACAACTGATAAAACTACTAGACAGGACATTATCAAGGATATAGATGTGATCAACACCATCAAACAACAGAATCTAATTGATGTTTACAGAACACTCCAACAAAAACTGACTATGCATTCTTTGCAAACACCGTGGAACATTTACCAAGGCAGACCATATCCGGGATTATAAAATAAACATCAAGTGGTTTAAAGAATTGAAATCACACAGAATATGCTCTCTGACCATAGTATAATGTAACTAGAAATCACTAACAGAAGGACAACAGGAAAATCTCCAAGTACTTACAAATGAAACAACACACTTCTAATTTAAAAATACATAAAACTGAATGAAAGTGAAAGCCCAGTATATCAAAATGTGTGGGATGCAGCTAAAGCAGTGCTGAGAGGTCTCAATGCTTACATTAGACAAGGGGAAAAATCTCAAGTCAATAATCTAAGTTTCTACTTCAAGAAATTAGAAAGATGAGATTAAAAAAATAAACCGAAAGGAAGCAGAGGGATGGATAGCAGATGTCAAGGTAGCAGAAATAAGTAGAATTCAAAATAGGAAAAACAGTAGAGAAAATTAATAAAGCAAAAACCTGGTTCTTTTAAAAAAAATCAATAAAATTGATAAACTTCTAGTAAGACTGACAAAAATAAAAAGAGGTGAAACAAATCACTGATATTTTTAATGATAAGGAATATAGTTACAGATCCTGTATCCATTAAGAGGATAACAGGGACAACTATGGACAACTTTATACTCATACATTTGGACAACTTAGAAGAAATGAACCAATTCTTCAAGAACTACAATCTACCAATAACCCAGCCAAGATGAAATAGATAACTTAAATATACCTACAATAATTAAAGACATTGAATTTATTATTTAAAAACTCTTAAAAATAAATATCCAGGCCCACATGGCTTTATTGGAGAATATTATCAAAACACTAAAATAAATTTTATGCAGTGTCTTCTAGAAAATAGAAGAGAAGGCAACATGTCCTAACATTTAATAAGGCCAGATTTACCCTGATAACAAAAACTAGACAAATGTCTCCAAAAGACAACTACAGACCAATAACTCTCATAAACTTAAGTATAAAAATCCTCAATAAAATTTTAGCAAATCAAATACAACAATGTAGAAAAGGAATAATATATCACATACAAGTAGGATTTATTCCAGATACAAAAGCTTGGTTCAACATTTGAAACTCAATTAATATAATATACCATATCAACTGGAGAATGAAGAAAAATCACATGACTATAGAAATTTACAGAAAAGGCATGTGGCAAAATTCACTCATTCATGATAAAGCTCTTAGTACACTAGGAGTACAAGAGAACTTCCTCAGACTCAAAAAGAGCATCACCAAATCCTACAGCTAACATCACACTTACTGGTGAAAAACAAAATGCTTTCCCTCTAAGATCAAGAATAAGTTAAATACGTCTGCTCTCACTATTCTTATTAACATAGTGCCCTGAAGTCTTAGTAAAATAAGCAAGAAAAAGAAATAAAATACATACAGATTGGAAATGGAGAAATAAAACTCTTTAATTGTAGATTACATGATTGTCTATGTAGAAAATCCCAAGGAATCTACTACCAATCAGCCAACCAGCCAACCAACCAACCAACCAACCAACTAACCAACTAACCAAACACTCTTAGTCTTAATGAGTTCAATAAGCTCACAGAATACAAGATCAGCACACAAAAAACAATAGCTTTTCTATATATTGACAACAGACCAGAGGAAACCAAAATTAAAAAAACACAGTACCATTTATAGTTGTTCCTCCTGTGCTGTGCTACCAAGACCCTCATGGTCAATAAGACCCTGGCTTTCCCTTGGCATTTATTATCACACAGGTTACCAATTACCTGTTACAGTTACACAGGTTACCATGTTTCATGGGTTACCTGTTCTTGAAGTCTTCCATGCACTTCATGCCTGTGTTCAGTTCTCTATGCATTCTAAACTTCTGTATCTTCCACAATCCTTTGGTCTTCTGGGCTCGGGTTATCACAGTGTTGACTTCTTTTGAGGGGCACTATAGGCTTTTGAGCAACATAACCTCATCAGCCATCTTCTCTGTCATCAGTATCACAGTCTCAAGCCAATTGTAAGTGGAACAGAAACAATGAATTCTGTGTAAGTATCACTAGAGTTATGTGAATAGCTCATTACTCCTGAACCCTTGTTTGGTCTTTTAGAGTTGGACCTTTCAGAGTTGAGTTTTAATGGAGAGAAGATTGATTCCCTGTCACTGAAAGGGCTTGTATTGTAGCATGAGATCCCGTAATAGGGGCATGATGGATGCTGGCTGAATTGAACACTCTAGTTTTAGAGAAATCCTGCTATTGAAAGAAAATATAGTTAATTCTCATAAGACAAAAATTGTTTGCAAGTTCTTATTGACATATTTGAGCAGAGAAGATTGAAATACCTACTTGTTGACACTGTCAATGGTCTGTGTTATTTTATTATGTTTTCCCATGCAGATTACCAAGGCTGATTCTAGGCAGAATTCTGAATTCAGAAAAAACTGTGTTTTCATTTTCTTTCCCCGTGTCCTGATGCTTATCTCTTGGTTCGAGGCCACTGGACTTTGTCGCTTGCCTCATTTCTGTCTAAGTTTACAAATGTTCAGGTCCCCAGGCAATTCTTGCTACTTCCTCAAAATTGACTAATAAGATAAATAGCAGACAAATCATTTATTTAATAAAACCAAATCCAGACTAATGTGTTCTCAAAAAGAGGTTAAAACCCCAACCCCTTTCCTTCCTGAGTAACTGAATGACATTGAATTATTGTCTTCTTGAGACCACACCATTACCTTAACTCAAAGGAGTGATTTCCATGAGGCTTTCAGGTCAGAAAGAAAAAAAGGTGGTGATCTCTTTATAGAAAAGAAAAAGCGCTAGGCATTTTGCTGCAAACTAGAGACACACGTTTCAGTAAACCCACACACCATCCTTGTCAGACAGGTTCTGTTATTATCCTGATTTTATATATGAGGAAACTGAGACTTAAAGGAGATCAAGTAACTTCCCGAAGGTAAAAGAGAGAGAGAATAGTGAAACTGGATCCTACTCACCTAAGCAAGCATGCCAGAATCAGTGGCAAGAAAATAAAGATTTCTGTTTATTCTCTCTGTATTATCCCATTTCTCTCACCACTTCCCAAGCAGTTGGCTAGCCTTTTCTCACACAACAAAAATTGGTTGAATTTCTGCTAGTTTCTGAAGCTTAATTTTGATTTTAAGTCCAAACCCATTGAAGATATTTTGCTGGGTGTTCTCAGAGGGAGAAGAGTTTCTCAAGGGTTCTAAGAAGGAAGATGGGGAGACGCTTGCAGAAAGATTCCTGGGGAATATGTTGGAACATTGGTGGGAGCTTGTGGCTCATTCCAAGGTGTTGTCCTGGGGTGGGGACAACATTTCAGAGGCTTAGGTGCTTCTAGTCAGAAGCAACAAGGCCTTGGGATATGAGAAAATCCTTTGGGCTGGGCGACTGGGCATCTCTGATAACCAGAGTGGATCAGTTACTGGAGGATAGTCCCAGAAACTTTCATATCATGGAAAATGAGGGTGATGGTGGTGATAAATATTTACTGCATGTTTAAGGGCCAGACATTATTCTAAGAAATATGTAGTCGTCTAACTGTCCAATAACCCCATAAGGTAGTTGCTATTATCTCCATCAATTATCAGAGAGGTTAAATCACCCAACATCATACACCACTAAGTAGCAGAACCAAGGTACAAATCTAGGTAGTATGCTTCCAGAACCTTAAAACCATTCATTTCTGACCTCTCTAAATGAGCTTCGGAGACCTTTGCATGACCTTGAGTTAGAGGTGGCAGTGAGTAGGAGGAAAAGAAACCTCATAATGAATAAAACTGAATTTCCTACCACCTGGTGGAAAAGAGACTGAGTTTTATTTAGATTCATAGAAAGGAAATAAAGAAATGTGACGTTTCTTAAATTCCTGTTTTATGGACCAAGATTCAAACATTTTTCACATATAAAATAACTTACTTTCTAAATATTAGCATTAGCACCAATGACTACAAGGGAGGAGTGGACTTCAAATCACATGATTAATTTAATCTTGTATGTTTTGTTCTCTCATCAGGTGTAGGCTGCCTGCTGACTTGCCCTATCTGTGTGGTTCCCTAAAGAGACCTCTCCCCGCTGAGACCCACCAGAGAAACCCAGCTAGAGGGTAAGTGGGCTGTGTGCTCTGTAGATGGATGCTATGGTAACCTCATGAACAGGGCTAGTGATTCTGAATTAGGTGGGTGGGCCTGTGTAGAGAGACATACAAATGCGGATGCGTTCATTAGACAACTTCTTGGTGTTTTCCAGTATTTGAAGTATATATCATTATACTAAAATAAAACAAAACAAAAAATGTTTGAAGGAAATTTCCTTCCTATTTATTACCAGCTTGAGGTTATGATTTAGACAGTATTTCTCAAGGAGAAATGAAAGAAGAGGAATAATTTCGAGACTCCAGGCAGCTATGCTTTCAGGATGGTTGTGCGCTGTGGGGTAAACCCTCATGGAGAGGGTAGCTGCAGGAGGAGAACCAGTTTGCAGCCGCATGGATTTTCTTGCAGTTCTTTGCACAGGGGGAGTTTTTCTTACCTCTGGCTGGATCTTTGCCTAGAAATCTCTCCATTATTTTCATGGCTGGCTCCTTCTCATTTTTCCTTGCGTCAGTTGTGTCAGTTCAGGCAGTCTTTCCCGGCAACTCTTTCTCAAATTGTCTCCTCTCCTGTTCTACGTCTCAGCATCCTGCTTGTTTCCTTTTTTAATCACATTACTTATTTGATCTTCCTACCCTGCCTCGGGCCATAATGTAAGCTCCCTGTGGTTAGAGACCATGTTTGTTTTAGTACTCAGCATAGTGTTTTGCACAGAGAATGCCATCAGTTAATATTTGTTGGATAATATATGTATAAACGAAAGTCAGGAGTCAGGCTTGGATCTACCATGGTAGTTCCGTTTTCCTCCACTTGGGAGTGCTGCACTTGAATAAGACACCTCCATGCAGAATATTTTGCCTCTGATAGAACTCTGTTCGTATTATTATCTTGATTTGCCTGGGCTGAGGCTTCAGCTCTGTAGAAGAGTTATTCTGTTTCGTCCGTGTCGACCTGATACCCCTCCACAGCTTTTGCCTCTGGTCCTCCACACTTAATTTGGTGTCTCCCAGCTTCTGCTGCTTTCATTCTTAGCAATCAATGGCTTTTGCCATTGTCACTGACTGGTCTGGGTCTTCCCTTTTCTCTTTTGCTTTAAATTCCCATAGCAGATGAGTTGCAATTAAAATAAAAATAATTTAATTGAGCCAAAATAAGCTATACTCCCGTAAAAGAAAAAGATGAAGCAGATCCCAGCATAATTTTATACTCAGTAACTCATCTTAATTAAATAAATTTTTAAACATCCACCACATTACTTTTTCAAGTCCATACTCTAGTTTGAGGCTTAACAAATCTACTTTACTATGGGCATCTTTTGAAAGTTTTTCTAGAAAAAAATATCTACGTTCCCATCATATTCTCCAAGTACCTCAGAGTGCCCAAATTCTTTTAATTAATGTATGTGATGAGAAACATGCCTAAAAGGTCCTTTTTAAGCCTTATGACAAGTTTAAAACCAAGACCCTGAAATTAAGGGAAGATTTCTTATCAGGAAATCTCTCAGCTTTCTCAGAAGAGACGTCTTCATCACTAAATGCCTTCATTCTCAGAAAGTGTTTTGGGATTTTGAACTTCAGCCAAAAGGAAAAATTCTCCCCAAAGATCAAAACTTCTACTTTCTGATTGATGCCAGAGTGCTTCTATTTTTGTGTCTAAACTGAAATCATATTATCTGCCTGCCACCTAGCTTCTGAGCTCTTTCAACACCCTCTGCCTCAATCGAGAATAGAACCATCCTCGGAAATTTACCCTTATCTTAGTTGCTGTCCCTTCTGTGCATCAGATGGAGGCTTTACATTATGTTTTGGGGGAGCAGGTGGGAGGAGCAGCTGGTATGAGAAGTGAGCAGCCTGACAACAGTGAAATTGAGAAAGCGTGAGAGAGAGAGAGAGAGAGAGAGAGAGACAGAGAGAGAGAGAGAGAGAGAGAGAGAGAGAGAGAATGTGTGTGAAAAGAGAGCAAGTGCCACAACATGAAAATTTGCCCCAGAAATTGTAAATCTTACAGTCTGTTCTCTAGAGCTAACTAACAGGAAAGTAAATGTGACTGGTTAAAAGTCATGAGACCCTACACATCATGAAAGTCAGAGCAGCAGAAATTTGGACAAATACTAACTAAGGCAATGCCTTTATGATGAATTTCAATGGTACATTATAACATGACATTTTGGGTTGTTTCTTTCAGTTGTAATGCCATTTAATACTTTAATTTATTCTGTAAATATTTGCCATGCTCCTCATCTGTGTCAGGTCCTGTCACAGGCTCTGGGGTTGGTCAGCCGCAAGAGAAAGAATCTGTTGTCATGGAATGTATTGATTTTCTTTAAATAAAATAACACTGAGCCTATTCTGGGATTGCTGTAACTATTGCTTTTATACAATGAAATAAACATCATTCCTTCCAGTTTCAACTATTAACAAATTATTTTAACATTTGATCTTCTGTAGAGCTACCTAATTTAAATGTTTCGACTTTTATCTGGAATGCTACCTGAGACTGAAAGCCTAAATATCCTTTTCAAACATTTATGTTAGCCCAGGATGATACATGTAAATGGAGATTATAACCTATAATTTTTATCATTTTCATTGCATGAGACTTTTTCTTCTATTTTATATAAAACTAATTAAGTAATTAATCTGAATAGGATATATATGAACATTTTGTGATATTAAAATCATGCAGAGAGGTATGAATTATGTCTCCCCTATTTCTCTTTTAGCTAGATTCTTCTCCCTGGAGGCAACTTGTGTAATGGGTTTCTTGTGTATATTTCAAAAGATGTTCATTACTTAAATATATATAGATGTATCTATATATATGTCTATATTTATCTATACGTATGTATATATTGCTTTTTTCAAATGCAAAAGGAATTATAATACACATATTCTTCTGCACTGCCTCACCCAACATGTATCTCTTTTCATTCCATATCAGTTCATAGAGAGCTCCTTTTAAAAGACGCATAGGATTCCAGAGTATAAACGTACTGTACTGTATTTAGCCAGTTCCTCTTGATGGACATTTATGTCGTTTCCAGTCTTTCCAAGTAACACAACAATGAATATCCTTGGATATGCATCATTTGGCAAATGTTCACATGTATTACAGGATACATTTTTGGAAATGGAATTTCTGGGTCAAAGGTATGTGCACTTGTACTTTTGATATATACATCGTCAAATTGCTCTCAGTATAAGTTGTACCAATTCACACTTAGTAATATGTAACTACCTTTTCCTTGAAAACATGCCCAGAGAATTTATTATCAAAGTTTTTGACTTTTGACAATTTAATAGGTAGAAAATTATGTTTCTTAGTAGCTTTAATTTGTATTTCTCTTATGAGTAACACTGAGCATTTTTTCATATGTTTAAGAATTATTCACATTCCCTTTTGTATAAACTGTTCATAATCATTGCCAGCTTCTCTATGGGGTTATTGTTTGGTGTTATTGACCAACATATAGAGTAGAGTTTAGCCCTAGTCTAATGCAAAATATGTTGCAAATGTTTTACCCAGTTTGTTTGTCATTTAACCTTGTTATGGCATTTTGTTTTTGCTGTGCAGAGTTTTCATGTAGTTGAATTTATAAATTTTTCATTTTATGTTCTCTAGGTTTTGTGTTATATTTAGAAAGGCCTTCTTCAATATTATAAAAATAATTCTCCCATTTTTTTTGTACCTTTATGATTTTTGTTCATGTTTTTGCTTTTAAATATTTAAGACTTCTAGAATTTATTTTGGTGTAAAATATGATACGAGGACAAAAGGAACTGTATTGGTTAGGATTGAGTTCAGCTGAGAAAAATAAACATACAGTAATGATGTATTAAACAAAATTGAGATTGTTAATCTCTCTCCCATGGAGGTAATAGGTTCTGAACTTGTATAATATCCTATGATATGAGAGATTCATACTCTTTCTACCTCATTGCTTCACTATGACCTTCCATTTCCAAGGTCACTTTATAGTCCAAGATGGGTGTTGGAACTCTAGCCAAAACGTTGGATTCCAGCCAGCAGGAATGAGTAAACATGAAATAAGGCCTAACCTTTCTCTTTAAGGACACTTCTTAAAAGCTGCCCATTCCAATTCTGTATACACCCTATGGGCTAGTACTTGAATCACAAGGCCACGGTAAACTGCAAGGGAGTCAGGGAAAGAAAGCCATATACCCAGCTGAAAATCAGGGATTCTGTGATAGAGGAAGAAGGGGACAATGGATGACTTTTGGCCATCAGTATAATTATACCAGCCCCTATTTTTAAATCCCTAGACTAATTTTATTTTTAGTCCTCTGGCTTGAGTCAATGCTCTCAGTCAGGTCTTTTTATTGGAGGTTCTATATTCATCTCAGTTGGTTGCAGTTTGTTTTCTAATGGCATCTTCTAGAAAGATTCAGGGATAAATGTATTCTTTGAGTTTTTGAAAGTCCAAAAATGTTTCCTGTTATCTTTATATTTGAGGCTTGTTTAGTTAGGTATTGAATCCTTGGGTTACTTTTGCTTTCTTGAAAATTTTCCCGGTATTTCCCAATTGTGTATTTATGTTGCATGTTGCTGAGGAGAAAGTCTAAGTTGATCCTGGATTTCCCCTTATATATGGCTTGTTCTTTCCTGACTGAAGGATTCTTTATTTGAAGTCCTTTCATTGTACTGGACATGTTTGGGTGTTAAGCTTTGTGTGTTAATTTTCCTAGATAGGGTATATCTTTAAGTCTTTAAATCTTCTTTGATTTATTCTTTGTCTTTTTGACTTATAAGTTATAAAAATTTATTTTCTCTTATTTAGAGACACCAAACACCTATGGTAGATCTCCTTTGTCTTTACATTAGTCACTTTCTCTTGATTTGTTATTTTCATTTTTATTTTTTTCCACTTATTCCTGTCTTTTGCATTCCTTACTGTGTTTCTAGCAGGGACTTGTTGTCTCAGAATGAGTGTTCATTTCTGTGGTGCTTTATTCCCGTTTTTTTTACTTCTTTCCTCAGGTCTGCCAGGTCACTTTCCTGTTTTTCTAGTATCTTGCCAACTTTTCTAAACTCTTTTATCTTTTCTTTGAATTCTTATTGTATGAAAGTCTTTGTTACTTCCTTAATTTTTTTTAATGTCATAGAGAGTTTTGGTCATAATTTTCATTGGCTCCATGGCTCTATTTATCTGTTGTTTGGGCTTCATGTATGACTTTTTTCCTCTGTCATTTTTTCTATCTTTTTTTTTGAAAAATACCTTAGTATAGATCTGATGGTGGCACGTTTTAATTATTGGTCATGTTTGAATTGAGGAAGGTTCTTCTTGGACCAGCTGTTGTGTGGACCAGCTGATTCGTGCTATGGAGGAGTAAGGACTGTGTGTCAGATCTGCAGGCTGGCAAAGATGATGGACGTATTGGTGAAGCTACTCAGGGAAGCTCCCTAGTAAGTACTGTAGGCTTTGCGCTTCCAACTTGCCCACATCGTTTGGAGAACTGTGCTTCATTGGCTTTGTCTGAGATATTTTTCTGCAGGCATTTTCTTCTTCCCATTCTTCTGTTTGCCCTTCCAAGAATTTGACAGGTAAAAGGGAGAATAGAGTTGATGTTTGAGATCAGGCTCTGAAGCCAGACTGCCAGAATTAGATTCCTGGCTCCTTTATTAACTAGCTGTGTGAACATGGGCACATTACTTGGCTTTCCTGTGCCTCATTTCTCTCATCTGTGAAAGGAGGCATAACAGTACTGATTACATAGGGTTTGTGTGAGTATAAAATGCAGTGATACATTACAGTGCTTAGAAGGGAGTCAGGCAAAATGGGAAATGCCAACTTTATGGCCAGTTAAAAACTGAAAATATAGAATGAGTGATTTCCTTTTCTACTTGAGACTTGCTGCTCCCATTCCTTTTTCTTGCTTCTTCCTGTTCTCTAGTGTTTGCAAAACATTTCCAGTTTGGTTGAGAAGCAATTTGTACATTTTTCTGTAGTCTGTCTGGGCTGACAACATCCATCCGTGTTGCCAAGAGTCTGTGAATGGTCATAAAGTTATCTCTGAAAGTGAGCAATTCACTCTCAAGTGGTTTTGTACCTCCTTAGAAGTTCAAGGCTCTTTCTCTTTTGCACATCTCTTCCCTCTCTTATGTGTTCTCTTTACAATAGAGTTTACTTTCTCATTAACACAGACAAAATATGGTTAATAGATTTCATTTAACAGTAAAAAGAAGACAATTGTTTTCTTTTCTGAATATTCAAAAAATAAATTTAGAGAAAAATATCTTCACATAAAACATGGATATATATAGCAAAAGGTTAAAGGTAGTAATTTCTTGGTGGTAGGAACATGGTATTTTAATTTTAATTTTGCTTGTCTGTATTTTCTAACATTCTACAGTGCACATATAAGGCTTTGTAAAAAATTTCATAATAAAAGAAAACTGTCAATCAACTCAAAATCATGGTAGTTGTAACACTATTCTATTCAAATACAAATTTATATCATTTGAATTTGATCCTAAGAGAGGGAAACTTAAAAATTCTTCAGTCTGGAGGCAGAATACAACAAAAATTGAATTCTAAATAAAGTCCCCTTCTTTTTCCCCTCTTCATTAAATATAGATGACTGGAATGAAAATGACACCTATTTTTGTTATTTGGTAACATTATCAAATAAAATTGTTCCTCCATATTGTCATCAATAATTCAGGTGTTTATGTATTGGAACTTTGTCTTCATTGGGCAGCATCCAGTAAGTGAGAAGTTGATGACAAATAATTTTTTTTAAGGAAGAAGAGGACTCAAAGTGGGCTTTGTCAAGACAGACTTCTGGTGTGGAGGTGGGAGAGATCATGACGGGTCCTCTGTGTCAGGGTTTATGTTTTGGATAGAAATCTTTCTTAAAGCCAGTGTTAAATCACTGGCAATTGTTAGCTAAGGGAGATAATGCAATCAAAGCAAACTAACCATACTTCTGTAATTATTTGACATCTCCAAAGTGAACTACCTTTGTAATATGGGTAAATATTAAGAAATGGAATGCACAAGACTGAGTTAATAGTGAGCACTTCATTGGGCCCTGAAAGATATAATCCGAAAAAAGGTAACATTGTTTAAGAACAGTGATATTGCATCCAGATTTAAACGGAACACATTTTCAAAAAGTGGTGCCTGCGTTTATCTGAGAGCATTTACCTACTGAGAGCGTTTAATCTACTGCGTTTATCTGAGAGCATTAGCTTTCTGGGAAAAGAGAATGAATTTTGGAGGCAGATTATTATTTGAATATTAACTTTGTCATTTTACTAGTTCCATGATTTGGGGCAAGTTAATCTTTGGGTTTCACTTTCTTCATCCTTAAAATGTGGAAGTAATGTTCATCTCACAAGTTTGCTGAGAATTGAGACAATATCTGTAAAGCACTTAATACAATGCCTGCCATACATACAAAGTGTTGCATGAATTAAAAATATTCCAAACCAAAAAACCCCAAACCAAAGAAACGGAGGAGTAAGTTTTACAAAAAGGGGAAAGTTAATTGAAGGAAGTTAATGCAGTGCCCTTCTTTTGTCTTCCATGTACCAGAAAGACTTGTACTTAACACATTGTACAAAAATAATTTCTGTGCCTATCTCCCTCTACAGACTGAGTTTTTCAAGAGCAGGGAGAATGTCCTTATTTTTATATACTCATACTTAGGACAGTTGCTGGCACACAACACATAATCAATATTTGTTGTACCGAAGTGAGCTTGACCACGAGTATCTATTTCTCATCGTATGCTGCTATATTGTGAGAAAATAGCTGAACAAATATCTCTCAACTTTGGAGTATGTTTGTGATTTTTCTGACTTAAAATAGGGAGTATAGAATAGACAGGACATTCAACTGCAGGGAGGACTGTGGGGGAAAACCTCACAGAGAAAGATATCATCCGAAACTGAGGGCCTTAAGGTCAGACATGCTATGTATTAAGATACTTTGGACTGAGAAAACAAAAGCAGTGTAGAATAGGAATCTTAAATGGAAGAATTCCAGGGAGAGACATTCTGCTTCACCGATGTGCAGTTGAGGTGTTTCTGACACAGGTAAGTCCTCCAGCTGAGAAAGAGCAGGGATTTATTTTTGTCCTTTCTTCTAAGTGTGCCAGATGCTAAGGATACACCGGGGCGTAGCTCAGTCTCAGCCCTGATGAGCTGGTCGAGTGTGACAGAGTGTGAACAACTCTTACAGTGTTCTCTGTAGCTTTTATCAAAATAACCCTTGAAATTTTGCTTAAAAATTTTTTTTTTTTTACCCTTTTTCTTTTTGCCCTGAACATCATTGTACAACTGGCTCAGGCATCGTTTCCCCTTTCCTCCTAGGCCTGTCGTCATCGTCCCGGTGCAATATCCATACAGCAGAATTCACGCTCAGTAGTTACAGTGGTCGTTCCAGGAGGGAGGGGATTCGTGGTGGGTTTAATTTATGTTCTGTGTGCTTTTCTATCATCTCCCAATTCTATGAAATCAAGGGGTGTGACTTTTGCAAGGAGTTGAAGAAGCTATTTAAAAAAGCTAATCACTTTGCTGTGCAAAGTCCTGATTGTCTTCTTTCAAACAGTTGAACTCAAATACTCACTGTAACCGTTGAACACAAAAACCTGAATTCGCCCCCACCTCCACCTCCTGAGACATTAATGCGTGATACCCCACAGTTTTTTGGGAGATGGTACAAGATGAAGAAGTTACCCACGGCCTGGCATGTTTTATGCTCTGCGAGATCACTGCTCCATCTGAGGGTTCTTCACAGTCCAGAATGTTGAGAGATGCAGTATTTACTACAAATGCCACATGAATCTGTGGACTGTGACCCATAATTACAGTTCCCGAGAGGGGCTGCTAGCTATTTTTTGAGAAGCCAGTTGGTATTAATTAATATTACTATTTTCTTGTCAGCTGCTTTTAACACTTTATAAAATTACTCATTAGTTAGCTAGCTCTTTCCCTGTTTTTCTTTATTGTTTGTATTAATTTGGAATTGTTACAAACATTGCGGTGTTTTTTTTTTTTTTCCCAGTGTGGCTAAATTTTTCTTCTCTCTTCAGTTTAATCTCTTTTTATAGTGGTAAAATGGGTACACAAGATTATATACCGGGAGGGGGGGAATGTCAAAAAATGTATACATATGACTTATATTCATATTTTGTTGTTGGTATATATTGAGTATTACAATTTTAATACAGTTTTTTTCCTTCTTAAAGTGTATATATATTTTTTGGCACCCTTTGTATATATGTTAGGTGTACATTATAATTCGATATTTATATACACTACCTGGTGTTGTCCACCACTGTAAGTCTAGTTACCATCCATCATCATACAATTGATCCACCTCATCTATGTTGCCTTCCCCCAATCCACTGGTAACTGGTAACGGGGTGGTTGCCAGGGACAGTGGATGCCGGGTGGGCAAATGGGTGAAGAGGATCAAAGGTACAGACTTCCAGTTATAAAATAACTAAGTCCTGGAGATATAATAATGTACAGCATGGTGACTATAGTAAATGCTGTATTGATTGTATATTTAAAAGTTGCTAAAAAAAAAAAGTGAATCTTAAAAGTTCTCATCACAAGAAAAAAATTGTAACTAGGTGTGGTAATAGATGTAAATGAGACTTACAATGGTGATCATTTCACGATGTATAGAACTATTGAATCATTATGTTGTGCACCTGAAACGAATATCCTATATGTCAATTTATCTCAATTAACAAGTTTGGGGGAGGGGAGATAAGATCATGGGGGTTGGTGAAAAGAGTCCTTTGAGGGCAGCCAGCATTCACCTGGTTGGAAAATGTCTCCTCATTAGGTAGGTCTAATCTCCAAGGCCACAGTGGTAATTGAGAGGCTGCTCCATGGATCCCGAATGGAGGAAGTCACTAGGCATGTAGGAATGCTGACTTTGAGCGGTAGGTTGCGCAGGGCACTGGCAGGGAGTCAGGGACACTCCAAGTTCTCCTCCCTGCTTACCAACATCCATCTGAGCGGCCTCAGGCAACCCTCTGACTTTCTGGGACTCAGTTTCCTTTTCTGCCTCAGGAAGGCAGTGGACTAAATCATCTCTAAAGACCTCTCCTTCGGTAAACATTTTCTGGTGCTGATGTATGCTCATTACTACAAGAGCAAGAGATTCATCCATCCATTTCACATCAAATTGGTTGTTAAAAGTTCTTCAATCTTATTTTGGTTTCAGAAATATGTAACACTGTATTGTTTTGGTAATATTTTCTTCCTCTCGGGGCAGATATAGTGTACGATAAAAATGAAAAGAAGCCTGTGAATAGAAGTGAGAAGAGCTGGGACAGTGAATCAGGTGGCAGAATATCTGGAAGCTTCTTGCAGACACAGATGGTTGATATAAACTGTTGTGGCAGGGAATTTCTGCCAGACATCCCATGAAGTTTATTACTAAATGTGGGATCGGTAAACTTTTAAAAACATTACTGTGCATGCAAAATTATCTAAAATACTGCAAGTACAAAATCCTTTTGTTTCAGCAATATCTAATCCTTCCCTTCTGCCTTATAAATAATTTAGATTAAAATCTGAGCTTGGTGTTGAGCAATTTTATCTTTTATAAAAGTTTACCTTTTATAAAATTGTTGAGTAACTCATTAGGAAAAGTTGAAGTTCTGGTTGTGTGGTAGTCGCTGTTTCCAGAATATGTTTTATTTTACTTCATAATTTTTTTGAAAAGACAGAAATACTGTAAAGGACAATTAAGAAGTATAAAATTAATATGAGCCATTGGAATAAAATGAAAGGATATTACATCACAGTGTGTGGTCTGAGTAAAAAAGCATTAAAGTGAAGCCAGCTGCTAAACTCAGTGCTAAACTGTAACAGTTAATCTTATTATATAGGAAACAACCAGAATTAGAGAATGGTTATATCTTTAAAATATAACTCGGTAGAGTAAAACCAGGCAATCTTGCAGGTGGAAGCAGGAATTTTATGGAACATTAAAAATGTTTCAATGCAAGAAATCCCAGCTGCAGAAATTTGTAATTGAATATATGCAGTTTTTCTTGTGTATATAACAGCTAGTATTTACAGTTTATGAATATTTTCACATGTATTATCTAGTTTAATCTTTACACATCTCTTAAAAGGTATGTGGGAAGTATTATTTCATTAATAGCTTCACTTTTTCAATGCAAAATTGGACAGTCTAATAATTTGTCCAAGTTAATAGTAATCAGCAAGCAACATAGCTGGTATTCAAATATTATTTCTATTGGAAGAGTCTGTCTCATCAGCAACATCTAAAAGCTCCATAGAAAAGTATAGAGTGCTCATTTTGTCCTGAAATGAGCTGTAGACACTGGTACGATTTTGATCTTTAGGCAAAAAATGTTTACATTTGGCTCCCCCATGTTCACTCTTACCTAAAGTAGTAGTCCATGAATTAATACTGTTGTATCTATTTTCTGGGTCAATTTAATTTGAAGTTTTTACAATAAAATAAATTTATCAAACGTCTTGTTCAAGCTGATGGTAGTTTTCAAAGTCTAAATGTGTTGAAGACGAAGGATATGGGCTGGCTTCTTTATTTACCTTGTCTAAAAGAGTTTGCCCTCCCTACCTTTATATGTAAATATGTAAAGAAAAATCAGGGAACGGAATATAGAACGTTGGAAGAGATTATTGGGTCATTGAGCCCGACCACCTCCCCACTTCTGGGATGAGATCCACAGGTCTTTGGCAGATAATTGTCCACTTCACTATTTTAAAAGGTAATTCATTTGTGTGTGTGTGTGTGTGTGTGTGTGTGTGTGTGAGTGACATCAGTAATTGTTATTGACTTCTTTTTCTAAACAAACCTAGACCTGCCTCTTAGTAAGTTCCTTCCACTGGTACTTGTTCTACTTGTGAGAGACCCTCAGCGTTAGTCTAAGTTCTTGTTGTCATGAAACACTTTTCTTGCTTGGTTGCTTTTTTTCCCCTCTCTAGATCTTTTCCATTATTCTTTACGATATGGTTTCCAGACCCTTCCATTTTTTGGTCCTATTCCTTGGAAGTGTTTGTCAACATGTCCCTTAAATGCAGAATCCAGAGTTGAATATGATAACCTATGTGTAACGAGATCCAGCAGTGACACTGCAGACACTCTTGTTCTGGACACAGTAATTCCATTAATTCTGCTAAAGATTGCATCTGCTATATTAGTGCCTTGTCAGAAGGCTGGCTTACACCAGTGCTGCAGTTAACAAAAGAAAATATTTTTTTTTTTTTTTTTTTTTGCCCCACATGATTGCTATTTTGTCAGATCTGCCACATTCTGAGCCTCAAACCAGTTTTCATATTGAGTCCTGTTAAATTATATTGTGCTACTTTTGATCTATTTTAATGTTTTGGAGTAGTTTTTATGTATTAAAGTTTCCCAAATTTGTATTCTTGGCAGATTTTGTAAGCATGCTTTAAATGGCTTTGTGTGAGTTGATAAAATGTTTTAAGAGTCAGAGTTAAGTACAACAACTCTGAAATGCAACTAGGAACTTCCTTCAATATTGACAAAAATCTATTAATATTCTTAGAGCTCATTTTCCAACCCAATACAAGTCAGAATGATCATACTATTCCCCTCACCCTCATGATCACCTGTGGTCCTTGGTTTCTTGTACAACCCCTTATACAGGATAGGCCACTTGACAAAGTTTTGTTGAATGGATTTGAATGTCTCCATTTGTGACTGCTCAGTGTTTGGAGTTTTTGGCTCTCTGCTATCAAATAAAATCTTAGGTACACGTCAGAGGATAACACCTATCACTCATCCTTCAGAAAGTTTTCCTCTATTAACTTCAAGCTACATTAAATCTTTAAGTCCTATAGCTTAAGTTGTAATACCACACATCTGAGCGTTTCATTATGGACTCCTTTGTGCTATTACCTAAAAGTTTATGAGTGTGTTTGCATAGCAACACTTGATTGGTTCAAGGTTGATCACCAAACATGAGAAGCATGAGAAGTTAGAATCCTTTCCTGGGAATTTTGAAAAATGAGAAAGAGGTGGCTAGCTCTCTTTAGGGGCCTAATCTTGTAAAAGGAAAATCTTGGGAGTTTTCCATAGCTGCCTCCTTGTAGGCAGAAGATAAGTAAATCAGTCACAGAGTGGGAGAGAGAGACAGAAAGAAAGATGAGAGACAGATGAAGCAGCTGTACAGAGAAAAGTAGCCACTACAACCAGAAAGTTCTGATGGGATTTGAGTCCCTGGATCCAATGTTCCCAAGGCCTAGACATATTCCTTTGCTCAGGACTCATAAGATATAGTCAGTAAATTCTCCTTTCATAAGTACTTTAAATTGTGTTACTTCCATATTTAAAATAAGAATTTTAGAGTTGTCCATTGATAATTCAAATAATGGAGAGGAACCCTAGAATGTGAGATGAAAGACAGGGTCTTCCTGTGGCTGGATCTGGCACTGCATGCGTTTTATTTGGCTCACGTGGTATTTTAAACCATTAAAGTAGTATCCAGAATTTTAAAAATTAGGAAAATTTTTACACACAGATTCTGGCTTCTTTTAAGAAGATCTAGCAGCACTAGGGTGACATCCTACCTGGCAACAGAGGCTGGAGCAAGAGACCAGTTGTCTCATTTAAACATGCCCTGTTTAGTTCTAGTATTCATCATCCCACACTTCCTGGAAGAGGGAACAAAAGTCAGTTACTATTTCACATCACACATATCTACACATACACATATAAAAAAACACACAATTTTTTTTAATAGTACCTTTAAAAATGAGAAAAACATGGAAATGAAAGCCTGAGAAGGCCGTGGGTTTAAAGGAACACTTTCTTTGTGAAAGTAAAATCTATTCCTACGCTTGCTTTCCTTCTCTCACTTACTCAACCTGCCTTGCACCTTTATGCATGTGAGCCTGAAGAGAAAAGAGCCTTTGTAGAACGGAGAAAAGGCTAACCTAGAAAAATGGCGGATGAGATTACCTGTGGCAGGGAATGGCTAGTGAATTGATAGAGAAACTGGTATTGACCATTCAGTTTCAACTTGTTTGCAACTGTGATTACCCTTCATTCTCCTCAGTCTTCCGTAAATATATGTTACATGTAAGGATCTTAGATTAAGGGTGTTTGGTGGATTAAAGGAAAAGGGAGTTTCAGTCTGGGACAGTAGCACATAAGTAGAAATCGCCGGTAAATATACTAGAAAAGGGTGACAAGATTTAATTATTGTGGGGACTGGGAGATGCAACTAGGCAGAATCATTTTATTTAACATTAAATACAATTACTTGAATTGCAAATGTATGACATTGACAGCCCTATAATTTTGGTTTAATGTTGTCTCTTGGGTTTTGCCCTCACTACCAGTTACCAACACTTTCTATATGTCTTGTATTCAGATTCCTGAGAGATGTCTGATTGGCTGAATCAGCCTCTATTTAGGAAAAAACATGGCCAGAGGTCTTTTCCCTGATCCTCATATATAAGTTGACCATCTATAAGTCTGCAGGCCAGACTGCAGCTGGTGGCTATTGGGTCAGATGTGGCAAGGAAGTTGGTTCTCCTGGGCAAGTTTCCTGTGAGCATAAGAAAACTTGACTAGCATCGTACCTCCTACCATTTTACTTGATTTTGTGAAATTTGTTATGTAAGGCCTTGTCCAATTCACCATAAATTATTTTTTGGAAGTAAGTTGAATGAGGAGAGTACCATTATAAATTTGAAAAATCTAGGATAAATATTCTGATGTTTATTTTTAGCTTTCATAAACTCAAGCCTGATCATCATAATTCCAAGATTGTTATTATTTCCACATCATATAACATTCCTTCAGCTTTGGTCAGAATGGAGACCGATATATATTTACAGTATACTTAATTTAAAGACTGAAAAACTAAAATTCTTTGTGTCCAACGATTTTCATATTTTATAAGTACCTTCATTGTATATACGCATGAATAAATGCTATCACAACCATTTGAATGTTCCAATATTTAATTTCTAAATTAAGTATTGAGAAGGAAACTTTCAGGAACATTTTGTTTGAATAAGAATTAACCAGCATATCAGCCGTGGTATAAGAACTTATTTTAATTTTATACAACGCTTTTAGATCACCTAAAGTGTGCCTGACCTGAATCTCACAATTTCTGTTTACTACTGTACAGTCTAGAGGATATTGATTCGCTAGAATGAACAATCATTGAGCCATCTTTTAACATTTTTGCTTTAAATGAGCAATGGAATGTGAAGCAATTTTGCATTAACACCTCAAGCACTTCCTTGTTGAAGCACTTTTTCGTATGTAGCTACTGCATATTTAGTTCCACCTCACCGCCTGCCTAATGTTTATCAATAATATGGATTAGGAATGCCTGCCCACCAAGTGCAAAAATCAAATATCTGAAAGTCAAGTTGAATGATAAAATACATATCCAAGCTTCATGTGACGTTTTGAAGCGCGTATTTGATATTCTCTGCTTGTTCCCTGAAATGTCAATTTAGGAACCGATAGTCCTGTTATATGGGATCTACCTGGTGGTGTCATCTTTCTAGTAAAAATGTGGAAACTGGATATAAGTATTAATAGTGTTAGACTTGCACTTGAAGCACAGGTAAAATTACTATCAAGGAAACGACTAAGCCAGGGCAGAAGCTAGGAAAAATGTACTGTATTAAACTGTAAAACAAAGTGTCTAGTGACATGACAATTGCTTTGTAATTCCTTGGCTGGATTCTGGAAAGAAATGTAGATTTTCTGGGAACTTTGAAAATGTGGTGAAACAACAGAGTGGGAAGAAATAAATTGTGTAGGGGGAATGGGGAATAGGGGTAGGGAAAAAGTGGGGGTGGGGAGTGGAGTTCAATATACAAAGGATGCCAAAAATATGTATGTACATTTTAAGAGAGGAAAAAAGTGTATTGAAATTGTAATGCAATGAATAATGCTAGCATTCATTCAATTAACGTCATCTTTTGAGCGAACATCATACTACACATTGCTACTGTAATTCAATTCAAATTTGAAAAGTAATACATAAATAACATCTCTTAAAATGTGTACATTTTTTTGGCAGTGTATATATACCAGGGGTGCCAAAAAAATGTATACAAGTGGACACTTTGGTCAACGTGGCTCAAGCAGTAGTTCACCGTAATCAGAAGTGTCTGGATGCTGATGGTAACCACTTTGAGCACCTCTTGTAATTGCAGAGGTCAAATGTGACTTGTATTCATCTTTTGTTATCAGTATATATTGAATATTACAATTTTAATAGTTTTTTCCTTTCTTAAAATGTGTATACATTTTTTTCGGCACCCTCTGCATACCCCTTATTGGCTTAGATTTCTCCACAGATCTTGTCATTGTGTTAATTCATTATATATCACTTGAGACAATTTCAATAATTATCACATTTAATTTAGAAGTATAATTTAGGACAATAATATAAGAAGTGTTTACGTCTCAATGTTTTAAAGATTTTTAAATAGGAACTTCTGATTGTTAAAGAAATAGAATCTTTAGGTTTTTGACAGAAAGTAGGCAACCACTTGAATGAAAGGAAAAAAGATCACCAATGTTATAGTAAGAAAGAAAAGTCAATTAAAATTCCTGGATTCAGAGTACTCATTTTCACAAAAGAACCTCAGAAAAATAAGAATTTCACCTATTTCCCGTTCCCTCAATCCATAAACTGCATTTGATATGTTTTTCAATATATGGGAATTGGGTCTACTTAGTTTTTTCCCACCAAATTGTTTATTTTACTCAAGTGCAGTGATATATTATGCATTTTCTATTTGGTGTTTCTTTTTTATTTTATATCTCACATTAGAGAGTAATGACAAACTGCTTAGAAGGGACAAAAATCTGAAGCCATGATACCTTTCTGGTACAAGGAACATACTTTACCTGCTGTTTTGCTTTGTACTGGCTCCCCTTCTTCTGCTTCAATTACCCACAGCCCAAAAATATTAAATGGAAAATTCCAGAAATAAAGAATTCATAAGTTTTAACTTGTGCACTGCTCTGAGGAGGGTGATGAAATCTCGAGAGTCCCGCCCAGAAACGTGCATCCCCTTGCCCAGCGTCTTTACGCTGTAGATGCTCCCTGACCGTTAGTCACTTCATAGACCATTTGATTTTTATAATAAATCAACTGTTGTGTAATTGCAGTGCTTGTGTTCGGGTAACCCTTCTTTTAATAATGGCCCCAAAGCACAAGTAGTGATGCTGACAATTCAGATATGCCAAAGAAAAGCTGAAAAAGTGCTTCCTTTAAGTGAAAAGGTGAGTACAGTAAAATAAGATATGTTTTGAGAGAGAGAGACACCACATTCACGTAACTTTTAGTACAGGACATTGTTACAATTGTTTTATTTTTAGTTATTGCTGTTAATCTCTTACTGTGCCTAATTTATAAATTAAACTTTATCAGAGGTAAGCGTGTATAGGAAAACAGTATATATAGGGCTCGGTATCATCTGCGGTTTCAGGCATCCATTGGAGGTCTTGGGACGTATCCCCCATAGATAAGGGGGGACTACTGTACTTGTTAGAAAATTCACCTGCGTTCCTGGGCCAAATCTCGAAGATATCCTGATTACGGAAGTATTTGAAAATGTTTTCTAACATCAAATTTTGAAGCCCACTTGAATGCTGGCTCTTTAAAACAATTAAAAAAAAAATTGTAGTAAACCTACATACTGCTTATTTTGCTCATTGTCCGCGTTTGTGTTCATACTTTTTCTTCCCTCCATGAGCTCTCTTCTTTTAGTTATCGAATGATTATTTGGAATTTCATCTCCTACACTAAGACTTCAAGTTTTTAGCACAGTACTCCAGACACAAAATGGTCCCTGGATAAATATTTGAAATCATTAATGATGGTAATTGTGCAACAAACTCTAAGAAAGAAATTGGGTAGTTTCATGTTTCAATGATTTTTGAATTTTTAAAAAATGTTTTGCTATTAATGTCAAAAACAGGAAGTAAAGATTAAACTTTCCATTTTGTAGGCGAATGGACCTGGGTTCTAGTTTTTGCTATGCCTCGAGTGTAACTCATTGCACAGTCATTTTAAACTTTGTTGGGCCTGTTACTAGTAAAATAACGAATTGATTTGGTGGCTCTCTGTATTCTTATTCTGAAATTGTATGATTCTATTTAAGACTAATTTCTCAGTAATTTTAGATATTTATTGACGTCAAACTTTTTTTCTTTGGGGTAGGTTCTTTTTGCTTTGGGGCTACACAAACGCTAAAAGAGGTGCAGTTTTTCCAATTTTGGGGCATAGTAGGTCTAGCTACAGTGTCCCAGTGAGAGGCCCTTGTAAATCAAGGAGCAGCGTGAAATCACTGGGTACGAGACTGGGAGGGAGAGAGTGAGGAAAAAGAAAGAGATAGAATCCCTTGAGGATAAACTTGACTTGGTTCACAGATTTGTCCAGGGCTCTGTGTGAGTGATTTCTGTGGGGGAGAAATTTGAAGAAGTGGAGTAATGGAACCATAGAAATATTAAAGTGATCCTGCTTTCTTTTGTCATAATAAAAACCTTTCTAGCCACTAATACTGTGATGAACCCTATTAGAGCTAGAGGCAAAAGGAAAAATCAGTAATACTAATCCTATCTTTATTTAAAATTTTGATATACTGTTAATCATGAATATTTTTTCATTAATTTTTTAGTTTTTTTTTGAAAAATACTGTGTTAAGATATCATTTATCTTGATAGAGCACTGAGATATTTTGGAATCAATTATATTTTTCACCCAATAATATTAGTTCATTTGCTTTATCCTCAATAAAAATACTTTGTGATTCCTATCTGCCTCTTAACTAGGTTGGCAGCATAAGAAGAGGGTCTATTTTTGGCTGCACACTGAGAATGCGCCCTCTAGTGGAGTTCTTGCTCTCTAAGAACTTAAAACATCAATCAGTTGCAACTCCTCTGCTTGGGGCACATAATAGACCCAAAAGATGTATAGAGCACAGATTTCAAAAATGCCATCAGTGGTCCTTTTGGTTGTAGTCATGTGCAGTTCACATTCCTAGTAACTATTAAATTGTATACTTAGTGGAATTATTCCTGAAAATTTAAGACAAAAGATTAATACAGAAGAAATTCTTTCTACAGGCAAAGCAAAACCACACCATTAAATGAGACAATCAATCTGCCAGAATCGAGAAGAGCAACCTGCAATTGCTCTGGGAAATGACATGGGAAAACTTGTTAAAGGAGGAAAAAGACTGGAAAGTATAACCGCAATCTGGTGAGGTAGAAGGATCTGCGTATTTAGGGGAACAGAGAACAACTCTCAGCATATATGTAGGGTAACTAATAATAGGCCTTGGACATGTTTCCTTCTATCCAACCAAAATAATGCTTTCCCACAACCCTAGCAGGGAAAATGGAAGGAATACAAGGTAGTGAACCAAAAGGAAAAATATGTACTTAATTACACATCTGTGCAATAGAAAAAAAAATAAAACCAAGTGTTAAAATGAAGACCATTTTACAGTCCATCTATAAAAGTCAGCAAGGCAGCATGACAAGATGAAAGATGACACAGGCTGGCTTCTTGAGATACAAGCCAGTTCCTTATTTATTCTTTCTCTTTTGGGCTATTCTGAGGCTTTAAAAAAAAGTTGCTTAAAAAAAGGAAAAAATGGCTGGTGGGAATGTAAATAGTACAGCCACTATGGAAAATACTTTGGTGGTTTCTCAAAAAGTTATACAGAATTACCGTATGACCCAGCAGTTCTACTCCTAGATATAAATCCAAATTAATTGAATACAGGGACTCAAACAGATACATGTACACCAATGTTTATTGCAGCATTATTCACAATAGCCAAAAACAAACAGCTTAAATGTCTATCAACAGATAAAAGGATAAATAAAATGTGGTATATTTATACAATAAAGTATTATTCAACCATAAAAAAAAATGAAGTTCTTTTACATGCTACAATGTGGACGAACCTTAAAAACATTACAGTAAATGAAATAAGCAATATATAAAGGACAAATAATGTATGATTCCACTGATGTGAAATATATCGAGTAGGCAAATCCATAAACAGAAAGAAAGTAGAATAAAGGCTACCAGAGGCTGGGGAAAGGGAAATGGGAAGGTATTGCTTAATGAGTACAGAGTTTCCAGATACAGTGATGAAAAAGTTTTGGAAATAGATATGATAATAATTTACAATATTGTGTATTGTAATTAATGCTACTGAATCATACACTTATAAATGATACAATTTTATATTTTATTACAAAATAATAAATGATTTTTGTGGAATATTTCTGAATATTATTCAATTAAAGCCAATTCCTGCATTTGGAAGCCATATTCGTAATTGGATTTGACCACTTCAACCAAGTGTTAGGGAGCAGAAGACCAATATTCTCCAGAAATGTTTTTAGCACTAAAAGAGGTTCTAGAGAAATAAAACATTATCTGAACCATTAAACAGGTACTTACTATGAATTAAGTTGCCCATTTTGATTTCCCAAAGCTCTCTCCTCAATTAGGGCTAAATTACACTCTGACTGTAGCAATCACTACACCGCCAGTTTTTCCTGCAGCTAATCAATAGCATCCTCTCTTAGGAAAGGAGGGATGACCCCCAATATCCCTCCCTCAACTGCTCTAATGTTTTCAGACAATTTTTATTTGTGGTGGTAGTGGTCAAGGGACTGAGGCTGAGGAAATACGGTCCTTTATAGCTCTTCTAAATTAAAAATAACGGATTTTTTCCACACAATTCTGAAACGTTTCTGACTTTAAATGTCTGAATACATTAGAATGTGGAATTTCAGGCATTTATGCTATAGATTTTCTGTGATTAAGCTTAAAAAAATAATGGAGTGGCAGATTATAGTTTTTTTTAAAAATCGAATTTAAATTTGATACACATTTATAGGCAATAAAAATATTTCAGTGCTAGATAAATTCTGTTCATCTTTCCATTAAATCCACATTCTCCATCTTTGGCCATCTTGGATCATTATAGATATTTAAAAGTATTACAGTTTCATTAGAAATAACTGTTTTCCTATCCAGAGTAGACTTTCTAGCTGGTAGTCTGCCCAGGTTTCACTGTATTCTTAGCTGCTGTAAACTAAGGAATAGTTCCTCATATTTGCTTGGACTACTTCACTCAGATTTGGAAACCTAAGGAAGAAATATGTCTTTCCTCTGGTGTAGGAAAATTTTACTCCCTTTAACCATACTTTTATAATTTTCTCTTCAAAAATTTTCCTTGTTATTTTTAGCTCTTGTTATTTTTAGCTTTTTGCCAAGTCCATGAGTGTTTTTGTTCCTTTTTTTTCTTTGACTGCTTTATGCTCTCTATGCTCAGGGAGGGTAAGGGGGATTTTATTACTGAGTGAGTCATTTATCTGCTGCATGTATAGGGTCTCCACCTCAAGTGTAAGAACATGCTGGGTGTTATGTAGGTGAATGTGTAATTACCTGTACGTGTGTGTGTGTAGACATGCATTTCTATTCACTTCCTACAAAGAAACAGGAGCCAGAAAAAATAAAAGTGGGGTGGTCTGTTTCAGGTAGGTGCCACTTGAAACCGAGTGACTGTATATATAATGCTGACGTCTATACTTACATATAAACAGTGACCTAATAATGCACCACTTATGAAGACATTTAACTTTGAGTACATTTGAAAGTGTCATACACACGTGTATTAATCTCTAGAGTTGCCATTTTCAGAAATTTCAAGTGTTTTATTGTTTTGAATGCCTTAGAACTCTCACTTTTTTGGTATCTTTAAATCTTTTTATTTTGTGAATGTAGAAACTCAAAAAGTTTTACATCACTAAAACAGTTTTATTTTGCACCACTTTTTTTTCTTATCCACCTTTTGGTGCCAGAAACTGTGTGATCTATGTTTATTTTTATTAGTTTCAGGTGTACAAAACAACATCTTGATTAGATATTTATATGAACTAATTGATTAGAACTTTCACTTTTGATGTGATGTCTGGTTGGGTCTGGAGTTAATAAAGTACCTCCATCTAACTTCACCATATTTAATTTTGAGGAGTGTTTAGAAATGATTTTGTGAGCATGTTTGCATCAATAGCTCATTCAGCTACTTGAGGTATATATACCTCAGGATATGGTTGTTGATGCTGAAGGCCCAAGTAATCGCACTTTTAAGTGGCACTTTCTCGCCAAAGACAGCTGTTGTTGAATGAATGAATGAGTGAATGAAAGAGTGAGTGAATGAGGAGGTAATATATAAAATGGTCTGTATGCTTTCATTGGAAGGAGAGTGTAGGGTGAAGAAGTCTCCCTTAATCTATCACTGAAATGAGATTTTTTTAGCATGAGAATATAATATAAATAGCTGAAAGCAGAATGATAGACAAGCAAATTTCTTGCATCCTGAAGAATGTTCTAGATTGCTAAGTGTCATCAGAGAGGGGTAGAGTAAAACTGCTTTCCTGAAGCTGGGGGCCTCTATGGTGAGTTTATGCACACACTGCTAATAACTCTCCTCCTCTTGTTAGCTATCCCCTGCTCTGGTTAGTTGGTGCCTAGACTTCCTTGGATTTCATTGGCCTATCATCCATTTCTATTTCTTCTTACAGCAGCATAATTTGTCTTTCGGTGAGTTACCCCTGCCCTGCTGAACTCAGTATCAGTGGGCCTGTCAGGCAAGGTGCCTGTTGAACTCCTGTCTGAGGGGAGAACATAAACTCAAGATGGGGTTCTTTCTTCATTTGAATTTTGTCCTGAGTGACTCAGGACAACTGAGGAGGACTGGAACTTGTTCCTTATGATAGGGGTTGGTGGTTGTGAAGGAATTGTCTGTTCCTAAATTCCTAGAGCTGCCTGGATGTTAGTTTTTTTCTAAAAATATTATTATTATTATTAGCTTTTTTCTTTGGTTCAAGCAGTAACCTCATGTTATGGTAAATCATTCCATTGCTTTCCTTAACCTAGCTAGAATCAAGTTCTGTTGTTTGCCATTGACAAAAATCTAAGTGATACGAGCTCTTTTTCTCAGTCCCATACCCAGGGTGGGCAGTTCTTCCTGAGTCCAAGCTCAGCCTTGGCAAGGAGGAAAGAAGCAGCAGCCTATCAGGGCTTCTTGGTATTGCCACTATTTTCTATTCTGCTGAAAGACGTCCAGGCTGGCCTCTAAATTAATTTCTATTCTCAACAGATCAGTCTCAGCATGTGAGACCATCCAGCTGGTCACGCGTGCGATTGGTCACTAGGAAGGATTTGCCTTATCAAACTGCATGGAGATGCAGTTGTGGAGAAGCTGGTTCTTCCCTTGCACTCCTAAGTATCTCTCATAAAATTAATTACTTGATGGAAAATCACCCCTTTCCTTGCCAATGCTATTTTTCATGTGAACTGTGTGCTTCCTTGGTATGGCTTCAGTTATTTTTATCATTTGTGTATAGAATATTAATTTTTCTCCCTTAGATGTATTCCTCTTTCGGTCTCCTCTTAAAATATTAGATTGGTTTTGACTATTTTCTTAATTTAATAAATGCATCCCGCATGGCAGAACTCTTCTCACTCCCTCTTAGATAGGTGTCAGCTGCACAGTTAAGGTCTATGGTCTTTATTTTATCACTGAGGCCAAGAGATACGTGAACCTAGAATTGCCTCTAGTTATTTTGTTCAAAGGTTGATAATGAGCTTTAAGGAGAAGAGTTATCCATCTTCTTGTGTGCTATGTAATTTTATTCTATTGGCTCAAGTCTAGGTCTAGACTGTGCTATCCCCTTTCATTTTAAATCCCCCCCCTTTTTTTTTGATGAGAAGACCATATGGCACAGGATGTCTTGTTAAAGTTGGGACATTACATTTATTTCTTCCTCTTGATCCGCTAGATCTATTATTCTGTTATGTTACAAAATTAGGTGAGTCTGATGAGAACTGTTCCTTACAGATCATGCATTCTGAGGCCTTTGAGGTGTTTGTGAATTTATTGTGTAATGACTTCTTTTGGCAATTTTCTAGCATGGCAGATATATTTGAAATATCCAGAAGTATTTCTTTTTCAATATCACTACTCTATTTACCCTCACCCTATTTGTTTTTAAAACTGGAAATATTGAAAATATGCACAACAACATAAAGACTCATATAACAAAAATATTATTTTAACCAGTTTAACCACATGACAATTTTTAAAATGCATTCTTCTGTTGATAGGCATACGGGTTATTTTCAATATTTTGTTATTGTAAATAGCAATACAAAGAACATTACATTTAGGGGTCTTTGACTACCCCCTGTAACAGATTCTCTAGGGGATGTGCCTAGGAGTGGAATTGCTGAGATTGGAAAACATACTTATATTCAATTTTATTAGATATTACCAAATGTTTCTTCAAGGTGTACCAATTTATTACTCCATTAGCAGTTTATGAGAGTTCTTGCCAACACCTGGTACTGTCACCCTTAAAATTTATTGCTAACCTGATGGGTGTGAAATGGTCTCACATGGTGGTTTTAATTTATATTTTTGAGATCACTGGTTAGGATGAGTATGTTTTCATTTGTTCATTATTTATTCATGTTTCTTCCTCTTTGACTTACCTCTTTATACCCTTGGACTATTTTTCTATTGAGCTTTTTTTTTTTCTCTTGTTTTTCAGAGTCCTTGGTAAATTTTGGATATCATCCATTGGTGGCTCTATTTATCGTATATTCTCCTGGTCTATAGCTTGTTTTTTTCACGTTTAGCTGTCTTCTGTTGTACTCAAGTTTTATTTTTTAAGTGTTGTCAGTAGTATAAGCATTTTCTTTATTGTTTATACTTTTGGTAACTTGTTTAAAAAATTATTTTTTTTTTACCCTGGAGACATAAAGGTTGTCACTCCTTATAAATATTTAAAATTTTTGTTTTTCAATTTTTGGTTTTTTAAACCACTGAAAACTTGTAGACAATAGTCGAACTTATTAGTTTTGCATATATTTAAACAATGATCTGTCCATAATTTATTGAATAAATTATTTGTTCTTTGTTATTTTCCATTGGACTAATTTTCCAAGACCCCATTATCTGCATTATTAGAGTTTTGTAATGTGATGTTTTGTTACTACTCTGTCCAATTACCTCAGGTTGTGCTTCATTTCTGAAACCTCCTCAGCTTTTAGTGTTCCATTGCTTTTCTAAGTAAATTTTTCATCAGGTTTTCAAGTTCCACAGAAATCTCTCTTGGAATTTTAATTCAAATTACTTTATGTACGAATTGGAGCCAAATGAAAATCATTATTGTTTGACTTTCTCTACCCATGAACATCATATATTTCTTTTTTTGGTTGTTTTTGCCGTCCTTTTCTACCTTTCAATAATGTTTTGCAAGTTTTCTCCATATAAGTACAACCCAATGAAAAAAGTGTATTTCTGTATATCTTCAGTTTTTGTTACTGTTGTAAATGGGGTCTGTTAAAAATTACATTTTCTAATTGTTGCTGGTATGTAGGAATATTATAGATATTATATATTGCTCTTTTTTTTTCACCTCACAATTCTGCTGAACTCGCTTATAATTTGTCTATAGATTATTTTAGACTTCTCTAGGCTGAACATTCTGTTAATTACAACGTAATGCCACTTCTGCTTACTCCCTTCCAGTCCTCACATCTTTTGTTTTTATTGCATTGGTTAAGACTTTTAGGGATTCGGCTGAATAGAACCAGTGATAGTAATGTCCTCATCTTATGTTTGGCTTTTAAGGGAATGTTTCAGACTTCCCATTAGTTGGTATAATATTCACTCTAAGCTTTCGGTACGTATCTTTTTTAGGTTAATTGCTTTTTTTTTCTCCTAGCGTTATTTTGCTAAGAAGCTTTGTTGTTGTTGTTGTTGTTTTGTTTTTGGTCATGGGCAGGATGTTATCTAATGCTCCCCCCGCCCGGCTATCTATTGAGATGATCATATAACTTTTCTCTTTTAATCTATTAATTAATGTAGTAAAAATCATAAAAAATATTTTTATCACATTCTTGCATTGCTGTTATAAATAAAAATTGGTTATGCTTGTTTTTTAAGCACACTGCTGGATTTGGATTGATGGTATTTTTTTTAGGATGTTGTGTCCATACTCATAAGCGAGATTAATCTATAATTTTCTACTTTAAAATATCTTGGTTTTTGTATTAGGGTAATTGTTAGCGTCACTAAATGAGTTGGGCACCAGCACAACCACTCCCCTTTTAAGTTAGTGAAATAATTTGTGTTAAGATTAGAATATTTGCTTTCTACATGTTTGGTGGAATTTACTTCTCCCTTAAAAAGGCATCTGAACATAGAGTTGCATTTTTTTGTGGTTGAACATAATAATTTTTAATAACTATTGTTACATTTATTAGTGTCCCATTATTTAAATTTATATGTTATAGAGAAGGATTTGTGTATGTGTGTATGAAAATGAACCAATCTCAATGATATAACTCTTAACATGCATATATAAAAATATGTAATGCCACATATATTATTTAGACAATTATCTAATCAGTGGCATAATTTTAAAATTTGAGCCCCTATGTAAATCCTGAACCACTTTTTGGAATTTTTTTTTATTCCAAATATATAAGTTTGAGCGTGTTGGTGGCATGATAACAACTAAAATTTATAGGGTATGAAGTTGTTTTTTACATTTCACGCCTATAGAGCTCCTGTGAGATATGGCTATTCTATTAGACATGATTAAGGCCTCGGTGTTAGATAACTTTTACAAAATCTCATGGGTAGTGAGTGGCAGATTTGAGATTTAAACTAAATGTGTCTAAAAGAAAGCTGGTGTTGTTTCACATCTTCCTGGGAAATGGGTGACAAAGACAGAATCAGGTTTGATAATGAGTAATACATTTTATTGCTGTTATATTTTGAAACTGAGGTACATGATATATACCTCTAGGGAAACTGACTATGGTAAATATAAATACTGTTAGGGTTTCATGTACTGTCAATAGCGTATATACTGCAGAACTCCAGGGGGCATCATTTATATGGACCCCAAAGTAAATGGAGCATCTCTGGATTTATGCAATATGATGGCCTTTAATGCTGCAAAAAGGTACCTGCACTGCAAGTTTCTGAGGAGAGAATGAAACCATTCCAATGGGGATATACTTACTTTACAATTAGTAAAAGATTAACTGTGTTATTGGGCTGAGTTTTGGGATTCCTGTTAGTATATGTAATGGGGCTAGTTAAGACTGTATTTTACAAAATTTGTACTTGATATTTGTTGTTCTTAATCTTTTACTTCATGAAAAAAGGAGAATTATGTTTCAGAGTGCAGCTGATTAACCTCCAATTTTTTAGTATGCTGTAGGTAATATTAAAGAAAGAAGTTTAAAAGAAACCTCATAAGGTCTGGTGATTTGCTCATGAAAGCATTCTTGCAATACAATGGAAAAAGGAAGCAAGTATGTTTTATTAAAGGAGTCTAGACTTTGTTTCCCACTGAATTATTTTTTCTTAATAAAATGAAACTTGGAGTTTTTAGTAACTAAGGATCAGTGATAAACACTGCAAATGTGACAAGTTAGTCATGATGCTAGATTTGAAAATAATGAGTAGACTAATAAAATAGAATTTCATAATATGAACTTATTTTATGGGCACTAGAAGTAATGTAAGTTTTTTTTTTTTCCTGAGACTTTATTTCTGGCCAATGTTGTGCCCATTATATTTTATGTTTTGAATGCAAAACTTTTGTAGTATTTCTGATTTCCCCCGACACATCGATTCTTCTGTGCCCGTTTCTCTATTTTCCACTACATTTTTATGTCCTTTACCAAGATATATTTTTTTCCTTCTAAGTTCTTTCTTCACAGCAGTATCCATTCTCCCGGCTGGCTGTCAGTTCTTTTTCTCCTCTCAAAGTCATTTCAGTCATTGTTCTTTATGCCTCTCTGAGGAATAAAAAAAAAAAGGGCTGGTCTCTGAATTATTATTTCTCTTTGAAGCAAGGAGAATGCAGAGTGTGCTAAAATTCACTTTAATTTAATAGGCTCCCAAAAAAGTGAATTCAGTTTTTTTTTTCCTCTGGTGCCATTAAAAATTTTTATTTACCCTGTCATTTAAACTTTATAATAGATTACAAAAACTTTTAACATTAAAAATGACATGAACACTTGGCACTTTGCTTTATGGGCTTACCTTTAGGCAACGTATAAAAATAACGTTTCTCTAACTGTTGTAAAATCTTTGACTTCTCAAAGCAAATGTGTTAATATAATGTTTCTAGGTGAAGAAAAGCTTTAAGTTAACTTTTCTCTCTTTTAAACTTTTTAAAAGCTATGTGTATATTCCCAAGGAAGATCTTGAAGTCTTTTTATGACACACACATGCACATATTCATACAGCCTCCAACTTGCATCTTCCAGAAGTTAAAATGTTGGCTCATTGACTAGGACATAGAATGCATGTCTTTATAATAACCACAAAATGGGTGGAAGTTATGTTCTGTTGAAACCTATTCAACCCTAATGTCAGTCCTATTTCACTGTGTCTAGCATCCATTTGTGTTTTGCAACTCTGCTTTCTGAGATCTGGTAGTAATGACGGTGATGGAGGTGGGATGGGCAAGGCTTGTCAGTGACATCTTCCTGTGGAATGACCTTGGACTTCAGTGTGAAGAGAGAGTGGTGAAGACAGGCGAGGGTCAAAATCTGAGTTAGTCACAACTAGCTACATGTAACCTTCAGGTGATTTTACTTGATATTTACACAGAGTACAAAAATATCACATATCTTGGGGAAACAGAATAATCTGGGGAAAAAAGGCACATGGGAACCTCCAGTTGTAGTGAAAAAAAATTAGAACAGAGTATAATATAGGTCAGGGGGTCTCAGAATATCATAAACAAATACGTTAAGTGTATAACACAATTTAACAAAAATATAATTAGGGTTCCTTGAGTAAAATATTTCTACTTTCAACATTGACCACAAATGCCCCTTTAATTTTTCTTTATAGCCAAGTCTATTATAACATTGGTCTAAAGAACACAAAGTTTTACTGCTTTATTCATAAAGAAATCTGAGAGGGTAAAGGATAAACAGAGCATTAGTTTTCATTCTTCAGCCTGCCTTTTCTCTAAGTCTAACTTACCCAGTTTTCCTTGTGAAGTATAAAGTGTATTTGTATCTAGATTTTGGATCATAATTTCAGCCTCTAGAATTTCCTCTCTCCACTGCTCTTTTTTTCTCCTCCTCCCCTCTCCTCTCTTGGAATTTCTGCTGTATTCATTTTATTTTATATAACAAATTTGGTAATCTGGATATTATGCCTATATCATTAGATTTCTCCATTTTTATCTTGTACATTGGAGTTAGGGATTTATGAAAATATATAGCTGTGCACAAAACTCAATACAAATTTTATTTATTTCTGGGGGATATAAGACCCCAATGGTACCTGAATTTTTCAAAAGTGTTATAACAATAGTACCTTCGGGGAGCTGGCTTTGGTCTACGTAGAGAGTTTAGCCTTAATCTCAATCTAAATTCTATATTCCCGATTCAATCTGACCTTCCCTTGAGAGTTACATCACAGAGAGTCTACATGCTACTTAAAATCAAATGCCCCGCAAAAGCAATTAAAGTAAACTTTATTACTATTGTTTTACTAATCTTTTATGAAGAAAAGATCAATGAGAAATAAAATAGCAACAGAGGCTTATTCAAGACAATCTCGAATGCCATTGAAGCAGTAGACAGTTCGTTCTTTTTATCTTTCATATACTGATTTGATTGAAAAGATTTGACACTCAATCAATTTATTTCAGGTTATATTGGGTGAGGGGGGTATACAAATAAGATATGAGAATCAAGAGGAAACCAGAACTAGATGTCGGCTCAGAATCCCAGGCGGCTCCAGGGATTTGGACAACAGGAGTGAATTGATTTTGAGTCAAGGGCTCTACTATTAATATGATTCAGTTATTTTTCGTAAGTCTGCTCCAGTCTCCTCACTCTATTGACTGTATTCTTCACCCTCCATTCTCTTACGTGTCTTTTCTCTACCCTCTGACTTCTACTTCTAATTTTGATTTACTCATAAATTCCACTGTCACAGTTTCCTTCATCCTGTATTTTTCCATGAATCTTGCTGGCTTTCTCTGACAGCTGTAATATTCTCCCTCTCTTTCTCTTTTTATTTTTGTTTTACTTTTACAAGTTTAAATTCCCTAAGATAGAGTAGAGGTTGTTTTTTTTTTTTTTTATTCTTCATGTCAAAGCACATTATAGATTGCTAGATAGGCTGTGGATTGACTCCTTAGAGGTCAAATGATCTCTGGTCCAATCAGCAGGTGCTGCCCCAACTTTGACACATGGCTGCCTTGGGCTGCCATTATGCAGAGGCTGAGGGCATGGGCGTTTTCCATTAGAAGGGACTCCTGGCATGTCAAGCACCATGGTTAACAAACTGGGCTGCTCTAGAACCTCCAGTTTCTTCTTTATGTATAATCCAGTGATCACTGCTTTCATAACAATGACCTAGAAGCACAAGATTCTGAATCTCCTCAACATCTGGAAAACAAATTATGTTCAGTAGAGTTTTGGTGTTATTTAACTGTATTTTAATAGTTTGAAAGCTGATAATTTCTCTATATCTTTACACAGTAACTCTTAATTACCCACAAACTATTTCTATTAATTAGGACACACTAATTCCCAACAAAAAGCAATTATTTCTGTACTGAGAAATCTTAGCATTTTAGAAAGAAGTTCTTTTAATTTTTCTCTCAGCTGTGAAATAGTGGATGGCAAAAAGCTGTGGCAAATTACCTTATGGATCTTTAGTATGTTTTTTTTTCTTTAATTTGCTAGTAAGTGCCAATCACAATTTCTGTTGATCCTCAATCAGTTGTCAAAATGTGTTAAATTTTCTCAGGAAAATGTTAGACCTAATAAGCAATGATGAACTTTCCATTAGAAATAAAGTCATGCAAGTAAGGGTGATCACATATGAGGTATATCTGGAATATTCTTAAACCTCAGTTCAGTAATGATTCATGAGTGTGCAAATAATTTGATTATAACATGATTAAAGTGCTAGGAGTAAACACTTCCTAATTTTTACTACTGTGAGGCACACTTATCTTTTTAACCCTCATTAATATTTACGACTGTCACCTGTGCTACAACCGTAAGTCTAAACTGCACAGTTGAGCTATCTGATTGGCTACTGAAAGAGCAATGAAGAATGTAGGGCTCAGGAGAATTCAGATAATTCTACAAATAGTGCCTTTAGGTACTATGAAATGGTCACAATGTATTGCTTAATCTGTTTGGGAAATATACCTACTCTTATATTTATTTTCATAATCTGAAAGAGGAACTATATAACAGAGATGTCCTTAAATACTAAGAGATTATGTTCAGTTGAAAGAGTGGCCTAATGGGCGAGAGGGTAGTTAGAAGGGAATCACTATTAATCATCTGCTGTGTACCATGCATCGTGCTCTATTTGTCTATGAAACATTTGTACCGCTCATGTTACCATGAGAAAGTTGGCTTAAATACTGGCTTAAATAATGTCACGTAATTTCTAAATGAAAGATCTCAAAACCAGGCATGATTCTTTTTCGCTCATGTCCAGTGTTCATAATCTAGTGATGACATGCTGCTGCTCTACTTGGACTCCTCTCTGATAGTCTTCATTAATTCTTCAATTAATGACGATGTCTTCAGCTATTTAATGATAGTTTCAGTATTCCAGCCGGTGCAGTCAGTGTGCACTGGTGAGAAAGCATGAGATGGAAGAGTAACTTAGCTGTCGATTTCTGGACTGTTAAAGAACTCTCAAAGGTCTTAGCTGTGAATACGAGGAAAGGATTGTGAGTATTTGCAACTATTTCTAAGCCCTCCAGCCATGATTGTTGAGTAGGATGGGGAGGGTGGTTGAGCAAAGCTTGTGATACAGAATGAAGACATTTTTTCAGTGGCATACCTAGTTCAGTTTCTACACTATCTCAGGGCAGACCACTAATTTCTAATCCTTATTTACAGTTTAGATTTTATGGCATATACTATGAAAAAACCTACAGCATAAATAAAAAAGTTAAGGATCAATTGGCTTTAGGAAAATAAGCAAAGTACTATAATAATCCATTGGTTTGGAGGCAAAGGCTCTTTTTTTTTTTTTTTTTTCCCCATGTAATAGGTTAATTCAAATTAAACCCATAAGGCTAAATGCATTGACCACTACACAAGTTCAATTTTATTCTACTTTGTAAAAATATGAATAATTTTTAGTTTTACCTTTTATTTGTTACTGATCTTATATTGTAGAACAAATTTCCAATGACTATCCAATAAAAAGTTATAACCTACATTTTCTAGTGTTGTGCTTAATCATAAAATTTCAGAACAGTGAGGGACTTTAGAAAATCATGTGGTCTCTACCTTTCAAACTGATTTATTGCCTTAGGCAATGATATTCAGCTGTGATTTGGTAACATTCCAGAGTGAGTCCAATGATCTAAAAAATATTGAAACAGAACTTAAAAAATAAATGCATGCTTGAATATTGAGTTGGCAGATATAAAAAATAAGTAAACCAGCTTGATCTAAGTATTATTAATAGAATACTCACGTAAACAATATCAGAATATGCATTCTGTTCAAGTGTATTCGGAACATTCTCTAAGATAGACTATATGTTGGACTATAAAACAATTCTCTGCTGCTTTTAAAAAATTGAAATTATATAGTTTGTTCTATGACCACAACTGAATTAAATAAGTTATTAATAACAAAATAATCTTGACAATCCTGAAATATTTGGAAATTAAACAATATGCTCTAAAAACACATGGGTACAAGAAGAAAAAGCAAATGAAATTAGAAAATAGAACTTAAATGTTAATGAAAACAATACATCAAAATTTGTAAAATGCTGCTAAAAGAGGGCTTAGAGAGATATTTATATCTTTAAATACCTATGTTAGAAAAGAGGAGTAGTTTAAATTCAGGAATCTCTGCCTTCACTGCTGGAAGCTAGAAAAATAACAACCGAAAGTAAGTACGAGGAAGAAAACAATAAATGAAAGAAATTAATGAAGTAAAAATCAGACAAACATTAGATAAAATTAATAAAAGTAAAGACTGTTTGAAAAGACCAATACAATTGATAAAACTCTGACCAGGCTAATTATAAAAAAGCAAGATAAATCACCAATATCAAAATGAAAGAGGGGATATCACTACAGGTCCTATAGACTCTGAGAAGATAAGAGAGGATATTTATAAACAATTTTTATGCTAATACATGTGACAACTTAGATGAAATGGACAAATCCTTGAAAGACACCAATTACCAAAATGAACTAAAAGAAATTAAAAATAATCTATATCTATTAAAGAACTTGAATTCATACATAGAAATCTTGCTTTAAAGGACTCTTCAGGCCATAGTTTTACTACCGAATTCTATAAAACATATAAGAAGGAAATATTCCCAACAAGGCTAACAAAACTCATTTTATGAGGCCATCATTTCTCCAATATCAAAACCAGCCAACCTTACAAGAAAACTACAGATCAATATTCTTCATGAAGATAGACACAAAAATCCTTAATAAAATATTAACAAATATACAATATGTTAGCATCACTAAGTGGGGTTTATACCAGAAATGCTAATCCTGTTTGCACCCAACTTATCTAAATGATACCTTTAAATTGGTAGAAAAACATAAAAAAAAAAGTTTAAGTTTAAAATTGTTTACTTTAAAATACATACATCTATAGGTTTCTTAACTTATATAGTTTCACAGCACAGTTCTTATTTAATTACTCTTAAATACTGTATATGATGTATTTCTTGTCCCTTGTTTTTCTAGAACCTTCCCATTAACATTAATATTGTGCCTTATTTGACAAAAGTTGTTGTAACTGAGAAGAAAATGGAGGAGAGTAAAAGAAAAGTTATCAGCTGCTTTTCTGACCACAGAAAAATTTTCTATTTAAGACCACACATTGAAAAAATGCTGTTAAGGCCACACACTGAACATGCAAATATTTTAAACTGGAAATTATAATGTTTGTTTATGGTAAAAAAATTATGTAATGTAAATAAGCAAGTCCCATGCTTTGAGAAAACCATTATTAAGCTCTTGATAAAACATCTCTATTCTATATGATTTAATAATGGGTCTGTCGATGGAAAAAGAACAAGACAGAATCAAATCAGACAACTATTAGATAAAATCAATAAAACCAAAGAATGTTTGAAAAGAACAACACAATTTGTGAGTTCCAATTTGGGCAAAACGGCTGTAGGACGTTGAGCAAGTGACTTAATCCTTTTGGACCTCAGTTTTTTCATCTATAGACTGTTTCTTTTAATTTTATGTATACATGAATCAAAGTAAGTTTCACCTCTCATGAAGCCATACAAATAAAAGTAAAGTCCACACTAAACAGAAGGTGGCAGTGTTGTTGAAGAAAAGGCCTAGATTTTAATCCTAGTAAATTTAGGTAAATTGCTATACAAGGTGTTTGTACTTTGATAAAATTAGTGCTGTAACAAATTAGTGAGAACCACTAATTTAGCAGGATTAAGATATCCTGCTATAACAGTTACATGTTTTTCTGAGGTTGATAACATCATTATATATGACATTGCTTTCATGTGAAATGAGACAGAATCAAATGTGATCACTTAAAGCTCTCATAAATATAGAAGTCATGCTAAACTCAGTGCTTTCAAGTGAATAATAATTATTGTTATATTGGTTTCAGGTATTTCGAAAGAGTTTGCCCAGCTATTATGTGATGACTTTCCTATATATATGTATTTGCAATTTGGCATTGATATTTTTAGTGAGGCAAAGTTTTTCATTTTTTGTTGTCCAACTTTTTGAAATGAAGGAGCATTCAAGCCTATGTATTTTAATGGGCTTTAGACAGCTTATCTTTAACACTTGGTAATGGAATTTAATAATTCAGTCTTTGTTCTCTGTCTTAAAATATTTAATAAGAGTTAAATGCTTATACTGGGCTTAAGATATGAAGTTTATATTTATGATCTATTGTTTGCTCCTGAGAACATACTAGAATATACTAGAAGAATACCATTCAATAAAGCAACTGATGGTAAAGGCATTTGTTCAATCAAGAGTGTGTTTAGAGTATTTCAGTATATCTTACCTGGGTCAGGTACAGCCCTCCCTCAGGGTTCTTCAGGTGCCTAAATTGGGTATAGATAGTACTTTTTATTGGGATACTCCTTTTTCCTTAGCATTTTTGGGAATATCTGCTATATTAAACAGTCTTCCAACCCAAATTGTCTTTCTGTCCCTCTGCAAAAATTTTTGGAAAGATGAAACTAGCAGAAAAGACAGAACCAGCCATGACAAAGATGAAGCATATAGATGACATGTTAGTGTTAACACCCTTACAAAACCCCTGTGTGTTTGGATTTGTGTCATTTCCATGAAGTTCACAGGCATTAGGAAGAAACCGGTGTCGAGAGTGGGAGGGCCTCTCCAGTTGTGGGAGTCGAAGCTTCCAGTCCTCACAATGCTGGGGCTGCCACTCTCCCTGCTGGTCAACCTGCACCCTAGTTACTGTGCCTCTTTCTGCAGGAAGGATGGAGTTTCTTTTTTGGTGACACCCTCTTGCCTCCTTCATGAGGCCAACTCTTCTCTGTGGCTATTTTATAGAAAGAGTCACTTCACGTCATGACACTACCTTGGTTTCTCCAGCCTGTCAGTCTAAACTGCATCTTCCTGTCTGTGGTAACTTCCTTTACTCTACCAGGCTCCTTCCTCCGTACTGCCACAAGTCCCCAGTGGAGGCAGCAGTCACAATGACCTCCTTGCTCTTCCTTCATTACCTGCTGCCACCTCAGGATGTTTATAGTTGCTGTTCCCTCTGCCTGGAATGCTTTTTCCTCTGATAACCACAGGAGTGTTTTGCTTCATGCTTGCAAATCTTTTTTGTTCTAATATCCCTCTCTCTCTGAGGGCTTCGCTGATCATCCTGTTTGGAATCGCTGTTCTTTCCCTCTTTTCCATTTTAATTTTCTCCGTGACACGTAACACCATTTAATAACTACATGCTTTATTTATTAATTTTGTTTATTGTTTGTCTCCTTACACTATAATGTAAACCCTATGAAGGCAGGAGTTTTTGTCTCTTTTGTTCATTGTTGCATTTAAAGTGCCTATAAAAAGTGCCTGTCAGACAGGAACGTGCAGTAAGTATGTGTTGAGTGAAGATATGATGGAATTTTCTCAATGGCATTTTCCAGGTGATTAGAAAAATTTTCTTCTTTACTCATTTTTTTTGAAATTATAAAAGGAACACAAGTGCAGTGGGGCAGCATACATGCTTTGGAAGCACAGTGGATGTTATAAAGCTATTTGAAAAAGATTCCTTGTATTCATAATGCAACTAAAAGCAACTTACAGAAACATATGTGGTGATATAAGCATGGAATTCATATCCTGCTGTCTAGGCTTAATAATAGAATCATTTTAAGGTATACTCGTGGATTAAAACCAGCTTAGGTCTTTTTGCATCTTGTCATCAATGAGTTTATTATTGTTTGCTCAGTATTTAGCAGACTACAATGATTCTTGGGCTGCCAGGTCATTAGGCCACAAAACTGGCCATTTTTCTTCCCTTTCTTTCCTTCCACTGGCCAACTTTGAAAAGTGCCAAAAGCACAACATTCTCTAGACCACTAGTCAAAGCGTGCTTCCTCTGAGGTGCATGTCCAAGTTACGTGCATAAGAGCTATGCAAGTTAGACATTTGTACTTGAAGGGAAGTATTCTGATGGTAGTTTATCAGATGCTCTGGGCTCTGCACCAAACTGGACAACACTCTTTTCCTCATAAACACCATTTATAAGTTAGTCTTTCGCTAAGATCCTCCTTTGTCATGAACAGACCTTTTTTATCTTCATATATTCTGATTTCCTCATTCTTTAAGGTTCAATTCAAAGATTACCCCTTCCTTATTTTTATCCTTGACTTTCCCAGATGGAAAGTGATACCTAATTTCTCTCTACCACCAATGGACTTTGATTGTCTCTTCATTAAATGTTAGTCTTGCATTACAAAGAGTTTCCACGCCAGGAGAAGGAAGAGACATCTATACTAACAACTACGACACAAGGTAGAGGTTGATATCAATATCTTTTTAGATAAAGTCTTCTGTGTATTTAGAGACAGAGCGGTGGCTTATGACAGCTTCACTGTGGAGGTAGTATTGGGCCCTTGAGGAATGGATACAATTTGGGGTGCTGGGGAGGAGAAGGAATAAAAGACTTGCCAAGGTAAGGGGTAGACAGAGGCACAGGAGAAGGAATTCCTATGAGAAACAGTAATTGACTCAAGGAACACAGTCTAACAAAGTTTATCGAAGGGAGTTAAATGAGAGCTAGGACTGGAAAGATAGGATGGACCAAATCACGAGGGGCTTTGAGTGCCAGGCCAAAGGAATTTAGACTTCTTTTGGAAATGGAGAACCATTAATATTTTCAACAGAGCAGTGACATGGATAGAGCTGTCCTTAAGGAAGGTTAATCTAAACCCGTGCTTTCATAGGGTGGCTTCGAGTGGGAAGAGACTGTAGACGAGGAGAATGTGGCAACAGTCAAGTGGTCAGTTGATCAAACCACGAACATAATAGCAGCAGTGAGAACGGGAAGACTGGCATGATTAACTGCCATGGCTGAGCCAGAAATGACAGGACTAGACAACTGATTGGTTGAATGAAAGGCAGAGGCATTGTGTCCAGGTTACTGTAGGATGGTATTCGTTTACTGAAATAAGAATATAGGTTTTCATGTATGCAGGAGGGGTGGGGAAAGAAGGAAATGTTGAGTCTGAGCTGCTTCTAGGAGTTCATCAAGGAGTGAATCTCTAATAGATTATCGGATGCCAGTTTGTATGAGTTCACGAATATTATCACGTAAACAGCTGAAAGTGAGGAACGGTGCTTGAAGTGTTTCATTTTCACCTTTCTTCTCTCCTGAGCCCCAGGACAGTGCTGTACGTTGTAGGTGCTTAGGAAATACATATCGATTGGTTGCTTATAATACATTAAAGCATTAAGCCTTTCTTAGGTAACACATTCCTTAAATGAACATGTCAGTTCCTCATAAAACACCTGGGTTCTCAGGGAATAGGAGAAAGGACAGATACTTTCTGAGGGGATGAAATGAGAAGGGAAATTGTGAAGTAAGGATCAGTGACCAGTCCAATACAATGTTGAATTTTGGGCAGATGTGAAGCAGGATCTGCAGGGAAGGTGGGGAAGAGTGGTGCTGGGCAAGCAAAAATAACAGATGCTTTCCATGTTGAATGAATGAGATAATTTAATTCAGTGTCAACTGTCTTCCATTAAAAAAAAAAAAAAGAAATTGCTGTGTTACGGTGACTGGGAGTCAGGAGACATAGCTGCCCTCTCTGAACTGGTTACATTGCCTGGGGCAGTCTTTTAACCTTCCAGTACCTCTCTGTGGAAAGAAGCTCTGGATCCAGAAAAACCTGGATTAAATCTTGGCTCTTTCATTTACAAGTTGTGTGCCCTTAGAAAACTTACTTAACCTTGCTGGTTCTTAATTTCCATCTTTGTAAAATGAAGATAGCGTGACTTCATACTTTTTTAAAGAAAAAATGAAATGACAAATATAAAGTAATTGGCAAATACTGGGATTGCAGTAAATATTATACTCTTTCCCCTTTTCTTCATTTCATTTTCTAAATCTATGGAATAATAGAATTGGACTGGATATACTATACGTCTTCCTTCTCCTGCCCCTTTTTCTTTCTTTTTTTTTTTTTTTTTAAAATACTATGAATCCTTCCTCCACTTTCCTGACAAAAGTTTCCAAGAATCATAAATTAATGCTGCCAGGAAAATGAGTCAAATAAATGACTTCCTTCTTTTCTCCACCTCTGGCACGATGGTGGTCCCTCTGTTACCCTTCCTTTCCTTTTCCTCTTTCTCTCCAGAAGGCTGCACCTTAGGCCTTCTAAAGGGAGACTACACTGGGCCTTTCAAAATATTCCTAAGTGATTAGGTGTGAAAACAAGCCTTTTTCAAAATTTTATTTTATTGGCCAATAGGCTAATACAGATGTTGGCAATCGAAAAGAAAACATTCCTTTGCTGATGGTGATTCGCGATTCATGTACTATTTGCTAGAAAAAAAATACCCTTGACAACCTGTGAGAAGGCAAGGAAATGGGTCCTATGGTAATCCACACAGATACATATGGCTGGGAACTGCTAAGCCCCCTTGTGGGGGCAGCTGCCAAGCAGAGGTGCTCAGAGATTGCTTGGTACAGTGAATATAAGATAAACTCTTCACAAAGTTTCTGAGGCTATACTTGATTCTTCCAGGCTGCCTACCTAAAAAAACGGATGGGGTCTTTCCACTGACTGATTCTGACTCTTAAATCCCAGCTGTTCAAACTTGGGTTAGAGTGCTTCCCTGACATTTGTTTTCTTTCATTTCACTTTTTCTTTCTTTCTTTCTTTCTTTCTTTCTTTCTTTCTTTCTTTCTTTCTTTCTTTCTTTTCTTTCTTTCTTTCTTTCTTTCTTTCTTTCTTTCTTTCTTTCTTTCTTTCTTTCCTTCCTTCCTTCCTTCCTTCCTTCCTCCTTCCTTCCTTCCTTCCTTCCTTCCTTCCTCCTTCCTCCCTTCCTTCCTTCCTTCCTTCCTTCCTTCCTTCCTTCCTTCCTTCCTTCCTTCCTTCCTTCCTTCCTTCCTTTTCACATTTCAGTTATTTTTAGTTAAAGAAAAACAGCCTTTTCCAAGGGCAAAAGTGAACTCAAGGTCAGAAGGAAATAGGGTGTGGGCATCTCATAAGCTCTTGCTCCAAAACCTAGACTCGAGGAGAGAGGCCCTCCCGGGAACTCAGAGGCAATTGGCAGCGGAGGGATGATGGTGGTGGCAGGGCTGCGGCCCACCTTAGTCACTAGATGGGTCTGCATGGGCTCTCAGGTGACTTCCGCCTGCCACTCGGTTGACAGGATTAACACCATTATTCTTGGGGGGCATTAAATTAAGGAATGACGCAGGGAGCCCAGACAGTGGTTTATTCAGTGGGATTCTGAATCAGCATCAGGAAATAGTCTTTATCTGGTGCAATCATAATTTCATTTTTCTTGGAGCAAATTCGAAGGAAGCTGAGGCCATTCTGGGGGTCAGTCTCATGCGTGGTGCTCCCGGTCTTCCAGCTGAGGTTGTGCCTGAGGCTGGCGTGCTGTGTGGTGGTGGGATTGTCCGTGCTGCTCTGGGCAGGAATGCCTTCTGTGTTCACCACGAGGCTTCCCTGCACGCCCTTCTGGCTCTGAAGTCGCTTCAGTGTCTCCACCTCTGCCCTCTCTGAGGGATCCGGGAGCTCTGTGTCGGCACTCAGCCCTGACATTTGCTTTCTGTTGCTTATAACATGCTTCCTTGTGTTTTGTCCCTGAAGTGTTCTGTATCATGTGCTTGTTCTCGTTATTATTCCTTGTGCTTACTCCTTGAATTTTCGGTTCTTATTTGAATAGAATCACAAATGTACTAACGCTCTTTGACTTGGTTCACTTCAAGGAAGGCTCCCGCCTGAGCCCCCTCTCTGGGTGGGGAGGATTCTTCTCTGCCTTGGCTCTAGGAGGTGCTTATCCGTAACTTTCAGGATCCACACCTAGCACCCAGGTTGGCCTACTGCCTGTTGGGTGAAGTTGACAATGGATGTTAAAAGCAAAATACCACTCCACAAAATAGAAAGTAAGCTAGTCCTCTTTCTATAAGTTTGTTTGCTATATTATTCAAAGAATAATGTTTTTCATGTTCATACCTGAGAACCAAAAGAAGAATATAACTTTCTGATATTATTTAATCACTCTCAGTTTCAATCAATTAATTAGTTAGAAACTCATCTGAAAAGGCCAATAAATGGGATTTGATCTGATGAGACTTGCATGTAGGCTGGCTGGAAAGAGAGCCAGAAGTTTATGCTCTAGCTCTCCTGTAATCCTGATTCTGGGCTCAAAGTTTTCATTGACCAAGATAAAGCTTTTCCTGGACAAAGAACTTATCTGTGCAAAGTTTCTCACCAAAAAGCTCGAACTCTTGTGGCAGTATTAGAGAATATTCTGAGTGTCATTCATTTCACTATTTTCTCATGGAGTAGAATGACACCTACTGCCTTTATAAGATATTTTCATAAAATAAAATGGGCTAATTTCTGAGATCAGAACTGATCAAGGTGATTACCCCCAGGAAACAGGAGCGAAGAATTCATGTATTTGGGTTGATTCAGAGTTGGGTTTTGTAGGATGAGTAATAAGAGCAGGAGGGTGAGAGAGATGAGGAAACATCGAAGAATTAACTGAAGCAGTTGAGGGACGGATCTTTAGCTCAAAAGGCAGAGAGTAGATTGGAACTAAATAGGGTGGGGGTGTTACAGAGCCACCAGAAGTTTCAGTGACGTAAATAATTAGATACATTGCACTAAGGTAGTGAATAAGTGGGATAGATAAGAAGTGTTGGTCAGTCCGTGAGGACGTTTAAGATTTCAGAGGGAGTACATGAGAAGTCCAACATGATTACACACATATACTTTGTGAGAAGAGTTTTAGGAGTTAAGACTGGACAGTAGGTTGGGGCCAGACTCAGGGTTTTATATGCCTGTTTAAAGAGCTTAATCTGAAGGCAATTGAAGTGGAGCAATGGAGATTTTTATCCCAGGAAGTGACAGGATCAGCAATTGCTTCTAGGATCAGGTGTGTGAATGCTTGCAGGATGGGGAGAAACTGCTGGCTGGAAGACTAGTTAAGTAAGAAGTCCTTTCATCAATCCATTTGACAAAGAGTGGTTGGTCTAAGGCAGAGGAGAGAGATTCTATTTGTGAAGCATTTTTGTGATAGAACTAATATGTTTTTGGTGACTCATTGGGGTGTCGGGGCGAGCGAAAGGGAGGAAGCACAGAATGTTCCAAGGTTTTACATTTGGAGTAGCATCGTTAATTGAGATAAGAAAAATAGAAAAGATAGGTTTTGAAGTGGAATGGGGTAGGGCAAAACTAAAATAAGTTTTGGTCATAATGTGTGCAAAGAGCCTGTGAAACACATATATGGACATATGTCTGGCTCTCAGGAGCGATTGGGGCGGAGAATAAAATTTAAAACCCACAGGCCTGTAGACAGTAGCTGAGATCATTAAGAGAGAGAGGATGGTGTGAATGGAGAAGAGGACCAACCTGTAAACATGGGAACTGCTAGGAGTAGAGGTGAGGTCGGTTAGGAAGTATGGGAGGAAATAGAGAGGGAAGAGAAGTGGGATCCAATAGGTCTGTGAAGAGCAATGGAAGAGACGGTCAACAGTAACCCTGTGAAACAGGAAATGGTGCAGACGGCCAGGGAGGGGGATGAGGAAAAATAGACTTGAATTTAGCGATGAGGAGTTTATTGGCTATTTTAACTAGAGCAGTTTCAAGGGAGTGTCGAGGCAATGCGTTGAGGACTGTTCTTGGGTGGAGAAGAAGTAGATAGGGAGGCTAGAACTCTCCTTTGGGAAGTTTGGTCATAAAGTAGGTGTACAGCAATAGAAAACGAGGGCGTCTGGTGAAAGTCACTGCTGAATTCAAGTACCTCCCAAACCTTACCTTGCAAAGGGCTGTGAGAGAGATTGGTAGCTGCAGTCATAGTGAAAACCCACCTTACAGCTTGTCTCTTCCCGGTCTTCAATTATCTGTTATGACTTGGGGGATACTTTAATCCTCAGGATGTCTCGATCTGGTTACCAGCAAGCGGCGTTGTAAGCAACTCTGCTGTGGAGTATTTTGAAGAATTTAAAACCGTTCTTTATTTTTTTCTTTGCCCGACTGTGACATTTTGTTTCCTAAATGCAGAGCTGGTCTTTGATGACGGTGCATGGCTTGCGTCAGGCATAGGCTTTGAGATGTCCACTTCCGATGGGCTGCTTCCGAGAATCCCTTCGTTCCCTAAGACCCTCTGAGAATGGAATGTTCTGCCCAGGAAGAGTTAGCTCTCGTCCATTAGGTTGCTCATCTCCTCGATACAGACAGACCCACAGCCTTCTGTGAAATTCCTGCCCTAATCTCTTTGCTGAGGAGCAAGTTAGTTATGAAGACTATTTTCAAGTTATTGTTTCAATAGACCTTTGCCATTAGGCTCAAATAAATCATGGCCACTTCACCCTGGTTGGAAGACAGATTTAACTTAATGGGAGAGCACTACTAAATCACAGAATAATGTGTGGAAAATTTACCTCCTTTTAATGTCATGTTTCTTTTTAAATGGCTCTGATGAGTGGGTTTTTTTAGAAAGCTCATGAAAGTAGTGGAGTATTTTAAAAAGTTAAGACTTTATGACAGGTTTCAAAAATATCTAAAAGTCAGTATATATGTTCAAGCTTAATAGTTCCATATCATAATACCCATAATGGATTTTAAAAACCTTTCTTGGCAATTAAAAAATTAACTAATGCTGAAGAGATATTAAAAAAGAAACCTCTAAAACCAAGTGAAATGTGTCAAGATTATTAGGTAGAAGCTAAAAAGGATTATGTGGGTTGGGGAGTAAGAGTAGACTTTTTATTTAAAGCTATCTAGTGATTAGATCATGCAAAATGGTTAATCAGGGTGACTCTTTCCTTCTACAACAAGGGGAAAGACTTCTCCCAATAGTTAGGACTCTGCCCCTTTGTGTTTATGACAATGTCACCTCTAACACCATGGAAGACGGAAGTTACACTAATTATAACTTTTGACCAGGTGAAATTTGTTCTCAGTACTTTAAGACTCTCCTTTTTGCCCCCTCTCTCAGATTCTTCCTGCCCAAACCTCTTAGAAAGGAGTCAGGTAGGGTAATTTTCAGATTAAATTGAATTTGTCCATGTTTTACCTCTTCTAGAAGAACTTACATTTTACGTTAATTTCTAATTATTCTATGAAAGAAAGTCTTTGTCTTTTGTCAGATTTCTCAGGCATTAGATAATTGGTGGAAAAGACTTTGCAGGGAAATAGGGAGCTTCCTGGCATCTTTAATATCCCACCACATAGACAGTAGCTTACCGTAAACATCCACTCAGGACAAGCATGGTTTTAATAAATGGGCTGAAAATGTGGCTGTGTGTTTGCAATGTGTATAAGTTGAGTGTGTTAGTCCTTGGAGAGCTGGGTCTGCTTACTTTCACTTGCTCACTTCCTATTTAATCCTCAACGCATGGATTTCCTATTTAATTACCCCCCCGGCTCTCTTCAGACTCACTAATGGCTCCTTAGTTATCAAATCCAGTAGACATTTTTCCCCCTGCACTTTTTCATGTCCTGGCAGCAACATTTGGTACCAGCGACCACTCCCTCCTCCTCCCCAGGTCTCTGTGACTTCTAACCATTTCCTTCGGAATCCTGCTCTCTCTGCTCTTGTGTGACTGACTTCTGGGTCCCTTCTCCTCTCATCTACACTATAGCTGGACAAACTCACTCATGCCCATCGCTTCACCTGTCCCTTCTGTTCTTGTCACATCCAAATCTCTGTCTTTAGCTCAAATCTTGCCCCTGACCCCCATATTCAACATATGCACCTGGAAATTCCACAGGCACCTCATGTGTTCTGACCCAAAGTCACAGAGCTCCTCTTCCAGCCCTGACGTTTCACCTGGTTTAATACAGGTAGAAGCTTTGGCATTATTCGCGTTTCCTGCCTCTTTCTCTGGCTTGCATCCAATCAGTTGCCCAATTCTGTCAATTTCTGTCTCTAAATATGTGTGGAAGCATTTTCTCATTTCTATATCCTATGACTACTGCTTAATTTAGGCACTCATCATCTCCAGCCTGGGGTTCTTATTCTGTCTGGGGATCCTCTAATCTAGGCTTTGTTTTGTGAATAGAGTGACATTTCCAAACTTGAAATCAGTTAGTATCGGTCCTTTTGTCACAGTTCTTTGTGTATCACTTGGAGAATGAAGTCTGAATTCTGTAGCTAGGCATGACGGATCTGTTTCCCCTCAACCACCTCGGTTTTCCCTCCTAGCTCTGACTGCACCCATACTTCAACCGTCAGCAATGTCAATCTCTTCGTAGTATGTCAAACAGGCAGTGCTCTTTCGTGCCTCCAAGTTTGGGGAGATACCATTCTCTTTGCCTGGAATGCCCTCTCATCCTTTCCAGACTGAGAAAACCTCTTTTCCTTTGTGAATTTTTTGCCTGGTATTTCCAGGCAGACATTGGTTCTCTTTTTTTCATGCTTCCATTGTACTCCATGTATACTTCTAATACTTTTCTTGTCATACTGTATTCTAATTGTTGGTTTCTGCGAGTGTCTTCCCACTAAGCTATAAGTCCCTTGAGGGAAGGGACTATATATTTACTTATGTATCCATGGTTTCTAGAACACTGCTTTATATTTTCATAAATATTCAATGAATGAATATTAATTTGTGTTAATTTGAAATGCATAAGAAGTGTTTTTCTTTTTTATTTTCCCTCTACAATTGTTGGTGCTTTCAAAAAGAGACTCAACTATGAGGTTCTTTACCTTAATAGACATTCTTAATGAAGACCTCCTCATTCATGGTCATTTATAGACCTACCATTTTATACTGTTTTGAATCACTCTGCTAATTCAGTTACGGACACTCAGAGAAAGAGATAGAAACCACAGAGTAGAGTAATAATGAAGAAAATCAAACCCCAAATGTAGCCCTGACTGCTTCTCTGCTTTTTTTCCTAATGGAAATAGCATTTGACTTTGAGTATAATTGTGGTCAGAAAGTACCAATTCAAAATACCTTATAAATACTCTAATTTATTTGGTCTTTCAATAAGATGGCACCAAATATTTGGAAAGTGACACTTCATTGGAATTATTTTCTTTTTGGTTCTAATATCTAATTCTTAAGTAAAGACAACATAGCACACATGGCACATGGTTTTCCTACAGTCACAGGTCCAGGAGCTGGGTGGTGCTTTCAGGTGTTCTCCGATCACCCTAGAGAACATTTATTGAGCAGTTACTACCAGACAGGACAGTTGAAGCTGCTTTCATGTATTAATTTGTATCCTGAGGTAGGTACTATTATTATCCCTCATTTTATAGATGAGGAAATGGAGGTATACAGAAGTAAATTCATTTGTTCCAGATTATAGAAATTAAGTAGTAGGGCCAGGATTTGAACCTATCTAGTTCAATCTGTTCTTTTGACATATGACAAAATTAACACTTATCAAGGGCACATGCTTAATTACAAGGGACCCACTCCTACATTTTTGGCTTCAGATAGTACATCAGGACTTTCTGATTTATTCAGGGTATATGTTACAAATTGGTAGCAGACTGTTGGAAATAGTGCAGTTACATAGCCTTATGCAGTGACTGTTCATAACAAAAAAAATTTTCTTTTGAAAATTCTCTTCAGTTTAGAATCAGAAAAAAAAAACACAGACAAAACCCAAACACACACACACACACACACACACACACACACACACACACACACACACACACACTTACCATGACCATTCTTAATCAGTGAGTCTCTTTGATCATTGTGAGGATGTAGAACAGGCCAGAAAATTCTAAGAATACCCATATGAACAGTATGACAAGATGCAGAGATATATATGATTATTTGCTTTTAGAATTTCTAAGAAATTTAACTTTGATACAAAGCTAATCCATGTCCAGTTTTCTTTAGTTCTAATGTAAGAGCTTGAAATTCCAACTTCCTGGTCTCATTCTGAGAAGCAGTCCACCCATACAGGACTATACATATTAAGTTGCTATGGTTGTGATTTGCAAGGCTCATGGAAAAAAAGCTATTTCACTGTTTTCTGTGGGGATTACAGAAACAATTGTCACACTGGTTTTTGTATCTTTAAATAGAAGTTCTTTGTGGTGGCATGAAGTTCTTTTAGCAGCATGTTTCTGCTTATTGAAAAGCTTTACTGAGCACAATATACCCACTTTGCTATGTAAATAAAGATATTATTGTTGGAATAATAAAGTTCATGGGTTGCCTCTTCTGGTTAGGTCTATCTGTCAATCTTTGTTTAGTTGACTTTCTCAGCCCACCCATTCTAATTACTGCTTTTCAGTCTCCTAGAATGGGGATCTGGGAAGGGGATTTGTTACAACGGGGTTATTTAAATGCAATTTTCCAAATATACAGTATCTCCTCCTCTGATCACAAATTCACTCCCCCATTCCTTCCTACTTGCTTTAGAAGCTCTTGGCAGGCTATCATTATAAACTGAAGGGCAGGTTTCAAGCACCCTCTATTTATTCATGAAATGGTGAGGGCCAGTCAGTAAACCGCATGTATTTGGGATTATTACCCTTTATTCTAATGTCATTTTGATTTCTGCTGACTTTGAGAGTGTGAATTCTTTTAGGAGATAACTTCATAAACGCTGAATATCAGATATGCTGTCAGTCATCTGGCTATTTTGGTGATGAAAGTTTGTGCTGACATTTGACTTAATATAGATTATTTGATGGATGTCATATTCTAAATATTTGATGTCATCAAATAACTTCACATAGACCCAATTTTTTTTTAAAAGATGTTAAAATGTTAAATCGAAAGTATGAAGGAAAACATTACCTTGAAAGGCAGCAGAGCTGTGACATTATTTGCATTGTTTAGTTAGGTGATTGATCTTTGCAATATCCCTACTCTTGCCCTCTTGGCCAGTGACTCAGAAACAAATGTCCAAAAGCTCCAAGAAGCTGGGATATGGCCTATGTCACATCAGTGCAGATTTCTCTACGTATCCTCTTGGATATGGGAGCCTGCTGTCTTCTGGTGTGACTTATTTACAAAGGGAACACTGGAGGCAAATTTTCCTGCTTTACAAAATGGATGGTTCTTATCTACTCACTGTCTTCTAAAATGTTGCAAACTTTACATGGCTTATAATCCTTTTAAGCAGCCATCTTATCTTAATATTTTCCTTTCCCAGTCTTTCTTTCTCTGCCATACTTCTTAAAATCTATTACTGCATGCATTTCTCATCATGCATTCATGCTGTCAGTTCCTTGTAGACTTGCTTCCATTCCCACTCCCCTCTCTGAGTCACTGACAGTATCCTCATTGGTAAATCCAGTGAGCATTTCTGTTTTCATGTCCTTGTAATGTCTACATCATTTAATGTTATCGATCAATCCCCAATGGCCTTTCTGTTTCTTTGTAGGAACAATAATAGTAAAAAATGATTAACACCATTTTATTAATAATAAATGTAATTATGAATCACATAATGTATACTTTATGATAATATTTACTGCTATTTTAATTCTTTTACTGTGAAGTTCTGGTTCTTCTTCTACTTTCAAGTCAATTTCCTGCATCTAGTTTAAAGACTATTTCTTCTGCAGTCTACTCTCTGTAGGTATTATCTAATTTACTTAGCCTAGAACTTTTAGAGTCACTTTGACTCCTTGCTCTCTCTCTCTCCTTTATGATTAGTCAGTAAACAAATCTTTTGGATCTTCCAGTGTAGTGTCTCTCACTCTCACTTTCTCAATTCCACCCTCTAAGTCTTCATCAGCTCCTTTCTGGATTGCTACCCACACCTTTACCCCCAGTGCTAACTTCCCAGTGTAGCCTACATAACGCTGCTGGAATGAACTCTCCTATTCTATTCTATCCTATTCTATTTTACTAGTCCACACAAAAAATAATCTGGACTTGTACTTAAAGCAGTGGTGGTGGAAGTGGAGTGGGAATGGAATAAGATATTTAGGATTCGTGGGACTTTATGGCTGATTGGGTACTGGGGATAATGGAGCTGAAGGAGTTGAAATAGAGATCTGGCCATGATTCATTGTATAGAAGGTAATAGAAGCTACAGGAGGACATGTGATCACCCTGGAAAGAAAAAACTGGGACAGAATTTCACTTCTGAAAGACAGAGAACATCTTTTTTTCTCCCAGTACTGCAATTAGAATGCTTCATTCAAACAAACTCTTAACTGGCTGCCAATATGTAAGGCAGATAAAAATAGAAGTGCTCACCTCAGGGCCAGCCTGCCTGACAGCCTCCCACTCACCTCACTCCATCACTGGCTGGGGCTCCTGCAGTACCATAGGGGACTATGGGGTAGCACGTGGTAGGGAAGGAGTAAGGGAGAGGAAGTTATAATTATTATTGAATATCTCTTTTGTGCTAGGCCCTGATGTAGGTACTTCTTGTGAGTGATTTATGGTTATGATGATCCCGGGGAAGATAGCTTGAGTTAGTAATTTCTTCTCTTTTCCAAGATGTTAAAAATTACTGCCAGGCAAATCCTTTCAAGAGCTTTTGAAAATGCTCCATTTCATTCGGAACTAGGCTCTATGCTTTTCAAATAACAAACAAACATAGAGATGTTAAACCTGTTATACAAAATTGGTTGCTAGAAGCTGTACAACTCCAAAAATGGAGTGTATTCATGTACGTTTTTCAGAAAATCTCGCCTGAAAATAGAGATGTTCCAGGTAACTATTGATGATAACCCCTATGAAAGATTCTTTTGCCATTTTTTTTTTCTAGCACAACTGTCAAATGCATTCTATTCTCTCTCTGTCTTTTTATTTTTTAAAGGACATAAATGACACACCATAGATGGTTCTGAGCTGTGTTGTGATTAATTTTCAAAAATTTTCTCTGCTTGATGTCTCTAGAGATTTTTGAGAACTAAACATCACAGAGAAATTTGTTTGGCTGCTTTCAGCAAGTAAGCTGAGCATCATGCTGGTATATATTTAAAGAATTTGTTTCTTAACTTTTGTTAGTGTATACTAATAAAAATCTGTATTATGTGCATAACAGTACTGTAATTTCCTTGGCTTTGCATTACTTTGCTTCATCAGAGTGTAGTAGCAAAGTTTTAGAATAAAAATTCCTCAAAGAATCAGATTTATTCCATGTGTTAAGTTTTAAATAAATTATTATTTTAAGTCTTCCCTTTAAATACATTAATTCACTTTATATTTTGTCTCTCCTTTGTGAATACTTGATTAGAGTTTTATGTATTTCCTTATAAAAATTGTGTTTATAATTTTTATTGGAACAATATATTGTTTTTGTAAGATCTTATGCTGTAAAATAAGTCAAGAACAAAGCTTCTTTGTAAATATGCTTCATGCTTAGAGATTATAAAGCATATATATTGATGTACGTCGTTAAATTTTAGATTTTAAGTTTCTAAATTAACATTTTAAAACAGAGCTTTCAGAATTTCCATATTTGGAAAAATGCCTCTTCTATTGTGATAGGCAATAAAACTATTTTCAAATGAACTTGTCACCTGGAAATTTAATTATTTATATTTGATGGGTTGTTTTGGAAATAAAATATTTTTCATAGTAAAGAAGCACAAATTATAAGCCTAGAACAATACACCAAGGGCTTTAGGGCTATCTAATCAGAGTGGCCAGGGACCTAAGGATTTTTTTTTTTTTCCTTTGGTGTGGTGACTGAGATATTCAATGGACTGCCATTGCTCTCTTCACTGTTGGGTTTATTGTGATCTGAATTAGGAAGGCTCTTGTGCTTTCACCCTTTAATTTAATTAGATAATAATTTTGTAGTCAGGAGTTCCCTGGAGATAGCATATATATTGATACTGTAAATCAACCTCTGGATGTAATTGCATGCTGTTCATTTCATTGTTGGTGGATAGAGAAGCCACAGAGAGTACAAGACAAATGTTAATTCTGGTAAAGATTGTGTTTAGTGGTCTAGGCCTATCTTGGAAAAAATGGTGGAAAGATTGGTATAGGAGGCCAAATGTATGAAGTCCTACAGATCAAGAATATTCAAACATTTTCTAAACACTGGCAAAGAGTGCCCTGCATTACATATAATTAACCATATTAAAATATTGGGTAGCCAGAAGTAACACTATCAAGGATTTTTCAGCCCAAATAGAAGTTCTAGAGATAAGAATATTTGTATCTGAAAAATAATGTACTATAATTTTTCATTTCAGGGTTGGAATTCAGGATTTCTCATTCATTTGGTGAACTTTGATGTGGGCTTTGCTCTTTTGGGTCTTTGGAAATCTTTTTAGGTTTTGACACAATAAAGATAATTGTATTTCTGCCACAATAATGTTTTCAAACTATTTTTTGTTTTGTATCAGAACCTTCTTTTTACTTAGAAATTTTCACAGAACACCAACACATAAAAATTATTTTATTAAAATACATTTATTTTTTAAGATTAAATTTCTGATGTTTACTTATAAAAGAACGCTATAAGAATGCTGATGCTACTTCGACAAACAGGAAATTTAAACTTGGACATTATAAAAAAAAGTTACAATTAATTTCCTTTTTTTTTTGATTTCGCAATACTGAGAAAATAATGGCACACAGATAAGTAGTTGCAAAGAATAAAATAACTACTATTTTTTTCTTTAGCACTTGCCTTGCAATCTCTGAATACTCTTCAACTAGGAGAACCAGAGACTTGAAGGAGAATAATAGAGACTTTCACTCGGTTACTCCATGATGGTGTAAGCAGACGACATATATGAAAAAATGGTGTTTAGTCATTGGACATCAGGAAGTGCAGGACAGTGATTCCTGAGAGACTACAGGTTGAGACAACCATGATGAGACTACAATAAACCCAATTTACTGTGTGGAGAGAATTTCTAGTGCTGAGAAGGGGAGTCCAGAAGTCTTGAGTTGAAGACTGTAGCTGAGAGACAGAGAAGGCCAACAAGGTTAGAATTGATAAAACAGACACTGAAATACAGATAGCTGTGCTGAGAGAGAGCTCCAGATATGTGCAGTGGGATTTCCTTGAGTTTTCAACTGACTACTAACAGAATACACATGTGATAAAGCTAAGCAAGACCAGAGAAAACAACCTGCACATATTGGGCAGACTAGGAACAGTTTATATTCTTACCAGCCAGCATAGAAAACCTTGTAATTCTTGTAATTCATCAGAGTATTATTGCCTCAAGAATGGGACAAGATTAGCTCTAGACTAAGGGTTGAAAAACTTTTTCTATAAAAGGCCAGGTAGGAAATAATTTAGACTTTGTGTATGCCATATGGCTTCGTTTGATTCTTCCTCCTCCCTCTCCTTCTCCTCTTCTTCCTCCTCTTCCTTCTCCCTCGCTTCAAGCCTCCTCTCCTCCTACACATCCTTCTTTTTTTCTTCTCTTTTTCTCCTCCTCCCCTTCCTCCCCCTCCTCTTCCTTTTTTTTTCTTCTTTGTCTTTACAACCCTTTAAAAAATACTGAAATTATTCTTTGTTCAAGATCATACAGAAACATGGCATATAAACCAAAAACAACAAAAGAACAAGACAAACAAATGAAAAACAAAAACTCATAGACACAGACAATAGTTTAGTGGTTACCAGAGGGTAAGGGGGGTGGGGCGTGGGAGATGAGGGTAAGGGGGATCAAATATATGGTGATGGAAGGAGAACTGACTCTGGGTGGTGAACACACAATGGGAGTTATAGATGATGTTATACAGAATTGTACACCTGAAATCTATGTAATTTCAATAACAATTGTCACCCCAATAAATTAACAAACAAACAAACAAACAAAAAGATCATACAGAAACAATCTGGGTGCTGCATTTGGCTTACAGGCCACAATTTGCTGACTTCTGTTCTAGATTAAAGTCTATTCTGGTCCTGCCTAATAAAACTTAAAAGAAAGCCTTAAAGGATCAGTTTCCCAGCAATTCTGCATTCTGGACAAAACTCATGCTTGTTTAAAGGAACACAAAAATGGACAGCACCCATGAAGGTAAAATTCACAAGGTCGGTCATCTAATCCAAAATTTCAGGCATGCAAAGAAGCAGGAAAATATAATCCATAATAAAGAGAAAAATCAATTAATCAAACTGACTCAGAAATGACCCAGATGATAGAATTAGCAGTAAACAAGCACATTAAAACAGTTATTATGTCTACATTGCACATATTCAAAAATCTACATGACGATTGAATTTGCAAGGTAGAGGTAAAAGATTAAAAAAGACTCAAGTTGAATTTCTAGACATGAAATATAAAATGTCTGAGATGAAAAACATACTATATGGGCAAACCAGCAGGTTGGAATTTGCAGAAGAAAAGACTAGTGAACTTTTAGACATAGTGATAGAAACTATTCAACATGAAATACAGAGAGAAAAAAGACTAACCTACCCCCAACCAAAACCCACCAACAAGAAAGACAAAAAAACAGCATCACTTTAACTAGCCCAATCAATACAAATGAAACTGGACTCTGAGAAAAGAAAGGGAAACAGAAATAATGACCAAAACATTTCCAATTTTGGTAAATCCATAGAACAAATTTCAATAAACCCAAGATCAAGAAATACAAAGAAAATAATACCAAAGCATAACATAATCAAATTGTTTAAAACCTGTGATAAGTAGAGAATTTCTCCCTCTTCTACTAGTGCTCCTGTCACCATAGATCCAGGGATATAAACTTCAGCTGCAAATGCTCTGGCGCATATGTGGACAGAAACCTTCAGAAGCACATGCTGAGACCAGATGAGATATGCAAGAGATTTATTGGGAGGAAACACTGGTCAGGCAAAAAAATGGAGAGGGACTCGAAGGAGGCTAGGAAATCCTCAGATATTGATACCGGTCTCATGGTTGTGAAGGAGAGCGGGGAGGAATGAAGGAATTCACCTATGTGAAGCCACGTCCTCCTGACTTCCCGTCCCATGCATGTAATATTACCAGTAGAGCCTAGCCATTTTTTACTCAATCTTGTCTCTGTAGCTGGATTCTCTCGTATCTGGACACTAACAGCCATTTTTCCCCCTGGAACCTTCACCTTGGTCACTATCCTGACTCCTGGTTGGGATATGAAAAAATCCTACAGATCCTTCTTTGCAGCAGTGGAGGACAAAGATTGATATTTTCAATACAGTTAAATAGAATACAAAATTACATACAACTTACTAATACCAGTTGAAATCGCTTTTGGATGGATCTCTGATTTAGATGATCTGAGACTCCACCTCCTTCCCATATTGCCAATAATAAAAACAGTTAATTAGAAGAAAGTACGATAAAGTATCCCAAGTCTCCTTTACACTAGTCTGAATGCTCTTTCTAGGACCATCACTGATAGTACATGGAATCAATGTGGTAATTAAAACCTAGAGCCATTTCCTACAATGTGTGTCAGGGGTAAGAGCAGTAATCAGCAGTGAATCACCAGTTCTGAATCAAAGAAAAACAAATTATAACACTGCTTAATTTTCAACCCTTTGACTAGGGCCACAAATTCAACAGTGTCATTTATGGTGAAATGACAAATAGGTTGTAGCAGTTGATCACCCTTTAACAGGTTGGCAGCGTTTGTTATTAGAAAAGTCAAATCATCTTATAGAGAACAGCACATAAATTCCAGAAAAGTCCTGGACATAAATGTCTTGGATCTACTTCGTTTATATGAACTTGTGAAGACCGTTAATAGAAAATGGACTAAAATAACCATGAAGGAGAAAAAAAATGAAAAATTTCTGTTAAGCTGTACAATTTGCCTATTACCATAAGTGCACGTCAAAAAATTGCATCATCCAACAGTCACTATACAACACAAATGAAAGATAATATAGCCAAACATTTTTAAAAGCCATAAAAACGATTTTTAAACTTTATCTTGGGTGTAGTAAAGTCACTGTGTTACTACACAAAGTAGAAAAACAATCCAAAGTAAAAACTTTTGGTTCTGTAAAATACGCTGTGGTGGAAAACAGGTGCGTAATACATTTTGCAACAGAAAAAATGATTCTTGTATTTATTCATGTATTGAGGCACATATGTTTTCTTGGTCTGGATATTTCCATTGTTATTTTTGTACCACTTTTAATGTATTGACTTGAACAATAAGAATTAATACCTATATAATATCTATCAGCTAAATTTTTGCATTTAAAGTCATTTAGTGTTTTAATAACAAGATTTTCATGAACCATTTTAAAATTCTTAGACTATAAGCAGTGAGTCTACTCAGTATACCCATCCCTTTTACTATTTCATTATATAACCAATTCGTCAGGAAAAGTAAACTATTTTTTTTTTCATTTCACTATTTCACTAAGGTTTATTATTTTGCCCACTTACAAATTCTTGCATATTATCTTCAATTTTCATTTTTTTTCTCTAATGCATTTGGAAAAGTTTTTGTTTATTTTTAGCCAATACATGTTACATTATTTGAATAGTCAGGCTTCAAATTTACTCCTTCATACCTTTCTAACAAGGCATGTATCTTCTATTTACCTTACTCCTCAAACCTTGTATCTATTTACATCTATTCACGTATATGCAGAGTTTGTTTTATAAGAGACATGAGGGGTTTAAATGAATGGACTGTGACATTATAGTATGTTATCTGCCCCTATTTCAATGTATGGTATTGGGTTTGAGCTTTACAGTCAGAGAAGAGAGGTCCAGAAATTTGCAGAACTATGAAAGAGAGATTTTTTGTTTGTTTGTTTTTGTTTTGAGATTTGGTGCATAGACAGAGCTGTATGAGGACTCAGGTGACAATAAGTGGCACCGAGTTCAATAGGATGTCATTTTCTTCCACAAGGATCCCAGAACAAATCTTAGACCCCAAGTAGTCTCTGTAGTCAGCAAGCTTGGCTTGAACCTTGGCGTTCCAGTGATGGACAGTGTGAAGACTAGAGCTTCTCTTCATGGCTTTATGGCTGGTGGATATTAACCAGTTGGAGTCAGAGTGGTGATTCCAGTGACAAATAGTTTTGTGGGCATACATGAGGCAGCCTTTTGGTGAACTCCAGAAAAACTGAAGGAAATTTTAGAAAAAAGTAGTTTCCACAAATTAGTTTGTTGAGAAATAAAATTGCCAAAATATGGTCTTTAAAGTGAACAGGGCTTTAAAGATGCTTTGGTTAATTTGGGGTACTACTCCAGGATTTTTACAATCGGTACTACTCCAGGATTTTTACAATCCTGATGCGGTCTATATCTACAACCACTATTCCACTCACAGAAGTAGAACCATTGCTCTTTAGCAGGAGCGTCCTTAAAGCTGGGCAACCTGCTTAGGGCTTTAAGGTTTGCAGAACTCCTCTTTTGTCCTCCTCTCTGGGCTCTTCCCTCTGGGTGAGAAGGCGCCACAGCACAATGGCATGTGCCTAACCAGAGCCCGTGCCCTTCACTCTAGACTACACTTATTTAGGTTATCCTGGCTCTCCTTGTCCATGTGACTCTGAGTCTGCTCCCAGAGCCAGCATGGTCTTCTTCACCTAGGATGTTCTAAGAGCAGACCTTACTACTGGTGTGGGCACCCCTAAATCCAAGGGGTGACCATAGGATGGTTGTCTGGAGAGGTGTGAAGGAAGTTTGGCTTTTTGGGTTGGCGTATGCATGTGAATGTGTTTGGGACACTGTACATTGCAAGAAAAAGCTGTGAGTAAGAAAAGGCAGTGGGCTAAGGAACCAAGGTCTCCAGATGTATTTTTGTTCCAGACTATGGGAATATTGGGAACAGGCCTAAACTTGGGGCAGTGTCAGAGTCTTTCTTAGAGAACTGTCTCATGGAATACAAATGAGGATTTTCAGAAATCATGTCTAGCTTGATTGATATCAGTGAATTGAAATAGAGCTGGATTTGGAGAGATTTTTGCAGATGGCCTTCAAGCTCTTGAGAGGTAACTACTCAGCGAGGGAAGGTTTTAAGTTTACAGCCTTAGTAGAATTTTTCAAACATAATTTACCCATAATTCCCCAAGATATATTAGGAAGAGAGGGATACATAGAAAGTAATTCTAAGTTTACGTTTAGCCCTGAGGATTTCTAAAAAAGACAGGTCCTTTTTGTGCACAATGGAGGGTGTGTCAAAGTCTTTAGGTATGAGAGCACTCCTAAAAGTTCCCATAGCTTTTCTTTACAAGTGCAGTGATGATGTCATCGCTGTGGTGGCGAATGGAATTTATGCTTGTGTTTTACTGTATTTCTAAATATTCTCAGTTTTAATTTCTAATATGGTAAATATCGATAGATTGACCCAGACAAACAAAAGTCTTTGGGGTATGCAATAATTTTAAAGACCGTAAAAGGTTCTTCAGACCAAAAAGTTTAAGAACCACTGGGTTTCTCACAGTGATGTGAACAGGTAAATCACTGCTCAGATATCCAAGTGTTTGGCTAATGGCTATATGAAGGGAAATAACAGCACTGTGATTTTAGGCCTGCCCAATAAAGTAGTGGAATGCTACTTTTCTTTTACCCCCGCCTCCACCACTAAAGACACTGCCCAAATAAGAACAAATCATTGTAGTGGCTAAATAATTATTGCCATCTGTTGACTCTCTACTCCTGATCTTGGCTGATAGGAATCAGAGCTGGAGAAGAAGGCCCCTACCCAGGTAAGATTTGATGGGCAGTACTCCTGACCTATGGAAAAGAGAGAGGAGAGCTAGGTAGTGATTCCGGGGATGAAGATGGGGCCATTGACAATCTTATGCTGAAAAATTTGGCCTGTGTGTTTTTGTAAGTCTTATCCAGTGTCCTTTGATCTTGAAGGTATGTGAGGAACTTCTTACCTGTAGGAAAAAGAGCTACTACCAAATACAGAGGGAAACTATTACTCTGAAGAGGAATAATTGTTACTACAGAGACTTTATGAAATGTCAGACTTCATAACTGCATACAGTAAGACATATCCTATCACATTTTCTACACCTAGAGAAATGATAATTGCATAATTGGATTATTTATACTTGTTCAAAGATTTAATCAGTGTGCCAGTGAACTAGAGTAATAATATTGGAGAGTAAACATAAAAAACAATCATGTTCAAGCCTAAAGTGAAATTAGAAATACAAAATCTGTTTGCTATATCAACCAGCATGCTTTAGAAGGTTATCTGGAGGAATGAAAAGAAATACAAGCCCTTTAGCACAGTTGTGTAAAGTCTTATTCATTAAAATGCAATTATGATTGTTTGGATCAACTCAGAAACAACAAAGTTAGACCCCCTTTGAATTACCTACGACTTAGTTTTGCATTTGCTACAGATGATCCAGTCATAATGTAGACATGTTTAATTCAAATATACTTGGTGTCTCTGAAAAGCAGTAATATATTTTTCTGAGTACGGGAATGATCATAACAAGAAGAGTGGTTGCATGATATCTTCTGAGTTATGGTTTAAAATTAATATGATCTTTCCTTTTTATGTATAAAACATTCAAACTCACATAATTGCACACAAACCAGGGATGTATATAATTCAGAATTAGTAAATATGTTCATATATTTATTCTACTTTCACGATTCTCTTCAAAATAAGCTGTAATAGAATTCTAAAATCAGTTTTTGACATCATAACATTGTTTTAATTTGATAATTCAGATGATTGGCACAAATGACAAAACAATCCCACGTTCTAGTTATATGAAAGGACTAATCCTGTCTCTCATAATTAATAATATCTTTCCTTGATATTACTTCTCCTTAAAAAACTGCGAGTGTTAGAAAATGAAACCAGGGACCTAGAAAATGTGCCTGCCTGGAGAAGTAAAAAGAACGTAGGCTAAAAAGAACATGCACATTATAGTGGTGGGATGGACATTTTACTTCGAGAGAATCAACTTACTTGAGGGAGTAAGAATTGCTCCCACAATCAACATGGCACCGGAAGATGTAAACATAAATGTAACTGCAAACACTCTCACGAACACACCCTCTCCTGTTGGATAAATTTGGTCACAGTGTCATGTTATTAGGCTTCATTACATAGAGTTTAAACCGATGGTTCTCAAACAAGTTCACTGCAGGATATTTAAAATATTCAAGGAAACAGTGATGTTCGTCATTTGTCGGAAATTAAACAAATTATTAGCTTGAGGTATTTCACAGGTTCAGTATTAGATAGTTCTGTCGTGTTTCCCTGAAAATGATACCTAGCCAAACAAACAGCTCTAATGTGTCTTTTGGAGCAAAAATTAATATAAGACCTGGTCTTATTTTAACATAATATAAGACCGGGTCTTATATAATATGATATGATATGAAATAATATAATATATAATATAATATAGTATAATATAATATAATATAATATAATATAATATAATATAATACCGGGTCTTATATAATATAAGACCGTGTCTTATATTAATTTTTGCTCCAAAAGACGCATTAGAGCTGATGGTCCGGCTAGGTCTTATTTTCAGGGAAACACGGTACATTCCTTTCAGTAACACCATATCTTTGCAAAACTAGGTTTTTGGTGGTTCCTTTGAGAAAAAAAGTTACCATGTAAAAACCAGTATAGAACAGGAAAGAAAATCTGATTCTAAGATTTGAGAATCTTGTGTGCCCCAAAGGCTCACACGTCCTATTAGTATGTAATTGTTGTAATTTAAGAAGGAAATAAAATATTTTCTTTCAATTAATGTATATCATTTTTCAAAGCCTACTAAATATATCAAGAGTATATAAGTACTACATAAACACTCATTAAGTTGTTAAGACCTAACTATGTAATAAAAATAGTTGTTATGTGTTTCTTTGGTCTATAGGTACTGTAAAAAGATACTGAGATAACTAAGGGTGCTATGAACCAAAAAAAAAAAAATTAAGGATTTTTGTTTAAGCATTCATTTTCATAGTATGAGCAAAAGTACTGTTGTGCTAAATTGAAATTTGTAGTGCTATAAATATTACATGAAAAATGTTCTTAGTAAATGAAAAATTTTTGTTCCATATCACTTTTCACTTCCTATTTTGGAATGTTCTCAAAAAAATGGCAAAAGGTGACCATTGTGGCAATGAGAATGTAAGGTGAATTCTCAGTCTTTCCTGTTTTTCTCCCCTCTCCAAGTAGGCATCTGGCATTTAGGATGATTTAGCACATCCCAGCCCTAAATCCTACAGGGCTACTGCTTGGGGGCTGCTCCATCTGGATAGAGTTTACTGATGTGGGAATAAGAGGGTTATGGCAGTGATTGGGGGAGAGTTGTGGCGAGTAGTGAGGAAAGTGATAATCTGTGCCCAATGCAGAAGAGGCTCAGGATCTCACAAGAGGAGAGACTGGAGAAGGAGGGGCTCTGGACTAGAGCCCCAGGATTTTCCAACTGCCTGAACACTGATGTTTTTCTTTGCTGAAGGTCCTGAATGCCACAAAACCTAGAGAGCATACTCCAAGTCTGCTTCCCCAACTCCCCAGTACTGCAGATCTGACTCCACTATTTTCTGACAGGTTTTTCTCTCACTTCTGTTTTAACCCTAGACCCATAAGAGATGGCATAGATCACGGTGGCCCCCGGAAGTCTGACTGTAAGTTTTCACAAGCACCATTTAGTCATTGCAAACAAGTGTGTGTGAGTGTGTGTGTGTGTGTGTGTGTGTGTAAATAAATAAATAAATATATATATATATGAGAGAGAGAGAGAGAGAGAGAGAGAGACAGGTGTGCCAAAAAATGTATGCACATTTTAAGAAGGGAAAAAATTGTATTAAAATTATGCTGATGGTAATCACTTTGAGCACCTCTTGTTATTGCAGAAGTCAAACGTGACTTGTATTCATCTTTTGTTATCGGTATATATTGTTACAATTTTAATACAATTTTTCCTTTATTAAAATGTGTATACATTTTTTGGCACCTCTATATTTATGTATTTTAATATATATTTTATATGTATTTGTATATTTTAATATACACATCTACTTCTGTATTTTCAACTTTTAAAAACTCCTTTTCTAGAGAGAGCAGTGCCAAAAGCCCCAGCTAGAACTGACTCACACACAGGAATGGTTAGTGCTGTGTGTAACTGGTTATTGTGGAGTCAGGATATAGCAGTTTGTAGGTATGTGTAAATAGTGTGTGTGGGGGCGGGTGTGAGGTGGAATGTAGGGATTTTCTGTTTTAACAATAACGTGGTCTGGTGAACATTTGTGCATACAACAATCAGTTTTTAGAAATGGGTTAGTGATGTTAAGTAGGAGGTGTTGGAGTAATTTTGAAAATTCTTACTACAGAGAGATTAATTGATTTGCCCAGGTCACACAGTTAGTTCATGGCACAGATAGGATTTGCACCCAAGAAACCTAGTTCCAGTGTTTGTGCTCATAACCATATGTCTATATGGTCTCTTAAGAACACTTTCAAATGGATCTTACTTTAAAGCCCTAAAAGAGACAACGGCCATGACAGTGGCTTTCAATTGTAAGAATTCAGTTGCGAAGAAGCAAAGCTTTTTCCCCCTCATCCTTGTGGGATGTGCTTGTTCTCTTTCCCACAGCAGTCTGGTCCCCCCTTCCCCTTTCAAATCAAAACCCTTTACGGGAAGAACTTTCAAAAAGCTTTGGGCATGTGTAAGCAGAGGAGACTCTGCGTCTCCATGATTATCAGCATGTTTATTGTGTTTTTTTTCAGGGCAACAGGCCCTTAGAAACAGTAAAGGTATAGGTAGTGAATATTTTAGGCTGTTAGACCAAATGGTCTCTGTCTCAAGGACTCAACTTTGCTGTCGTAGGGAGAAAGCAACCTTCAACAATATGTAAATAAATTGGTCATAGCTGCGCTCCAAGAAACAGGTGGCCAGTTGGATCTGGCTTGTGGGCTGGGCTGTAGTTGGCCAACCCCTGGTCTAGGCCTTTGAGTAATTTCTATATCATTTTTCTGAATAATAGTCAATAAATATTAAGTGTATGCTCTGCATCAGGCACTAAGCAAACACATTTATGTGTGGGCTCATTCAGTAGAGTAATTCTATGCAGTAAGGAGAGGACTTAAATTTTTTTTTAACTTTTCAATTACAGTTGATAGTCAATATTATATTAGTTTCAGGTGTACAGCGTAGTGGTTAGACATTTATGAAGTGATCTCCCCAGTAAGTCTAGTATCCCCCTGGTACCATACATTGTTATTACAGTATTATTGGCTATATTCCCTATGGTAAGTACAGTACTTTTAAAATAGTGTTTTACAGATGAAGAAATAAAAATGTACAGAGATTAAGTGAATCACATATCTCATAGGCATAGCTGGGACTTCAGAGGCTTCGCTGTTATCACTACATTCTACTAATGGGTCAAAAAATAGTTACTTGTTTTGTAAGTATGCCAGTGTTGTTTTATTTTGATTTCATTACTCATCTTCAATCATTTGGAAACTTGTCTGTTATCATTCCAGTTACCCATATTGTCTTTTGAGATCTAGTCTGCAGTTTCTGTGGATGGTCTTGAGATTTCTATCCTGCACCTTTAAATTTAAATAATAATTCTGATTGCCCATTTTGCATCTGATGCTTAGCATGTAGTCATTAATATTTATGTAAGGCTTACAAAACCCTATCTGTTTATGTCTATGAGCATAAAAGATCTATTGACTTTGATGAACACTTATGAGCGATATCCAAATATTCGGGGATAAGTGCTTTTGGAAACACTTGACAAAACTACAGTGGAAGGTGCAGAGACAAGATCACTTCTCTCTGCAAAAAAGGACCGAAGACAAAAGACCATCCTGTGAACTTGAGGTTTTCTTTTTTCTTTTCAAGTGTGCACGTGCCAGCTGAGAAAGCTGGAACAGATCAAATAGAAGGATGTAATTCCAAGGTCTCAATTGGCATCCTTTCTGAGAATCTTTAGTCTTTTTTTTTTTTTTTTACCAAAGCAGAGTGGCCCCAAATCTGACTTCTGGTGAATCTTATAGACACAATGATATCATTAAGCAAGCAAGCATTAGAAATCATCAGGAAATAATTTTTACATGCAATAAGATATATGTTGTTTGGAATTAGTGTTTTAATTAAAAAAACAAAATTTGCCATATAGTATAAAATGTATCTAGAAGGATATTCATTCTATTTGCAGAGTGCTCACATAGACTGTCAGAGTAAAACTGATTTCAGATAGTAATTTTTTTTAACTGTAGAAAAGTTTAAAGGCCTCAAGGAATACAATAAGCCATTTTATCGTTGTGCCAAACATTCTTGGTTGTAGCCTTCAAGTGGTATCTCTGTTTTCCAATGAAAACAAACAAACAAAAATCCCTGAAAGCCCAAAATATAGAGCTCTGCTTAAAGCTCTGTAATAGAGCAGGACAGAGGTGCTGACTAAATCTAGATTTCTTGACTGTTTTTCAACTTCTTACACAACTGGATTAAAAAATAGCTGGTAGAGAAAAATAAGTCCTTTTTAGCAGAAGATTCTGGCTATTTTTCCCTTGTTAATTTTTTTTATTTAAGTAGAATAGATCATCAATATTATGGAAGGTTTCTGAGCATTATAACCATTTCAGTTTTTAAATTTATACTGAAATTATATTACCCTATCCTCTTTATAGCCTAAATATATTTCACTGCAGAAATTGACATTAGATAAAAATGTCACTTTTGCCCACTTGTCACTAGATTACTAAAATGAATTCAATTTTCAATCTTTGTGAACATCAAAATAATCAGAGAATGTTAGAGATGAAAGGGATGTTAGAATCATCTAGCACAGGGCTTCTTAGCCTCAGCACTATTGCCATTTTGGACTGGATACTTTCTGGCTTGGTGTGGGGTGGACAATTCTGTGCATCATAGGATGTTTGCTAGTATATCCCTGGTCTCTATTCACTAAATTTCAGTATTGTATCTGCTCCCAGTCCCAGCTATGACAATGAAAAAATTTCTTGATATTGCCAAATGCTACCTATGGGGTGAAATCACCTTCATTTGAGAACCACTGATTTAGTGCAACCACTTCATTGTAAAATTACGTTAATGTCTTACCTATGTTTTCTGAATAAAGAGACTTTTTGTTGTTTGCCTGGTTAGTTTCCTACCTAAGTCTAGTATGCCAGAAGTAAGAAAAAACAAAGAACGCAATTAGGGATATAATTTAAGGCCGGTCTGACCTTAAATAGAATTGACAGGGACAAAATTTTTATTTGGCAATCATCTTCTTGCTTTTATGATCTTTCCTATTACGTTTAGTTCTTTTTCTATGGCTTACAGATTGTGTTCTAGACCTACGTGTGCTCTAGAGCTACGCGAAGTCACTAAACACATTATTTAATTCAGCTAAGTTAGGTATTATTATTTTTTGTCAGCAAGACTTTACCAGTGAAAGCAGTATATTGATTTACTTTCTAGTGTAAGCCTCTATCTCCTCACTGTCCTATAACAGAGAGTTCCTAGACAAGTTCCAATGTGTGGTCCCCGTTTGGTAGTGCTCATAGAGGTGATCAGGGCCTCTAAAGGGGTTCCCCATCCAGGCCTCCATTTCTTACCTTGTGGCTCTCTTCTCTGCCTGGAATATTCACAAACCAAGCCACATTTTTAACTTCACTAACTTCATTACATGCAGATAATTCTTTGTCAGTCCTCTTAAAATTTCTATTTGCATCTTCACAAGACTGTCCTCACAAAGGAGATGTTTTGAGACAGATAAGCCTTATTGGCAATACTAATTCTGTCTATCAGACATTGAGTAATTCCATATCTCTGTATATATCTATATCTATCTATCATCATCATCTATCTATCTATATCAGACGGAATGAGAAATAGAGAGAGGTAGGCTGGTCTAAGGGGTGGGAGTGTTTCTAGCAAGAGTACTTAGGCAGACAGCATTGTATGTGCAGGTTCCAAGGCAAAAAGAAGCGTGAGGCCCTCCAGAATGGGAAGAAGTTGACTGAAGCCGAAGCTAGAGTTCAAGGGGGAAATAAGGCTTTGGAAGAGTGAGAAGAAGGCAGATGGTAAAGAGCTTGTAAGCCAAATTAAGTGTTTTGATTTCATTGATAAGACAAATGAAAGCCAGGGATGATTTAATAGAGATTTAACAGAGGGTATCTATCAGAAAGCTTTTTCTATGATCCAAGGGTTTCCAGTCTTTGTTACCTTGATCATAGAACTGGACTTAAAATTGACCTAGTAAAGAAGAACTAAGTCATAATTATAAGGCTATCAAGGAAATGTTATTTTCTAAATGTGTGAGTGTTTGTGGAGTGAAGCCAGCTAAATAGAGAGATCAATGTCAGATTACAATTTCACACAGATACAAGAGGATATTTGGTTCAGAACCTAATAGCCAGGAAACAGATCTAGGAATATGAGCAGATATTTTAGGCAGGAAAGAAAAGAACAGTTTCCAAATTCAACTTAGAAAGCTAGTGGCCACAGTAACTTCTATTAGCATTTGAATAAATAACCTTAGCCCTAACTAGAGCATGCACATTTGGAAAACAGTCACAGTTTTTGGGAAAGCTGCTGCTGGTTCAATTTTTTGTTCTTCTGAGAGAACAATCTGTTCTTGTTATGGTGCCCTGTTACCTCGATGAAATAGAGACATTGCAAGCTGTATAATTGGGAAACCGACAAAGTCAAGCTGTCCTAACTTCTCTAGTGTAGCCTTTGAATTGTCAACTTAGCTATAAACCGGGACATGTTTAACGCAGGAGGAGGCCCATATTGCTACCCCCAAAATGTGGAATGCTTAGTACTTTTTCCAGATTTAACGAAACATATGATTGTTCTATGCAACATGAAGAGAATGTAGCCAATAAATCAGAGGATGACTAAAATAATACCATGGCGCTCTTTGATGCAAGACCAGAGTTGATGTAGCAGAGAGGGGTCTGGCAGTAACTCCTGCCATTGTTCCGCTGTCAAAAAGGAAGTCCTAACTTTTGACTCCTTCCTACTGTACTTCATGTAGATGACCAAGACAATGAGAAAATTACTCGCATTAAATTCTAGTGAGTCCTTCCCCTGAATCTGTCGGACAAAATTCTTTCCATATCATGAGCTAATAAACAGGAACCTAGTATTTTATTCATGTTATCTTTCAGACTTCAAAAAGCAGGAAGTTTTTTACCATTTTAAGTTAGAAAAAAACATTCTTTTCAGGATTGTTTTTGGATATGGTAAAAGTACTACTCAAAATGTTTTAAAATTAATGTTAAGTATTAATTTTATTACTTAACACATTATTTTGAGATGCTTAGTAAAGTGCAAAGGACTTCTGTGAATTTTCACATTAAAATAGCAAATCCTTTTCAAATGAAGCTTTGGGGAAAACTATCTTGATCATATTGGCTTTGGTAATAATTCCATTCATTCAATGCACTTTATTCTGTGCCTTTTTAAATACTAATTTTGATTCTGATAAAATTAAGAAAGCCAGTGTGATAAAGGTAATTTTTCTTTTATGCAAACAGTAAACCGTCTCAGTAATTTTCATCTCAGTTTTTGCATTCCAAGTACAGGATTACATTAAAAAAAATCTTTCAAAATCTGTACATTTTGTTTTCCTTTTTGTGTGTTTGTCGGGGTGGGGAAGAGGTAGTTGTTAACATCACAATTGGAACTTTCAGCAATTTTTTAGTTCTTTCCACATATTGAAAATAATAGCAAAAATTTCTGCATTTAGAACACAACAAAGATACTGTAAGCATGAAAGTTGCAGGGTAAAAATATTATAATACTGTACTTAAGAACTGTGTTAAAATAAGAGTGAGGGAATTGGCCATGTCAGAGATGTGTCTTCCAAGATTGACACATGGCTCCGAAGAGAACACTGGGGATAAGGAAGACTTCTGTGGTGCATCATGGGTGTTTAGAATTAGTTACCTTCCCTGAGGAAAGAGAAATAGGGGTCGTAGACGAAGGGGGTTTCATTGACCGGTTCCTGTTTATTCACTCTCACCTCAATGCATAATCTCAATATCCTACCAGCTGTTGCTTCTAAGAGGAAAATTGCTAAGTATTATTTTTGGCTCTATCACAAGGATGAACACAAAATATGAATAGCCTGGGCAGTCTGATAGTAGTTAGAGAATCCATAAATAATCTTCCCCCAAATGAAATATTTCAGCAGTCTCGTTTTGATTTCTGTTATTGCAATGAAGTAGTAATACTGATTCTCAGGCTCTAGCATTATTTAAAATTTCTCCATGTAGTCAAATTCAAGTGCCTTTTGTTATTCTCATTCTGCTTTCTTCTCCTTGGGTACTTGTTATTTCCCACAATAAATATTTCAACATATATATATATATATATACACACACACACACACACACACACACACACACACACATATATATATAAAGCACATATATATGTATATATATATATATAGCACCAATTTCTATTACTGCTATATATATATATATATATATATGATGCCAAAAAATGTATACATATTTTAAGAAAGGAAAACTGTATTAAAATTGTAATACTCAATATATACCGATATCAAACGATGAATACAAGCTACGTTTGACCTCCGCAATTAGAAGAGGTGCTCAGCGTGGTTACCATCAGCGTCCAGACACTTCTGATTATGCCGAACTACTGCTTGAGCCACGTTGACCAAAGTGTTGACCAAAGTGTCCACGTGTATACATTTTTTTGGGCACCCCCAGTATATTGTTTTCTTTTAGTTCTCTCATTTTCTCAAGCTTCTCACAGTTTTTAATGTGTAGTCTGTGCAGTGAGTGCTGAACTAGCTATCTTGAAACTGATCTTTACCTTCTCTAGGCCCTTCTTTACTCATCAGGAAAATGAGGGATGAACTAAAGCAGCGTATGTTAGTGGGGGTTGCCGTAAGTTGCTTCTGTAGAATCAGAGTTTGAGGTGACAGTTGAGAACAGAAGTTTGACTGATGTGTGTTCAGAGGAGAGTCTCCTGTGATGAAGTTAGGAAGGCAGAATTAGGCAGAGGAAGAGGCTGGCCTGCAGTAGGAGCGGAATGGAATGCTCTCAGCCGATCCTATAGCAAGCGGGTGGAATCAGAATGCCCCCGTAGGTTGTTCCAACTTGAAGTAAAGGAGTCAGGCCTTTGTATCCTTCATCAGCCAGACATCACCTAGGGCTTCCTCCTGGGAGAGAATAACCTTGGGCCAGGCAGTTCTCTGCAGCAAAGGGTAATACCTGGTGAAGTTTATAGCTGAGAAACATAAACAAATGATACTCCCAGCAACTTGTGGGTGGGTGCATTGGCCTTGAAGAGGGGATCTGGGCAAAGCACCAATTTCTATTACTGCTATTTTGGGCATGGCAAATCTTTGTTATTTGGAAATAATCCAGGCACTGCAGGCATGTAGTATCCCTGTCCCCACCCACTGACACCATCAAACACTCTCCCACATTTCCTAGCTCCTGGTTGAGAAGCGCTAGTTGATAATCACTGGAGATCATTAGGCTGAAGGATTTGCTTAGTCTACTGTGGCTCTAACACTTATTTCTGGCTGAGAGTACCACCTGATCAAAGGTAGAAAAGATCTAGCAAAAGATTGAATCTATTGTGACTCAGATAATGCTGTGCTGAACCTAGCTGAATATAAATAGTTCTGGGGAATTACTGGTTCAAAGGGCATAACGATTTTAAGGAGCGTTGGTGTGTATTGCTCTGTAGAATGGTTGGGCTAATTTATCTTCTCACTAGCAATCTAACAATCACATGCATTTACTTTTTTCTCTATGAACTTGAATCTCTGTGAATTTCACTGATATGTAGATGGAGTCCAGGAAGGTAAGTAAGGGAGTAAAACTTGGGTACCACAAAATATGCTGTTGTGCCTGTTTTTTATCCAGGTTTCACTAATGCTTTAAGGATTACTCTGACAACAAGATAAAGAGCCAGGCAGAAGGGAACAGTAGAATTGCTAGGCACTCAATCTGCAATTAATATTTACGAAAAGCCAGAACAGTTCAAAGAGACGCATTTATGGGGAAAAAAATGGAAATGTTTTAAATTTTTACTTTACAACTCAAACTCTTGATGGTAACCTATTATAACAACTTAATGCATTTAGATAAGTTCAATTCTATCCCTTTAATATTTATTAACAGTTCAAAAAGAAATATCTGTTGTTAGCCTAGTCTTGTTCCCAAGTGGCCAGCTGGTGCTGAGTTTGGCAGTTTCTTTAAAGAAAGACTCAATGAGCATGGAGACTAAAATAGCTTCTTTTGTGACAGTGCTTACAGAACATGATTTAAGACTTAAAAAATTAATTGCAGAAGTATACAACTCTCATCAATGAACAGAAGAACCTGTTGTTTTCCACATTTACACAAAATTTTTGATGTGGTCAATTTCAGGATCCCTTTATTTTCTTCCTGTTTATTTTCTTTTTCTGTAGTTATATTCACCCAGTAAATAATTAATCTGTCATCATATTTTAGTGTCAGTAGACAGCATGACATCGCCATTGGTAGAAAATGAATCAGCCAATCAACATCCTGTGTTGTATATCAACATTGAGTCATCCATGTTACTTTAAAGCAAATTGACCTGTGAAGAGGCTTGTGAGTTTACTTTGGAAAGGCTAAAATTATCTGGCTAGATCAAGTATTTTGTATTAGCTGTGTCCTTGACTTTAGATTTTTAGACATGACTAATCAATTATCCTAAATACAAAAAAAAAAAAAGAAAAATAACACTAGGAAGCTTGATGTATTTAATTATAACAGCAAAAAGCACAGTATTCTGCTATAAAATAGGTTGGTTTTATTAACAGGTTGTGTTAATGTTTATGGATCTATATAAAGGTGGATATTTTAACATAGATTCTTTCATTATAAGAAATTTAAATAATTATTACGTTTATTAAAGAAAAATCAGAAACTAAGGAAACTAAAAGAAGAAAACAAAAAATACTCATAATCCAGCTATTGAAAGACAATCATGTTTATATAAACCTTGGCTTTTATTTTTCCAAACTCTTCTAATTTTTTTGTCATACCTCTCTAGACTTAAAAAATGCATTTAAAAAGAAAAAAAAACAGGCAAACCAAATGCATGTGGTAACATAAATTGTGTTGTTATTAATATTTCATAGCCTATTTTAATCAAGTGACAGCTTTCTAAATGTTGATCCACTTTATTTTCTAAACAAATAACACTTCATAATATGGAAACACTAAAATTTGACCAATAAATTGAGGAATATTTATAATTTTAAATATGCTATTGTTTTATACAGCATGGTGACTGTAATTAACAATACTGTATTATACAATTAGAAGTTTTTAAGAGAAGATCTTAAATGTTGTCACCACACACACAAAATTTGTAATTATGTGAAGGGATAGGAGATTGCGAAAATTAAGATAACCTTATTGTGATTATGATTTTGCAGTATATACATGTATCTAATCATCACATTGTACCCCTTAAACTTACATATATTGTATGTCAATAATATCTCAATAAATCTGGGGAAAATAAACTAAAAATTTTAAAATGTCATGTTTTAAATATTTCTTCCAGAAATATCTATTTTAGAATGTTTGTTAGATTAGTTTTCAGAAACATTCCTAGCAGTAGAATTGCCATGTTTGAAGGCATGCATATTTTGAATTTGATACAGAAGGCCAGATTCTTTGCCAGAAAAGTTGTACCAATTTATACTCCCAGCAGCAATGAAGTCTCTAATTACTGAACATTAATACTCACACCATTTTTTAACAGATAGGTGATTACCACATTGGTGTTTTAATTGTTATCCTTTGATCATTAATGAGATCCAATGAACGTCTTTTCTTATGGTTATTGGCCATTTGCATTTCTTTTATGAAACGTCTTTTTATGTTTTTTGATTTTTTAAAAAACTGTGGTGTTCGTCTTTTAAAATTGATTTAAAAATACTCTATACAATTAGAGATATTAACCTTTTGTCATCTATGCTACAGATGTGTTTCTCAATAATATTTGTCTTAATTTTATTTATGGTGCATTTTCTTGAAAAAGTTGTAATTTTTACTTGTGAAATCTTTTGATATTTTATGAAAAATATTAAGATTTCATTTCAGTTCATGCTTAGAAAGAACCATTTCAAGTAAAATATGATAATTTTAAAAATATGCTATTGGATTTTTATATATAAAACTTTATTGCTTCTGGAATTTATTTTGTGTGTATAGTGGTGTGAAGCAGGATTTCCTTTTATCTCAAATACACAGAGGGTAGTTGTCCCAATTATACTTATTTCATAATTCATTCTTTCTCATTTATTTGAAATTACCCTCTTTTTAATTTTTTTTTAATTTTTTCAATAGAATACGGGAAAATTTGATAACTTCCATCTCTTATGAGAATGAGACTAGTGTTTCATTATTAAGGATATTTGGTTTTGTGTTCATTTGAAATGTATTTTGATTACGTGGAAGGAATTTTTTTTTGCCCCAGTTTACTGAAAGCTTTAAAAATTTTATCATCGTGGTTGTTCATTTTTTTCAAATGCATTTTTAAGGATCTATTGCAATGATCCAGTTGTTCTCATTTAGTCTCTTAATGTAATGACTTCCTATGATGGATACCCTAGTGTTGAATCTTTTTTTATGCTCTTTGTATAAAGACTACATGTTTTTAATGTTATTTTTAAGTAAACCACTGAATATGAATTTTTAATATCTTGTAGAGGAGGCCGACATTTATATTTCAGTGAAATTCACCCATTGTTTTCTGCTTCTGTCATCTTTTTATAAGGTTTTGGTAACAAGTTTATGCCAGACTCACAAAATAAATTTATGTACCTTTTTCTTTTTTCCTATGCTCTGCAATTTTAGAAATAATATCTTAGTTATACCTTTCTTGAAATCTTGAAATAAATAATGTAAGAAAGCACTGGGCCTAGCAATTTTTAAGGGAGGTCTGTGACAACACCTTCATTTTTTCCCCTATGGTTTTAGTTTAGTTTTTTTCTACTTTATGTGGTTAATTTTAGTAGTATATATTTTCCTATGATCATATCCCGAGGTTTTCAAAATTTTTAGCATGGTGTTGGTCAAAGTAGTTTCTTATATTCTTTTCAGTTTTTTTCTTATTTGTGTGCCTGTTTCCTTCCCTTTTTGGGACAGCTGACAGCAGAAATTAGTAGATGAGAGCATGGACCTAGGGACCACACTGCTGGATTTGAGTCCTAGCTCCACTGTTTACAAGCCATGTCACCTAAGGGTAAATTACTTTCTTTCTCCTGCCTACCCACCTGTAAAATAGAGAAAAAAACTGGTTCCTACTCCATAGTTGTTGTGAAGATGAAATAAGACAATATATGTGAAAAGCTCTTAAAGCAGTAACTGGCATATGTAAATACTCCCTAAGTGTTTGTGTTATTGTTATTATTATTATTATTATTCTCTAATTTTGTGAGTATCCCTTTTTTTCCCATAAAAATATTAGGCTAGCTGGTGATTTATCTATTACATTTGTTTTTTCTTACTATTGTCCCCCAATTTATCCTCTGCCCTGATTTCCTCTTTTTCGTCTTTTGCCATATATATCTTTATCAAGTACCTCAAATGTAATAAAGCATTTGATAATAAATAAATGCTTTAAAATGCTTAAAATTAATAAGAGCTTTATTTCACTTGAGGAAATTTCTAAAAATATATATATGTGATATATCTTTTTTTTTTTTTAAAGATTTTATTGGGGAAGGGGAACAGGAATTTATTGGGGAGCAGTGTGTACTTCCAGGACTTTTTTCCAAGTCAAGTTGTTGTCCTTTCAGTCTCAGTTGTGATGGGTGCCGTTCAGCTTCAAGTTGTTGTCCTTTTAGTCTTAGTTGTGTCGGGCGCAGCTCAGCTCCAGGTCCAGTTGCCGTTTTCTAGTTGCAGGGGGCGCAGCCCACCATCCCTTGCGGGAGTCAAACCGGTAACCTTGTGGTTGAGAGCCTGCGCTCCAACCAACTGAGCCATCCGGGAGCTCAGCTGCTGCTCAGCTCAAGGTGCTGTGTGTTCAATCTTAGTTGTAGGGGGCAGAGCACCCACCATCCCTTGTGGGACTCGAGGAATTGAACTGGCAATCTTGTGGTTGAGAGCCCACTGGCCCATGTGGGAATCGAACTGGCAGCCTTCGGAGTTAGGAGCACGGAGCTCTAACCGCCTGAGCCACCGGGCTGGCCCTATATATATGATATATCTTTGCAGCAGGTATAAACAAACAAAATGTACACATAGATTCCATACCAATATTCTTTTCCAGAATCACAGATGCCACAGTTCAGACCTATCAGGGAATCCTTTAGGTGGACAATTTCAAGGACATAGAGTTCTCCTTAACCTGGCAAAGTTTATGCATCCTCCTTCACTACCAAGCTTGTCGCTGCTGTTGAGCTGCACTTAGGGGTGCCTGTTCTGCTTGGTGGACAGCTCTATGGGCCACTTAGTAGGAGGCCAAGGTGCTTCGAGGACAGAGGAAGTCTGATAGGACTCTTACCCTGATGTATTCTCTTCACCTAGACTTTTGCAAACTGGGAGGCATCAGGCCCGGGCTCTGATGGCATCTGCAGTGTTCTTGAGGATGATTCTCAGTCATCAGGTCCATAGAGCTCTGAGTCTGTTTTTTTCCTTCCATTCACACATAGCCTGTGTTGCATCAGTTTCCCTTCTGGATGTCCCAAAAGAATGTCTGTGCAAGGGCTTGCCAATTTTGAGGAGGGCTTCCCTCTTCAGGAAAGATTATGTGTGATTGCTGTAGAACTCCAAATTCTATTTTACCGCCATAATACATTAATTGCAGGATTACAGAAGAAGCCAAAATGATGCCTCTTTTTTTGATTCCCTAGTCCATGCAATACTAAGCAATGTACAGACACTAACCATATTAGGCTGGGCTCTGATGGCATTTACAATGATCCTGAGGAACCCAGAACAGTGTGCCTTCCTCTAGGGTAGATGGTGGTGGGCTTTCCTTTGCCTTTTGATTGAGTTTCTGCAGCGCCTACAGGGTTACCATGACAAGGGCGGGAGGTGTCTGTCCAAGTAGGAGTTATAGTTTCTTTTATAACTTTTCTTACCAGCAGAAATTATGGGCTCAGTTGACATCCAGACAGAATTTTCTCATTGGAGCAAAGTAGAATGAGAGAGTGAGCCAGAGAAAGAGAAAGCACAAAATAAAACAAAACCAAAGAATGTAAGGGTAATGTTGAGGTTGCTCCTGTAGGTGATGGGGGCACTATTCCCTTTGAATCTCTGAGAATTTTGCGGAGCGCTTCTCAGAATTGCCTATTCGAAGAACAGGAGGTTGGAGTATGAGTCTGTGGTTTTTCCATCACCCACTGGTTCAAGGTTGATTCCCGGGGTGTTGACTCCTCCACTCCTCAGTGTGTCTGAATTCCCCTGTTCAAGGCAAAATGTCCGGACCCTTTTAGTACTTTCTGCTTTTGCTCCTGGTATTCTAATTCATTCCCGAGTGTCTTTACTTCCTAATTTCTTGGCTTTGCCTGCTTTTTTCAGACCTGGTGTTTGTCCTTTCTGCTGATGTCAATATTAACTTTTCTCAGTTTTAATCCTTGGCACAGTCCCAGATGTATGGGAGAACACAAAAACAATCTTGCCTATTGTTTTGGCGTTGTATATTTGCTTCTCGTCATCCCACTTGTTCTAGCTTGACTCTTCTGGAATTCAGTCGTGCTGTTCTTCTTTGCTTTTCTGCTAAAACTTTGGTCTTCCCCCAAACGCCTGCTTGGAGGCTCAGATCCTGGCCCAGCGAGGGGAAGGTAGGGTGCTGAAGGGAAGGTGTGTCTAGAAGAATGGTTAACTTCAGCTTGTGAGTGTAAATGGGGACCCCTCACAGCATCTAGCACTCCTCAGGGGCAGAATCTACTTCTTGCTGCCTGCTCTTGGCCTTGCTTTGGCTCTAGAATATCTCTAGGCTCCATGTTTCCTGTTTGCTGCCTACAATCTGGACAAGTTCTTTAATTTATCACCTTTGACTCCTGTAGCTGTAGCATGAGACTATTAATAGGTAATTACAGAATCACCTCAACTGGATTGTTTTGTCTGGCATAGTAGCTACTATTATATTATGGTTAGAATCTTGAGTTTTACAATGGACTCGTTTTCCACCCAGCAGTCAGAAAAGTTCCACAGTAGTTGCTCTCTGGGCTGTCCTCAGAACTCAGCATGCTGGCTCCTGCTCACTCTCTGTCTTTGTTGTTTGTCATCTGACATAGAGACGCCGTAACCTGCTTTGTCAGAGAGTTAATAAGCAATGCCATTCACTTTTGTATATAACATACATTTCAGGCCCTTTACATACATTGGTTCATATAATCCTTCTCGAAGATAGATTTTATAATCTGTATTTTATCACTTAAAACCAAAACCAAAGCTAAAGCAAAACCAAAACTAAAGCAAAACCAAACAAAATAAACAACAGCCCAAACCAGAGGTTCTGAGTGATTACATAGCTAGCCTAAAGTTATACATGCAGGAAGGAGTCCATTCAGGATTCCATTCAGGTTTTCAATTTTCAGCAATTCCTCAAATAGTGCACTTCAGCGTTTTATCCTCTGGATGCTTGGCCTGTTGTCCCAAGACAAAAACAACAGCAACACCAACAACAAACAAAAAACTTCTATTTAAACATTTTACAAAATTTCATCATTTCTGTTCCCTATTTCCTCCATCTTGTGTTCTCGAAGGGATTTGCTATACTTTCCATTAATCTTTGAAAAGCGTAGAAAGATATCAGCATCCCTTAACCACTTTCCCCTTCTTGGAAATATTTGTGGCAGCCAGGCCTTTCTCCACTTGTGGAGATCAAAATAAAGCTCCTTACAAAGTGGAATGCTTAAAAGCTTCTCTGACTTAATTTCAACCTTGATGACATTCCTGCTTTCAGTTTGGTGTGGGGAATTCAACTGAAAGAGATTGCCAGATGTAAGAGATACAGTAATTGCTGAAAGGGTGAAAGTTTGGAGCCTTCTGCATTTGAACTAACTCAAGCTTCTAGCCAGCTTTGCATTTTGAAAAAAATAATTCCAAGACATTTAAGTCCTTCTTTTCTTCAGTTTTCTTACCCACTCTCTTATTTTTCAGGTATCAGATGTTTATGGTTTTTATACTAACTTCTAATGTCAAAAATAAATCACCAGATACACACATGCATGTTCATTCAGAAGTCCAAAAATCCTGAAATCTTTTTTACAGTGTGCCCAGCATGACATAATAATAAAAGTTACAAGTCAATGTTGGTGAATTATGACCAAGGTCATGGAAAACACATCACTTTTTCTAGTGGTTGCATGATTATCAGACCTCTGATGATAAATCTGTACCCACTGGAAATGCAGTTAACTTACCTTGGTGACTTTGATTTATAAGCTTTGCAATGGACAAGGTTGCCCATTTGTTAGTGCTTGTTTTATATTTGAATAACTTGGAAGCATATAACTTAAGGCATAGCTTAAAATTTGTCTAGATGTTTCATATTTCATAGAAAGCATCTGATCAGAGAGCTTCAAATTCTGTTATTTGTATTGTGACACTATTTAGTTTTTATCATAGCAAGGGCATCTAATTTATATTTTTGAACATTTCTCTTTGTGGATCAGTGCTGAAGTTTCAAAGAACTGTCAGAACTATAATGAAAACATGAAAACCACAGGTGAACAATCAGCTTTGTTTGGGGAGTAAAAGTTACATGGTTTAAGGGAGGACATTGAAGAACTGGTGATTGATAAAATGTATTCAATTTAGCTTCTCTTTGAGCTTTTGTTCAGAATAGACATGACTATATATAAAAATTGTACTTAATTTTAATTATACAGAAAAATCTTCCAGCATTGGTCTGGAATAGCATAAAGAAGATTTTTGAATGAATGAAAGGATGTGACTAGAATGAAAGCTTAACGAACGTGGGCTTTGAATGCCAGAATGTAAAATAAATTCCAGGGTTAAATTGACCATGGAAGCAGTTATGTGTCAGTCTGAGTTCTCCTGTATCCTTCCTTATTGAGGTTCCTTGGTGCAACCTGAGGCATATAACACATCAGTAGGAGCTTTGGAGTATTAGTCTTTGTAGCACAGGGTTTCTCACCCTCCATGTTGTTGCCATTTTGGGCTTGATAATTCTTTTTTGTGGGGGGTGGTGATGGTCAGGGAGCTCTCCAATGCATTGTAGGTAGCTAGCTGCAAGTAGCAACTACCCTCAGTTGTGACAATCAAAAATGTCTTCAGAATTGCCAAATGTCCCCAGGGGGTAAGAATCACCTCTGATTTAGGACCACTGTTTGACATTGATGATGCAGGAGAGAAGAATGACCAACGACAAGGTATCCATTTTAAAGACATCACAGTGTGTGTATTAAAATAAGGTGCAAATCATGGTACTTAGTCCATTTGCCACTAAGCCCAGTCAAGTTGCGTCAACCTGTCAGAGATAGCTGCAATGTTATTTCAATATTTAGGTCTGGCAACTGTGAAACATTTGATAGTTTTGCATTTGCTGTTGCTTTCGAACACAGCATTGAGAACGATCAAGACTTTTGATGTAGTTTAGTTTTTGGCATTCATAAGTACTGAAGTTTTAATCATCATAGATCACGGTATTTTTACACTGTTATATGATGTTAACTATTTTAAGAAATGAAAAATAAGGACTGTTTAGTCAACTTCCTTCAGTCAACTTTTATTGATTCTTTTAAATCTTGCATGTTAAAAGTAAAGTTATTTCTGAGAAGCCTTTTGTATCTTCTGTGGTGAGATTTGGTGTTTTTCACCAAGGAGCTTTGCCTGTACTCTTGTCCGGAATAGAAAATCGCACCTTGATATAAGCAGTACGATAGTAACAGCCAGTTATTATCTAGTACATCACAAGGAAATATTCTGATTCTGGTATCTAATGAAGACAATTGTATGTGAGACGTAAGAAATAATCACAGGGTTGACAGGATCTAGAAAACTTTGTTATTCATTACTTACTTGGAATTGATGTAAAAAATTTAAAACAATGTAAAGTTAGATAATTGAAGATAAAAAAGAATAACGGAAATATACTGGGATTAGGCATTATTAAGCAACTGATATCATTATAACTTTTGTTTCTTGGAGCGAAGGCAATAAGATACGTCTTTAAATAGCATCAATTCATTTTTTTGAAGCTTTAAAGTTATTCTGCAAAGCACATCCTTTTTCCTCATGGAATTTGTCCAAAGAAATAAATTTTCTTAGGATTTAACAAAATTATATTTATAGAGTTTTTTGCTTAGAGATACTGAGATATATATTTAACAATGTTTTCTGTTTTATTAGACATGAGAATGTTTTCAGTTAGCTCTTAGAAGCTAACTGAAAAAGTTAAAAGTTAAAAGTTAAAAGTTAAAAGTTAACTTTAGCTTCTAAAGTTAGCTCTTAGAAGCTCTTAGAATTCTCTGCCTTATACGAAGAAAAGCAAATGGCCTCAGAAGGAAAAATTTTAAGATGGAGGTTATGAATATACCACGTTGTGCATAAAAAACAAGTTCCCCTGGCCAATGTCTGATTTTAAGTAGCATTGTATCCTCATGCATCCTCAATTATAAACTATATTCCCATGTAGCTTTGTGAGTTGGTTTGTTTATTTAGGCTACTTAAAAATTTCTATTTAAAAGTTGAAGAATTTTCCCCCCAAAATGTATTTATGTCCTGTTAATACTATTGTCAACAGAGATCAATGATGCTTCTTTGAGAACCTTCTTACAAAAAAAAAAAAAAAAAATGAAATCATGCTACTTTCAAAGAGTATGGCACTCTATTGTTTTTGTTGCTTTCTTTTAAAAATTAACTGCATCACTAAATCATGTTTAGATATGGGTTTTTAGAGTGTACCTGGTCACAGACACATTTAATTTATTGAAAGATACATGTAATACTAAATGAGGCATGAGAAAAATCCCAGGTTTTAACTGTGGTAATAGGATTCAGATTCCAAGTGGTAATATATAGGATATGTCTGAGCATTATGTGATTTTTACTATTGATGGTCTCTGTCCATTGGGTCAACTGCTAATGATAGACTCAAGAGATATGTGAAAGAACTTATTCAGGGAAATGATTCTTACCTATTCCAAAGTGAGCTGGAGTAGAAGTGAATAGTGATTGTTAGAATAACTATTCAGTATTTATCAATAATCTCATTGATATTTGTGATTTGTGATGAAAAAAAGCTGTCATGGAGTTCTGAAAACATACTCAAAAATACTACCAGTCTATTCTTTTGGAGTGATTAAGTGTAAAAACATCACTTTGTCCATCTTGAGTAATTACCCTTTAGACATAATTAAGATAATTAGCTTGATAAAGACTGGGTTATTTTTTCAGAACAGGTTGTGAATACAATTCTGGTGATAAGAGATCATCATTTTGTAGAGCTGTTTCCAGCATAGAATAGTTAATTACATGTTTTCATGGGGAGGAAGTTACAGGTTTCTAACATGATTTCTATTATGGAAATAACAAATTATCATTTTGGAGTGAAATTGCTTGATCAGTATCTGATGGAAATTTGCACTTCACTGTTTCCTCTTGGAATGTCGTCATTTTTAAAACAATTCTCAGTATTTGAGAAATTTGGGGGTAATGTGCAAAAAGTTTTCTTCTGATGAGCATTGAAGAACCTAGGACCTAGGCTTTGTTTGGTTTTCTGAATCTCGAGCTAATCAAAAGAGCCTCCTGTTTATTTTTAGAAATGTAAATCTGAATTCAGAAAGTTCTTTTCAGCTGCCTCCTACCATTGAGGCAACTCTTTCATGAAGCCTGTGGATCCCAGCGTGTTCCTAATGAATTGCAGATTTCCAATTCTTGGGAGGTCTATAATGAAGTTTTGGGGTTCTAAATGGGTCAGAGCAGATTTTGTACTTTGTCAGGTTGTAAGAAATCCAAGAGGCAATCTGTGCTAAAGACTCTGGAATAATAATTTTGACACCTGCGGGTTTCTTTGTTTTTCTAAGGAGAGGAGAACATTATTAAGGAATAACCAGTGAAAGCGTTCTTTAACAGTATTTTGTATTGAGAGATGGATCAGTTTGCTTCAGCTCAGTGTAAAGATGATTCAGGCAAGAATCTAGTAATATAAGTTAAAAAAAAAGAAAAAAAAGAAAATCCTCTATTTGGCTTAGAGATTGGTGTTACAGATGTGTTTTCTACTTAAAATTAAAACACAAGGAAAAACTGCACCAAAGGGCACCCAGCTCAGTTATTTCTCAAACTTCAATTGGTCTGGTTGGAGAGATGAACAAATATTCTTGAATTACTTTACTGATGATTTTCTCTCCCTGTTTTCTCTTCTTGGAAATCCTGCTTTCCAGTTGTTGAACCTCTTAGACTGGTCTCATACCTCTTGTATCTTTCCTCTCCCCAACCCCCCATGCACACGCACACTTTTTTTTTTTTTTTAAATCTGTCCTTTTGATCTACTTTCTGGGAGATTTCTGTAATTTTATCTTCTAATCTTTACATTGATTTTTAAATTTCTTGTATCATGCTTTTTAGTTTCTAAAAGTTCTTTACTTGGTTGTTTTTTGAATGTTCTTTATTTGTGGCGTACTGATCTTTGGTATCATAGATATCTTGGTTTATTGCTCTTATTTAAAAAAAAATCGTCTTTATCCTGATAATCTCTGTGTCTTCCAAGTTGCTTACTAAATAAATTGTTTGTTTTGGCCTGTCTTCCCTAAAAGTAGGGGACTAAAAAGCTGGTTGGAAGCTATGAATATTTTAACAAAGTTAAATTTGAGCTTTACTATAGGAGTACTGGGTGGGCCATTAATTGGGTTGATTCGAATTCCCTAAATGTGTTCTAGTCTCCTTTCCAGAGGGAAAAGCTCTAGCTGCCAGTCTTCTGGTACTAGGAAAGAGGCGGTGTGGGATGGAAGGAGGATGGCTCAATACTCTGTATCCTATATACACAATTGCTTAATCCCCTTGTTTTCAGTAGGTTTTCCATGTCCTTAGTTGCTTGGGATACCCCTCAGTTCAAAGACTTCTGTTTTACCCTTTCCAGACTTCAGTGGGAATGGTGGAGGTGGAAGGGGACAGGGGTGGGGGATAACACTCACCAAAGTGGAGTAGGGGAAGACATGTAGGTATCTAACCAATTCTCAGATAGCTTTGATCCAGTCCTCCTTATTTTAGGTTCTCACCCTTTTGTTCCCAATTCTAGAATGACTGGTGCTACTGGTTGCTGAGCATTTTGGGGAATCTGTTGTGTTAGTTCTTGGTTTTTCCTACTGCTCACATTAGATGGAGCTTTCTTGGGTAACTCAATTACTACTTGAGCACCTGCTTTCCACCTTCCCAAATTCAGTTGCCATTGTCTCCTGTTCTTTCTATTCTTATAGGTTCAAGTCTTTTAAAAGAGGCCAAATTATATGCATTTGTTCAATATGCTATCTTGTCCTGGAATATCCTATTCAAAAGTACCTTTGCGTGGGAATCTATATCTCTGAATGGGAAACTTTCAGAAGACAGATCTTAAATTAACGGTGCACCAGGGTCTGGTATAGAAAGTTTCCATAACTGTGAAAAGAGATTTATTTTTTGAGCTGAAAGAAAGTTTCCATAGCTGTGAAGAGATTTACACACACATATATATGTGTGTAATATATATATATATAACATATAAAAAATATATATATATTTATATATATGTATGTAAATATGTATACATATGTATATATATACACACATATGTATATATACACATATATATAACATGTGTTGTTTGTGGTATGCATATTGCAACTATATCTTTCTTGTGTGGTAGTTTTCTATATAGCCACCCATTTGGATTTTGAAAATTAAGACAAAGTATAATATTTTAATGCAGTGAAAAAGTTTACCAAGGGCTAAGTATTGCCTGAGATTTCTCCAGCAAGATGCTCAGAACTCTGAAATATTAATGCAGTTGACTCATAACCAGAGTCAAGCTGCTGATTTTTACAACTATTACAACAAAGTTAAAAGCTAGAGGCTTGTATCATGATCAGAGAAGACTGCATTGTTATCATGTTGTAGGGGAGGGCAAAATTTATAATTAGCCAGAGCAGCTTCAATTTACATTAATCAAGCTAGAGGCACAGAGTAAACAGTCCTTCTCTGTGCATTTTATGCCTGGAATAAGGCAGGAAAAAAAAAAAAAAAAAGAAAAGAAAACCAACACTGTCAGTCAAAGTGAAAAGGGAGTTGTAATTACTTCTAACCTATCTTATAAACAATAAAGCTATGTCAGCATTTTAATTATTGATGTTATTGCAAAATGGTTAGATGATATGTAGCTACATTTTAAGAGGACTGAAAATAATATTTGAGGAATAGGAGTTTTTACTATCACTTGTGTGTGTGTGTGTGTGTGTGTGTGTGTGTGTGTGTGTGTGTTGGTAGATGATCTAGAAGGTAGGATAGATGAGATGAGAAGCTGGATTTTACCCTGAAGTTTGTAGAGGCTCCTCTGCCATTATATTCTCATTTGCATCTTTACAATATGGGTTCATATCATACATTTTTGGTGCTCATTCCGATCCCCCAATTAAAAGTTAAAAAACATGTAATCTATTTTAAAAAAGGTATCTGTGAAGTTATTTTCAAATGACAAAGGACTTCACCTTTGTCATGCTGATATTTGGTGTTTAAGAATGGCTCTTGGGAATCTGACTCCAAGTTAAAAGGAGCATTTGTATTTCTCAGTTCACCCAGAGGAGTAATAAACTGCTTCAGCTTCTGAAGTCTGTTTCAAAGTCAAATGCCTTCCTTTGAGAGTGCTTTGCTGTTCACTGCTAAAACTGGAAAAGTGCGTTTCAACCAGCGTTTTATTCTAGTGAGGATCTGAGGTCGTGTGGGGGGCCACCAACAGGGATAATTTAAGGGATCCTCAGAAGGCCCTTCTGTCAAAACATATCTTCCTGAATGAAAGAAGCCTATATATTTCTCCCTCCTTTTTTGAACTATTTCCAGTTCTGCCTATTACAGGTCCCCTTAGATTATAGTGTCCTCTTTTAAAATAGAAATATCCCAGGGAGGTTTAAGTAGTCTATTAATCAATCATTCACAATCCAGTGTGGCTTAATTAAATTGCTTTCCTCTAGTTAATAGAAGTTTTAATGGGAGTCAGGAAGCGAGAAAAGGGAAGTATAGTCCCTGGGGATTCCTCAGAGTAACGCAAGCCTGAGCAGAGGGCACTAAAGTGGGTTCCCTTCTGACATCCAAAGGGCAGCCTGAGGGCACTGGATACCTGGGATTAGGAAGAAGAGACATAGGCACTAGGAAAGAAGAGAAGAAAGACAAGTGGAAAACAGCAAACACAAACTTTCAACTTTGAAACATTGTAACATTATTGAGTAGTATGGAGAAACGATTTTGTATTTTTGCTTGGAATTGGTGTTATGTTTTTTGTGTAATACATGTCTTAATATTTTGGAGAAGAGAATATAGACCCTTAAAGTCAGACAAGCTGTGTTAGGATGATGCCATAAAACATACTATAGTGCAATTCATTTTATTCCTTCAACAGCTGTTTAATGCTTAAACAATTAAACACATGTGTAATTCAATGAACCATTATTCATCAAACTTCCATTAACTAGAGGGAAGCAATTTAATTAAATTATTTTTATTTTAAACTTCAAGGAATAAATAATCAGGGTTGTGAGACTAATTATTGTCAAAAGCAAAAAGGAGATCTCGTAATAAGTAAACCAATTCTGTAGCTCTGTTGATTGAAAGAAATATTTCTTTCAGAGATGTGTGTTTTTCTTTGTGTTTTGCTACATGGCAGGAATAATGCAATGTAATTGTGTCCTTGGTAGGCTTGAAAAAATATTTTAGCTTAAGCAGGTGTTTCTTTTCTTTTTCTTTTTTTTAAGTTTGTCTAGATTGTAAAGCCTCTGAAATATAATCTATTTGTTTTAGGAATTGTTAGGCTTGTTCTTATAGAATAGCATATGTGAGTAGAAAAGGAAGCTAACTTGTATTCTTGCTTAATCACACCAGTGGGTAACTGACAGTTATTCTAGAGTCCAGATGCCACCTACCACTTTTAAGTTTTTATCTCAATCACAGACATACTATCTATGGGGAAATAAATGATCTCATTCACACAGGTTTGGCAAAATCAAATCTGGAGATTCAGAAGCTACAGCTTCATATGTAATACCGAGGGTGACCATAAGATTTATCATCAAATCCATATCCAGATAGTTTTGAGAGTAAAAGGTGACATTCAAAATCAATTCTAATGTTATCCTCTCTTTTTTATCTATTATGCCTGGTTTAAACTTTATCTCTGGCCTCTTTTCAGGTTCAGTACTCTTTCCTTCTGCAGTGTGCAATCTCAGGTTAAGTCTATCCAAAGAATTTTTAAATTTCAGAAACTTTTTTTTTCAGTTTTAGATTTTCCCTTTAGTTCTTTTATAGAGTTTCCAGTTACCCCCTGAATACTTCATCTTTTCAACCATTATATCTTGCTTCTGCTGAATATATATTCTTTTGATTATGAATTGCTTATCTCTTTGTAGGTTTTGTAGTATAAAAAATTTATATCCTGTGCATTGTTTGCTAAAGAACAATAAAGGCTGAAATAGCTACATATCCATTTATCTATCTATCTATCTTAACTTTTTAATTTATTATCTTTTTTTTACTCCATGATTTTCTTGGTTTTATCTTATAGCTCTTTCACTGAATTTTAATTTTCGTAATTATACTTTTAATCTTCCTTAAAATTTTGTTCTCTACTTCGTTTTTCTCCCCCTCCCACCCCCACAGAAGCCTGTTTTTATTATATGGATGCAATATTCCTTAGACTTTGTCTTGTGCTGTTGATTTTGCTCAAACGTCCGGTAATACATTATTATTCATTTTTACTTATTAATGAAGAAGTTTGATTATTGTAACTCACTGGTATCGCTTTCCTATGCCAATGAATATTATACTTCTATTTTCCCTGAGTGAGAGAGTTGAGTATAAACTACGTGTGTACTTGAGTAGACATGTTGACTGGTAGATAGGCTTGAATTTAAGATTGCACTATGTATTAGATAGTCTGGTGTTTTCCTTGGGAGTATAGCCCTTCCAAGAAAAAAAATCATTTAAATTCTATAGAGATGGGCTGTGTCATATACTATTTCTGCTAATTGTTTGAAAGGGGGATTTACACAGCTGTTCAGTACTCAGTCCTTTTTTTAGATACCCTCAAAACTGCTCTAAAACCTATTCTTGCCTTCCATACCTCTGGCTTGTGTGCGAACTTTTCTGGGTTCTTCCTTGGGCAAAACAGAACCACTTTTGTGCAACCCTCATCTGCGGTCCCAGGTGTGTCTTCACATATTGTCAATTACCGCAATCCCATCTTTGTGGTGTCTTCTTTAGATCCACTAAACTCAGCTTTCCTACCTCATTCACTATTTGGTATTATATTCCCTTTTCTACATTTTAAGATTCATTTCAGTGTGATTTGAGAGGGAGAAAAGGTAAATGTTTGTGCTCAGGCTGCTATCCAGCCTCAACACTGCCTTGCATTATGAATATTACCTTGTTATTTAAATGTTTAGGCTTTTGCCTTTTTTGGTTTTCAAAGAATGTAGGGGCATTGAAGGCAGGTTCCAGTAGCTTACAAGTTTTTTCCCTCCCTCTTTATCCCTTGTAGATTCTACCATGGACCAAATGGGACAGACTCAGTAAATACTTGTTGAATGACTAAATCTTAAAAGTATTATAACAGATCAAGTGAAAGTTTTGTTGTGGTGAATTCATGTTCTGCAAAAGTAGAAAAACTCAAAACCAACTCATAGCATCTATATTTAAAACAATATATTTTTTAAATTAATTTTACTTAAAACAGTCATGAGTTTTGCCTGATGTTTTGCCTGAGTTTTATGGTTATGAAGCAGGAAAGGATCGAAGGAGTGAGTTAGAAGCTGGTGAAATTAGAGGAAAGAGGCACTAGGAGGAGTAAAGCAAAGGAACTAACAGATGGTGGGTGCCTAACAATAAAGAGTGAAAAAGGAAAGTATCTTGTTTTCTGCTTCCTACTTCTTTGGGGCATGGAAGAAACTTCAAGGTAGCTCTGATTCTGAACACTTAGAACTTGAAACTACAAAAGAAAACAAATTTGAGTTTCTCTAGATGATCTTCAGTATATTCATTAATTTTTCTCAGTCAGAAGGTAGGTTTTTATACCAGTTTCTTTTTATGCCAGCTTTTTATACCTGGTGTCTACTTTTTATACCAGGGAAGTGTTTATGTGAACTAGAAAGAAGATGCAAACCTCTCTTAACACTGCTTAATTAGGCTGCAATTTTATCAAGGGATTTGTGCTGACCTCACAAATAATGAACGTGAAATTTAATTTTCCAAAGTCACAAATGCCCATTCAAATGTACAGGCAACATATGTACCTGTTCAGAATAGTCTCCCATATGCGAACATTGCTCCAGCGCTCCAATGCATGGGGCCCGGTGCAGAATCTGTTTCTACACCAGTGTTCACAGCTTCTGAGCCCCTGTTCTCCAGAACACTGCAGAGACCCGTCAGTTGCATTACGGCCTGACATACTCTAATTTTGCAGCATCGCTTGAATTTTTCACAGTTGGATTTCATTGTTTGTTTTCTAATCTCTGGAAATTATCTAGTAAAATAAAAACAGTAGGCACAGCAGCCAGTTATGACTTCTGTTTATAAATACATTGAGTACCAATAATAATAAAGGAGAGTAACTGACGATAGGGGTCAAAGGCAAAAGTAGAGATGACTGATATGTTACGTTTTTCTATTGCTTGAAAATCACCTATGATGCGTTTTGGGAACAATTGATCAGAAAATAATTAAAAAAAAAATCTACTTCCTTCCCATGGCTATCTAACCTCTGAGTGATGAACTGACCCAAACATAGGTATATGAAAATGACAGGATGGCATTTTTAATTATACTACTCTGCAATTAGCATCACATAATACACAATGCTCCTGCCTGAAAATTTGATATTTGATTTTAATCTTGTGGAATTACACTGTAATTGCATAAACAGTCTTACACTATCAAAGGTTTAAAAATGCGTATTTTTATTATTACATATGGTAAAATTTTCTCAAGTGAATAAAAATGCTGTTAATATTTTAATTGAATAGTAAATATGGACTTCCCTCTGATGTAATTAATACAACCTCTACTATTCAGTAGAGAACAGAAATGTTAAATCGTACATTAAAAAGTTGCTAAGAGTATTTCATTACCAAACCAATTCTGCAGTTTCCATAGACTTATGGAAAATGTTATTCACCTCTTGGGGAAAATCTTTGGCGGAAAGCTGAGTTTTACTTGGCATCCTGTTTTCATCAGTTTAATCTCTGGTTAGCCTGTTCTTGATGGCAGTTTATACACACTCTCTTCATGTTGTGGAAGGGAAAACAACTTTAGTTCTCAACCCATATTTATTTTTCTACTGATATTTAATCTCTGTGTTGAGTTTAAGAGTTAGGATTCCAGTGTGATAACTTAAATATGTACTGTTTGCAGCAATGACAGTTTCCAAGTGATCTAATGGGATTCTGGAGTTTGGCTTTTTATTCTATTATAGGCTCTTCATCTAAACATCCCCATGGTGTAAAATAAGGACACCACATGAAGTATGGTTATGTTTCTGATGTGCAGTGAACCTTATAGAATTCGCAGGCATTCAAAAGCATGACTGCAAAATGCACAGTAAAAGTTTTACTAGGTAAAAAAGGGGATAATTAGAGTCCATGAAAGAAAAATGGAGTGAAACAACAAAAGACAGTTATAAGATGTAGTCAATAGTGTTACCTACAAAACTATTTATATGAAGAGAAATATGAAGCATAAATTCATTACTAATCCTTTTACTGGAATTTTTGGTGCCTGAATAAAATTATTTGAACTTTATATTGCTTTCCTTTGTAATTACTGAGGGTTTGATTATCTAAAATAACCACTGCTCTTTCCTAAATGAAGTCAATGATGTAACATATAAGAGAATATTGGACATAAATTCATAATATTTGTGTTGATGTTAATATTGAGATGATAAATTTAAAAGATAAGGATCATTAAAATTGGACGAGTGAGTGACTTATTAATAAAGTCACCCGACTTTATTAACACAAATGTATAAGAGCTACAGTTGGTGTCTATTTAATTGATACGAGAAAGGGTGTGCACGAATGTATGTTTTTCCTTGGCATATGGCCTGATCCCTGGGTTACCTCAGAGCAGAATTTATAGTTACTATTAGTAACTATTATAAATAGCACTATGAGATGTGCTATTTCACTATCACTTTTGATATTGTGATTTCTGCCTATGTTCCAGGGAGAATTTCATCCTTAATTACACAAGGACCCTTCCACTTAATCTTTAATTGGACCTTTAATTTAGGGACCAGATTATCGTTGTCTAATTGCCCCCCCCCCCAAGTTATATCATATGCGTTATTCATTCTACTAACACTTCAGGGTTTCTAGCAGCAGAGAACACATTTTATTTGAGTTTATCCTTTTATGGTACCTGATTTATAGTAGAGGTTATACTTAAATGATTTTATTGACTGGACTCTTTAATGAAATTGAAAACATCATTCTCCTTCCTTCCAAATACAAATTGTATATTGAATGGTGGTGGGTCTTGAGAAGGAAATGGATGTTTGCCTACCGTGTGTTTCTTTTACTCTCCGCAATCTGTAGTTAGGTTATTATTATTCCTACTATAAAAATGAAGAAACTAAGATTTAAGAAATTAGGTAACCAGCCCAAAGTTATATGGGGTAGTGAAGATAGGATTTGAAGTGAGGTCTTTCTAACTCCAAGGACTTTGTCATCACTAACTTACATATGCCTACCCCCTGAAAAGGCAGTGGATTCCTGGGAGATAGATATTTTATGTAAGTAGTATATACATTGAGTGATGCATAAAAATAAACACAGTTCATCCTCTTGATAAGTTTACAGTCTCACTGGAGAACAGTGATGGTTTTCAAATATTGAAAGTACAGCTACAACCGTGATAAATGCTCTGAAGGAGGAGAACACAGCTCTGTGGGCACTAGTAACGTTAACTGAAGAAGCTTGAGCTGAGATGGATACGTAGAGGGGGAATTAACTACTGAGCCATGATGGAGGAACATTGCAGAGGAAGAGCAAGTACAAAGACCCTGTGGAAGGAGAAAGCATGATGCTTTTAGAGATAAAAATGTAGGAAAGAACAGTAGACATGAAGAAGAGGGAATATAGTTTTGGGAGTCTCGAGAGAAGTGCAAGACAAAGCTGGCCTTTCCCAAAGTGTTTTTCTCTGCATACCAAGAACAGTGGCATAATTAGATTTGTAATTAATAGGGGTGAGCATTTATGAGAATACATGCAGTTAAGCTCTTGGTAACCTCCAAATATATGGTAGACATTGCCATTATCAACTTTTGTTGAATATGCTTGCAAAGAACCCTCTAGTTGGGTTTCTGTTTCTCCTTTGCTTGCAACTTGCTAGCACGTTAGTGAGGGTCTCTGAGATTTCCAGCTGAGATAATATGTGTGAATGTTCTTTCTATATCTGTAAAGTACTGCATGTCAGTCATCATCATAAGCTGTAGTTTGGTATTCTGTATCAATTCAGTGTACTTAGTTTATTCTCACCCAATATGATGGACAAGAGATAGATTTCATTTTTCTGACATCTCGAATTCCCTACTGGTGAAGAGCACAGGTTTACTTCTTAGTGACAGAACTGAACAGGCCAGTGAGGACTATAATCTGAGTATTCAAAAGGCATCCTTGATGCTAAGGGTACAGTCCAGGTCTGGAAGGTTGAAGGGAGGGGGAAATTACCAGAGGGAGATACGTGAACATCAAAACCATCAGAAACAGGGACTATGAGGAAGCCATGGGTCCCCTGGCATCATGCCAAGGCACACCTTAGAATAAGAGCTAATTTTTGTCTTCAGTTTTGCCCTGGGTGCTAATGCATGAAAGCATGTATGAGCACACAACTGTTTATTAATTTCTAGACAAATTCTATTACGGCGTGTAGAGAGTGGACATGGTTGTTATTGATGCTCCCTAGGCCACTTATGAAGGCAGGCATTTAGAGGATGGATGTCAGGAGGTACAGCCCCCTCCCTCTCTCCCCTCCCCCCCCCCACACCCTGCCCCAGTGAGTGGGGAAAGCATAGGCTCAGAGGAGACTGGGAACAGGCAATAGTTGCACCATGAGGACAGTGATGATGTCTGTATCCATGGCACCAAGCACAATATGTAGAAACTAGCAGGTGTTCAATGAAAGTGTATTAAAAGAATGAATGACTGAAAGAGAGGTGACTCAGGGTTGGTGTTATATGGACAAAAGAAACTCAGGAGCAAGGAAGTCTTGGAACTAGAATACAAGTGGGGTTGTTATTTTGAAGAATGCAACAAGAATCCAGGATTAGCCTCAGGGAACAAAGTTGGCTCCAGTATAAGGGACCAACAGCCAGGCTGAATCAATACAGACTTGCAGATCTTGGGCCCTAAATTCTTCAGGATTTGAAATCTTGGTGCAGGACTGAACTTGTACTTGTGGGGGTAAGAGGTCTCAGATTCAAGAATAAGAAGGTGAAGGAGTGAATCATCCATCCAAGGTGAGGGAGTAGACCTCTCCCTGAATTGATTTTCTGGTTGAATCAACACGAGTTTTTATTTAATTTTTGTTTTGTGTTACTTTTTGCTTGTATTAGATAATTTTATATCTGAGGTAAGGTCCACTCATTGGGCTGGTGTAGCAAATAGGTAAATCTGAACAAGTTTTTCTCTTTTTTTGTTTTCACATCCTTCAGGTTCATAATGTTTAACACTGAAGGTTTCTGTAAGGAACCTGGTTTCTTTATTCTGACAGGTTTTATCAGAGAGAAACACAATAGTCTCTGATGGGTATTCTAACACATGAATTTCAGACAGCTTGTAATCAAAAGATATTTGTATCACAGTGCTTCTGTAGAGGCCAGTTTGCTCTGTATATGATGTGGCTATTAGCCTTAGAGAGTGAAAATCCAAATTTCTGGTACCAAATATTCTTTGTGTCATCTTTTAGTAAGATTTTTCTGATGCTCCTTAAAGAACTACATGTCATATATTTTTCAGTATATGTGGCTTGGGTACATCTCCAGGGCAGGGTATAACCCATTTCTGACCAAAGAGAACATTGTGATTTGTTCAAGGGCTGGACATATGGCCCAAGTAAAGGCCTTTAGAGCCAATGATAATTTATCCATGGACCTTTGCTAAAATTAAGGCAGACAGAGTATATGGAACTCTGACAATGTAAACTTAGAATTATTGGAAGCCATTTTATTTTCATTGGAGGTCTTGCAGGGGATAGAGACAACATAGATAAAGGCTGAGAGACAGAAAGAGAGACAATGAGTCCTGATGGAATTTTCAAGCCCCTAGATCCAGCCATACCTGAAATGTTTCACTTTAGACTTTTTAATGAATGAGCCTGTATACACTACTGAACTAAAGTTTTCCTTTACTTTCTGAAAGTTGCTCAAGAAAGAGATCTAATTTTCTTTGTTTATGGAAGGTAGGCGATACAAAATTACTAATACTAGAATATTAAACAGTGATAGAAGATGAAATAAAAATTAAATTTCATCAAATGCCAAATTATGTATTTTCTGAATGATTAAAATGATACTCTGTTAGGATGATTAGTCTAAGGTAATAAAGTGATACAGGAATAATTCGTACAAAGGACCTGTTGCTTTGATGAGGTACTTGTTTTAATCAATGGCTCTTTTTTACAGTAGCACTTTTTGCTTGCTAGTAAAAAAAAAAAATTCTTCCAACTTTCATATGTAATTAAGATGTTTATCTCTTGAGCAAATCCTTGCCTTTTTCTGTGTCATGTGACTGATAAATTTGAGCAGATAATTGCCTGAGATGTATCAATTACCAGAAAGTCATATATCATGGCACACTGACTAAAATGCTGATCACTACACCCTTCTGTTTAGTACAGGACTATAGATTCTGACACAATGAGTCATCTCTGTATTTTAAAACTAGGTGTACTAAGAGCATGAACCCAGCTAAATATGCTGAGAACACATGCCAGGTTGGAGCTAAGAGTCTAGGGATCAGATGGAAGTTTTGTGAGTGAACAACATGGAGTATGAAGAGAAGACTCACAGGATTTATTTGGCTCTCTTCATTCAGTTTCCAGCAGAAAAATTTAGTAGGCAAAAACCATTGGAATCCTTTGCCTCTTTTCAATGCAGCTCCAAGGTATGCTTACATTGAAAAGTTTCCTTAGGGAAAAATGCAATTGGTAAATTCTGATTTATTCAAACAGATAAATGATAATACGACAGTGGGTATTTTCATTGATAAATAATAAAAATTTACTAGTCATTCAGGAGTTATTTTTTAAAGGAATCTAAATATAACTTGGCAATTTAAAAGTTATCTTAAAAATGTCTATAGGATATGAATTTTAATATGACACACCTGAGAATTTTTTATACTTATTGAATTCAGCTTACTGATTTCCTTGTTTAAAAAATGAAGTCAGAGGAAAATAAGCCTTAAGGATTCGATGGGGATGTGATTTCCATTGCATCTACACCCATATTAAAGACCAATTTGAAATTCTATATGTAGTGTTTGGAACGCAAACTTAAGTTATTTGAGTAATGTATTCAAAGCACTCGTAAATATACAGTCTTGATACAGTAAGGCTAATTTGATCGCATTATTCTCTACCTTTAATTAACTGCTTTAAGGATGTCTCTTTTGGTGTCCTTTTTAGCAACTTTATTTTAGAGGGAAAAAAGTACTTCACTCTCTTTCAGGACAAATGTAATATCACTTGCTCTTTCTGAGCTAGAATTGTCTTCTATCTTATAAAGACAAAAACGCATTCTCTCCTTTTGTGGATGTTGGCCTGGTATTCTTTCCATTGATATTTTTCTAATAATTACATGAATTGATTAGCTGGCTTCCCTCAGGTGTTCCAGTTATTTTTTTGTTTAAGAGTAAAGTTGTAACAATTTGCCAAATTCTCCACAGCTGCACTGGAGAATACACCATCCTTTCAGATCCTAATTTCTCAAATAAATGGCTTAAGCCATTTTCTCCACTGCCTCACCACTCACTCACTGCTTCAACACCCTGTAATCTGGCTTCTCCTTCTCCACTTCGTAAAAGCTGTACTGATCTTTCAATTACTAAACTAACTGGCCTTTTCTCAGCTCTCTTGCTTGTAGAACTTTCTACTGAATTTATCACTGTTGATCACATATTCCTTCTTGAAATACTCTTGTTCATTGACCTTCATGACGTTACGCTAACTTGAGTCTTCAACCTTTATTATTTTCTAAAATAATGATTTTATTATTCTAACAGAATGTTTTATAAAAATGATAATAACCATTCCACATAAAGTTACAAAGAAGAAAACTGAAAACTGCCTCACATCCCCACTCAGAAATAGCCTCCATTATTAAATGATCATTCTTTACATTATAGATGGATGGATAGCCAGATCAAGTGAGTGACAGATATTCAGATAGTAATAATTTTATTAAAATAGAATCACACCATATACCATTTGTGACAGGCAGACCCTCCTCCCCACCATCTGAGCCAGGAGTTTTCTTTTTGGAAAATTTTTTAACTACAATTTGACTTCTTTAATATATTTCTTTGTTATTGAGTTAACACTTTTTTTCTTGAGTGAATTTTGATAGTTTGTGTCTTTAAAGGAATTTGTCCATTTCATCTAAATTGCTTAATTAATTGGCATAAAGTTTTTGATAATATTGTCTTATTTTTTTTTTTTAAATTTCTGTAGAAACCTTAGTGATGTCACCTCCCTCAATCCTGATATCAGTAAATTGTGTCTTATCTCTGTTTTGTTCATCGGTCTGCCTAGAAGTTTATCACTTTATTGATCCTCTCAAAGAACCAGCTTTGGATTTCATTGATTTTTCTGTTTTTTGTTTTTTTTTGTTTTTTCCCTTTTTCAGTTTTCTATTATCACTGATTTTTACTTCGATGTTTATTGTTAGCTTCTCTTGCTTAGCACAGGTTTAATTCATCTACTTTTTCTAGGTTACTTTTTTGTTTTGTTTTGTTTTTTTAAGGTGGAACCTGAAGCCATTGTTTTGAGAATTTTTCTTTCACCTAATATATAGACGTTTAGTGCTACATATATTTCTGTAGGTGCTACTTTGACTGAATCTTACAAATTGTAGTATGTTGTACTGTCATCGTTAGTCAGTTCTGAATGTTTTCTAATTTCTCTTTTGATTTCTTCTTTTACCCTTGAGTTATTTAGAAGAGTGTTATTAGGTTCCAAGTATTTGGAGGGTTTTCTATTGTTTCTGTTATTGCTGTCTATGCTTCTGTTATTTCTTTCTAATTTAGTGCTATTATTGCCAGAGAACATACTTTATGTGATTTGTACTCTTTTAAATCTATTGAGAATTGTTTTATTCCTCCAAATGTGGTCTATCTCAATAATTGTTCTGAGAGCTCTTGAATAAAATGTGTATTCAGCTGAAACATTATATAAATGTCAACTAGATTAAGTTGGCTGATAGTATTGTTCAAGTGTTCTATATCCTTAATGATTTCCTGCCATTTTAAGTATTCTCTTAATTACTAAGATGTGTGTTGAAATCTCTGACTATAATTTTGATTTTATTGATTTCTTCTGGTTTTATCGATTCTCACTTAATGTATTTTGAAGCTCTGTTATTAGGTACATGACTGTTAAAGACTGATATGTCCTCTTGGTTAATTGGCTTCTTTATCATTATGAAATGATTCTGTTTATCCCTGGTAATATTCTTTGCTATAAAATCTACTTTGTCTAATGTTAACGTAACCATTTCAGCATTATTTTGATTAGTGTTAGCATGGTATATCTTTTCCATTCTTTTTCTTTTAATCTATTTGTCTTTATATTTTAAATGGGTTTCTTGTATGCAACATATTCATTTTCTGCTTTTTACCCAATAACACAGTTTCTGCCTTTATATTGGGAGTATTGATAGCATTTATGGTTAATATTATTGATATGTTTGGGTTTAATGTTACCATTATGCTATTTGTTTTCTATCTTTTCCATATATTGTTTTCTTTGTCTCCACTGTGTTTTAGATTAATTTTGAGTTTTTATTTCATTTTGCCTCCTTTATTGGTTTATGAGCTATAACTCTTTGTTGTATTATTCTAGTGATTGCTCTAGGTTTACAGAATACTCCTTTAACTTAACGCACTCTACCTTTAAAAGACATTATATTGCTTCATGAATATTATAGGTAACTTTTAAGTTTGCTTCCATTTCTTTTCTCCTGGCCTTTGTGCTATTGTCATAAAGTTACTCCTACAGCATATTTTATATGCCACAATATATTATTACTTTGGCTTTAAGCAATTATCTTTTAAAGAGATGTAAGTAATGATTAAAATGTCTTTTATATTTACCCATGTAGTTACCATTTTCTACACTCTTCACTCTTGCGTTTGAATCCACATTTGTTTTCAATCTGCCTGAAGGCTTTAACATTTATGACAGTGCAGGTTTGCTGGTGATAAATTCTTTCTGTGTTTATATGTCTGAAAAAGTATTTATTTCACTTTTGTATTTTTAAACAGCTTTAGTAAGGTTCAATTAAGATACCATAAAATCAATTCAATTGAAGTACACAATTTAATGACTTTTAGTATATTTACAGAGTTGTGCAGTCATTCCCACAATCTAATTTTAGAACATTTCCATCACCCCAAAAAGTAACCTCATGCTCATTTGCAGTGCCTCCAGCCATATGCAATCACTAAATCCACTTTCTGTCACTATAGATTTGCTTTTTCTGAGCATTCCACATAGCTGGAATCATATGATACGTGTTCATTTGTGTCTGGTTTCTTTCACTAAGCGTAATGTTTTTTGACACACTTTCATGTGGCAAGTACTGACACTTTGTTCCTTTTTTATCACCAAATAGCATTCTATTGTGTGGGTACGAGCACATTTTGTTTATCCCTTCATCAGTTGATGAACATTTGGGTGGTTTCCACATTTTGGATATTGTGAATAATGCTGCCATGAACATTCGTGCATAAGTCTTTGTGTGAACATGTTTTCATTTCTCCTGGGTAGATACGTAGGAGCTGAATTGCTGGGTCATATGGTTACTCTATGTTGAACATTTTGAGAACGTGATAAATGATTTTTTAAAGCAGTTACAGCATTTTACCTTTCTACAAGCAGTGTGTGAGTGTTCCTGTTTCTCCACACCCTTGCCAATACTTGTTATTGTTTGTCCTTTTGATTATAGCCATGCTAGTGGGTGTGAAGTGTCATCTCTTATTTTTTTTTTAAATTAAATTTATTGGGGTGACAATGGTTAGTAAACTTACATAGGTTTCAAGTGTACAGTTCTATCACATTGTGTGCTCACCACCCAGAGTCAGTTCTCCTTCCATCACCATATATTTACATCTCTTATGATTTTGATTTGCATTTCCTTAATGACTACTGATATTAAACATCTTTTCACTGTTTATTGTGCATTAGTAAATAATGCTGTTTATTTCTTAAGGCTTTTTCTTTCTTTTTTTTTTTTAGAGTTGTTTTAGCTTTGGAATAAAATTGAGAGGAAGGGACAGATTTCCCATATAACTTCTGTCTACACAGGTATAGCCATTTATTTTCAACATCACTGGCCAGAATGGTACTTTTATTTTATTTTTTAAACCAAGGATAAGCCTACATTGACACATCATAATCACCTGAAGTCCATAGTTTACTTTAGGATTCACTCTTGGTATTGTACATTCTGTGGTTTTGGAAAAATGAATAATGATATATAGTAACATTATGACATCATACAGAGCATTTTCACAGCCTTAAAAATATGCTCTGTGCTCTGCCTGTTCATCTCCTCCCGCCTACCCCCCTAACGTCCCTGTAACCATTGACTGTTTTTATTGTCTCCACAGTTTTGCCTTAGAATGTCATGTAGTTAGAATCATACAGTAGTAATATGCATTTAAAGTTTCTCCATGTCTTCTCATAGGTTGATAGTTCTTTTTTATTTTAAGCACTGAGTAATAATCCGTTGGCTAGAGGTAACATGCTTTATTTACCCATTCATCTACTGAAGGATGCCTTGACTGCTTCCAAGTTTTGGCAATTATGAATAAAGCTCCTATAAACATTCTTGTGCAGATTTTTGTATGGACATAAGTTTTGAACTCCTTTTGGTAAATACCAAGGAGAATGATTACTGGATCGTATGGTAAGAGTATGTTTAGTTTTGTAAGAAACTGCCAAATTGTCTTCCAAAGTGGCTGTACAATTTTGCATTCTCACCAGAAATGTATGAGAGTTTCTGTTGCTCCGTGTCCTTGTCAGCATTTGGTATTGTCAGTGTTCTGGATTTTAGCCATTTTAATAGGTAGATACCTTTGCTTTTCAAAGATGTTTTCCCTGGGTTTAGAATTCTGGGTTGACAGTTCTTTTCTTTCAATACTTTAAAAATGTGGCTCCACTACCTTTTGGCTTTGTTTCTCTGTATGCAATGGGTCTTTTTTCCTTGGCTGCTTTTAAGATTGTCTTTTTGTCACTGGTTTTAAACAGTTTTTACAGTTGATTGTGTGTGTGTGTGTGTGTGTGTGTGTGTGTGTGTGTGTGTGCACGTGCTTGGGATTTATCGAATGACTTGGAGCTGTGGTTATATAGTTTTCATCAAATTTGAAAAATTTTTGGCCATTATATCTTAAAATATTTTTCAGTCCCCTCTCCTCTCTTGCAAGGATTCAATTAAACAGATGATTAACAGAATATCAATAAATTGTAGGACCACTTTAAGTATTCCCACAACTCAGTGGTACTTTATTTTCTCCAGTCTTTTTTCTTTCTGTGTTTCATTTTGGATAATTTCTGTTCATAGGTTTTCAATTTTACGAATTTTTCTCTTGCAATGTTAATTATCTCTGTTGATCCCCTGTAGTATATTTTTGTATCTTAGACATAGTTTTCATTTCTAGAAGTTACACTTGAGTCTTTTAAATATCTTCCAGGATTTTGCTTAACATTAATCTTTCCTCTAGCTATTTGAATATATGAAATATAGTCATAATAGCTATTTGAATGTACTTGTCTACCAATTTTGTCATTTGTGTAGCTTCTGGTTTGGTTTTGATTCAACTTTTTTGTTTTTTTTCTTTTTGGTCATTATGGGCTGATTCTTTGCATGCTTGATAATTTTTGTTTGGATGTCAAGCACTGTGAATTATATCTGTTGGGTACATCTTGGCCAAATATGGAAGTCCTACACATTATCATATAATTTTGAAATATAAAATGCCACGATTTTACTTAAATTTAACAGAATGAAAAGATTCTAGAATGAAAGTGAACAGAATTTCAGCTCAGTGTTACATCATTGTAAGCCAACAGTCAATAAACTATACAGCAAACAGGCTAAATTCAGCCTGGAACCTGTTTTTGTACAGCTTGAGGGCTAAGGTTGGTTTTTATGTTTTTAAAGATTTGGGAAAGACACAAGGAAATACAAATACAACAGAGATTGTATATGGCCCCAAAGCATAAATATGTATTTTCTGGCAATCTGCAGGAAAAAAACATTTGTTTAAAAAAATTAAAAAATCCTAAAATATCTAAGGTTAGAAAATTAGTATGAAGGATAAACTAAGTTGTTTGGGTCATTTACAAAAAATTCATGTGCTTGCTTCAGCAGCACAAATACTAAAAAAATTTCATGTTTCAATTTTTGAGATATAGATTTTCTCCCTGATGTGAATTATAAGTAAATAATTACTGTTTTACGTCTTCTACCTCTCCACAAATCTTTCGGCTCTGGTTATTATTTTTCTTTGTCAAAATTTAAAACATTCAAATTATATTTCCTAAGAAATTACTTTAGTTGTTTACATAGGTTTATTTAAAATTATTCAATGTCCACCGACACTTATATATTCATTGTTGCTTTCCATTTCTGAGTCCTTTATTTATCCATTTCTTAATTGGCAGGACTTTAATTTTCATGAACCTATTAAACAAATTGCATTTCTTATGATTTTGTGTGCTTAATAAAGTTAGTTGCCTGAATGTCATAGGAAAAGTTGAACTCTCTTTTCCTTAAAATAGTCATTGCTCCATTGTCTCTGGCAGTTGCTGTGAAAAAGTATGATGTCAGTTTATTCCGATGATCAGAAAAATTATTATATTATTTTTCCCACGTGGATCACGAGGAATTGGGAAATTATCATTTATTATAGCTCTGAATGCTTTTTCTCTCCCATTTGTTAAATAATATTTATCTCCACATTAAATCATTTTATTTACTTTTCGTATTTTAACTTTTCTCTCATTTCTTCAAGTTCTTAGTGTATTCACTTTGATTAATTAATAATTCATTAGCATTATCTATCCATTTATTCGTTTAACAAGTATTCCACATAGTATATAAGTTAACAATAGTTAACAAAATAAAGTGCCTGCTTGGACTTTACATTCTTGTCCAGGGAGAAATACAATAAGCCTCTAAGTGAATAAATACATATCAGGTGGTGATATATGAGTGCTGAGATCAAATAAAGCAGTCAGATGTTAACAATCCATGTTGGATGGGGTATAGGAATTTCTATTTTTTTTTTTCTTTAGGCACTGTGTCTCCAACAAAGTAATCTTTAAATAGGTACCTGAAGAAGGTGAGCTGTGAGCTAAGCAGATATCTGGGAACAGCCTTCCAGGCAGAATGTTTGAAGGCCCTGAGGCAGTGGCAAGTTTGTCCTGTTTGACAAGTAAAGAGGCCAGTGTAGCTAAAGCAAAGTATGCAGTGTGTGAACCTGGAAGAAGATGAGGTTAGAGGAGGGAACAAGGGGCCAAACTATGGAAATGATTTGGGATTTGACTCTAACACAGAAAGCCGTTGGAAGGTACATATATTAGTTTCCTATTGCTGTATAACAAATTATCACAAATTAAGTGGCTTAAAGCACACACACATTTATTATCTCACCATGTCTGTGGGCCAGCATTCTGGACCTGGCTTGCATGTGTTTTGTGCTTCAAAGTCTCATAAGGCTTTATTCACTGTATTGGCCAGGCTGTATTCTTCATGGAGGCTTGATTGGGGAAGAATCCACTTCCGAGCTCATTCAGGTTGTTAGCAAACTCATTTCCTTGCAGTTAGTTGTGTAACTGAGGGGTACAACTTTTTGCTGACTGTCGGCTGAAGATAGCCACATGCAGTTCCTAGAGGCAGTTCTGTGCCGTGTGGGCTTCTTGACATGGCTGCTCACTTCATCAGGCCGCAAAGGAAAGTCCCATATACCTGCACAGATGCAAAACAAAAGATAAAACGTCTCAGGGAATAAATCTCAACACAGCAATACAATGAAAATTCTTGTAATGTTACCAGCATTCTTTAAGAGGATGTTATGTAAATCTCATTGATAAATCAACTAGTTTTTGAGTTTTGTAGAGACTGCTCTATTTTTAGAAATACAGTGATTGTAAAGGCAGAAAGAGAGGTATATACAACAAGTTGTATCAGAGTGTTAAGGAGCTAACATTGAACTGGAAAATTTCCCCCAAATCCCCACAAAGATGTCTTTTATGATGAACATTTTTTCCTTATCTGCAGTGAATGCTTTGATATTGGGTATCAGTAGTTATACATTCTTGAAAACCAGAAACAGAGAAATTTGCAATTTTAAAATGTCCAGGCATTTGCTGCCAGTAGCTCTAAGAGTCAGGGTAGAATTTTGTCTTACAGGTAGCCTCCTTTCCTTAAAGAAAAGGTTTTACTGAGTTTTACTTGTCATAGATATAAAGATAAATTATTGTTCTGATGACAGCTCTGGAATTTGGAGAAATCATCCAAACCAGATACTTCAGACTGGGGTGTTAGGTATTCTGTTCAATGTTGTAAAAATCTCACATAACTGGGGAGAAATCGATACAGAATGAGAAGTGCTCTGGCGGAGCCTGGGGCCGATAGGAAAGGGAGCTTATTGCTGGGAGACAGAAATATTACGAGTTTTAAAATATTTATCTTGAATCTAGCCATCGTACCAATTTTTTAAAAAATTCTAGTCATTATAGCTATTAATATACAGTCTTATTAGTGAAAGGGGTCAATTTTATCTCTTCTTGTCCAGTATTTATTCATTACAACTTAAGACAATTTTGAATAATAGTGATGAAGACGTTCCTCTTTACATTCTTTTTTTTTTTTTATTAATTTATTTTTAATTTATTGGGGTGACAATTGTTAGTAAAATTACATAGATTTCAGGTGTGCAATTCTGTATCACATCATCCATAAATCACACTGTGTGTTCACCACCCAGAGTCAGCTCCCCTTCCATCACCATACATTTGATCCCCCTCATCCTCATCCCCCACCCCCCAACCCCTTTACCTTCTGGCCTCTTTACATTCTGATTTTACTTGAAATTTTTTCAGTTTTTATTTTTGTATGTCACATAGTTTTTGTCATATAGTTTGTCATATAGTTTGTCATATAGTTTTATTTTATTAAATTGCCCTCATTTGTCAATACGAATTTTACCATGAAACGATAGTACTGTCAAAATGATCAATGTTTTCTCCCTGAATCTCTTTGTGGGTATTATACTCAGAAGAACCATGCTTCCCCCAAATTATAATTATGGAATTTAGCTATGTAGCTAGTGGTTACAGTTATCGATGAGGTAATGTGTTATAATGGAAAGACATTAGATCTGAAATGAGAAAACCTTAGCTCACCTTGAATCCATCCTTTGTTAGCTATGTGACCTTAGGTAAATCATTTAGTTTCTCTGAGCCTTGATTTACCCATCTAAAAATGGGGATAGTGTTGTGTTTTCTAGTGTCATAGTTTTGTTTTCAGGAAAAAAAGTAAAATAACATTTTTGAAAAACAATAAAACTTCAAAACATTGTGTACCACAGAGCACCTCTCTCTCTCAAAGTGACCTAGTTTGAGTAATAGATTTGTCACTCAAAATATAGTTACTTTTTTATACTTGTCAATCTGGGTAGATTGAAAACTGATTGAGGGCAAGGATAGTTATTCATCTTCGTGTCACCTGCACCATCTAGCCTTCCACTTTTAGGGTGGTCTTAAACTTTGAATTAATGAATATATATATATATATATATATATATATATATATATATATATATTTTTTTTTTTTTTTTTTTTAATAGATATTTAAACCTATGATTGATACTGTTTTGTGATCAACATCATTATCATGGCTGATATCAGAACTTAAAATAGGTTACGTGGGAGGAACTTGCAGCTATATAATACTTTTTCAACTTGTCCAAAGTATTATTTAAGAGATGTATCTGCAATGAATTGGAAAATAATCCACTTCAAATCATTAATTTGGTTAAAAGTCCTGTAAAACACGTAGTAAGTCTACGACCATACTGACAAATAGAACTCCTGAAAAGAACACTATAAGATCAGAAATGAAGAGATGATGGTTTTATCTCAGATTTATCAGTTTTAGTAATTTTGCGGATCCCTTTTTTTGTTGCCTTTTTATTGGCAGATTTAAGATTCTGCTGAGTTATAATGTATGGCTTGCTGCGTAATTACTAGCTTCTGCTCTGTATATCTTAAAAACTTGAGGCATTACTTCTTTACTTGGTCTGAGAAATATGTATTCTGGGTCATATCTTGAGGCATTTGTTTTTGGAGAAGCAATATTCAATCAGATACTTATTTCAGAGAACATTTTGCATTTAACCATTTCAAAAACATGGGTAACATCAAGATGTCTATCTCTTAGAAATGGTGAATTTAGGGGTAGAATAATTTATTAAATGTTCATAAAAACAGAAGAATGATTTAAAGTGAATATCAAAGTGACTTCTGGATTTTTCTTTTTTTAGCAGAAAGAACCTAAGAAATATCTTGGCTTCTATCCAGGATCATTAAGCGGCAGTGAAGCAGTCAAACCCATGAAGCGATCCAATAATGTGGAAGTGATTACTTGGTGGTGAGAAAAATGCATGTCTCATTATTTCAGCATCTTAACTTGCTAAATTAAAAAAAAATTAACCTCTCTCTTATATATACTTTCCTCCTGGGAAAAAGAAAATTTGACATCTTTTACTTCATCTTTCTGAATGTAATTTTTTTTAAGGAAGTAGGGATTTTTATTTTACTGCAAAGCTTGTCACTGCTGCAGTTTTGTCACTTGAGGAGGTGACATATATTACAGTTAGGCAGCTTGTCCAGCTAATTACACTCTAGCTATATTTGAACAAACCTAAGGGGAGAAAACTTCTTAAATGCCTCTTAGATATTTTTTCTAACAATCATTTTCTAGGTATGATAAGAAAAAAATGCCCATTACTGTTTAAATTGCTTTTATAGTTGCAGTAGCATTAAAATAATATATACTATGGCATTCAGAGAAACCTATTATTTGAATAATGACTGTGATGTTTTAAAAAACAGATGTGAACTGAAATATTAGTCTACATTTTCTCCCTGTTTCCCCAAATATATTAGAAATAAAAGAAAATTGGGGAAAAATATGTACAAAAAGAAAATTCTTAACAACAAAGTAGAATGGTGGTTGTCAGGGACAGAGGGAGCGAAAAGGGGAAGTAGTTATTTAATGGGCAGAGACTTTTAGCTCTTGGACATGAAAAAGTTATGAAGATCTGCTTCACAATAATGTGAACATACTTAACACTACTGAACTGCATACTTAAAAATGGTTGAGATGATATATTTCATGTGTGTTTTACCACAGTAATTATAACAAAAAAATGCAAATTCTTACCTGATCATTGAATTCTGTTTTCTGTAAATACACTTTCTGGTTGAGGCACTTCACTGGAAATATACAAAAATGAACCTAGATACAGTTATGGTTCGTTCTCTTACAGTGAATGACATCTGTCTGTGAAGTCAAGGTAGAGCAGGATAAGGGTCAGTCATTTGTAAAATGTATATTCCATTGTGATAACATTAGAACTCAGGCTAGACGAGCTGAGCATTATCATGTTATTATTGTTAGAGATTTGGCGTTTCAGAGAAACTGATATGATAATTATAAATTCCTAATTATGTTTAGTTAACCAAGAGAACACACCTAATGTAAAGGGAAGTAGGTAACAGGGACAAAGTGGTGAAGGGAGCACACTCGTAACACCAGTTTACCACTTTGGCTTGTGGTATTAGACTCTTACATGAAGTCTTCCATTTTAACGTTTAATATGCACAAGAGTCAACTCATTTGAATGAACTCTGCCCTCTCCACCTCTAGTGGGAGTGGTAATGAGCGGTAAAGTGGCTGCGAATAATTACTAACTGACTGTGAAATGATGGAACATCAGCTTTATCTTACAGTTTGTGTAAAACCAAATGTGAGCGACTGGATCAAATCTCAGGAATATTCACACATCGCTCCAAATTGGGAGGGTCCATGAGAGAACAGTTAGTCTAAATACCCTAGCATCTCTCTCTAGATCAAAGGTATCTTTATGAACAGCAGAGTACAAAGTGGTTGTCACGTGGGTTCGTTTGCACAGTGATGTTCCACGTATTTAGTGGATAGCAATTTCTATGTTGTTAGGAAGGGGGAACTCTGTCTGATGAGAGATCCCATTTCTTCCTTAGTTAGCTCTGACCATCAGCTATTATCTTTACTAGAAGATGCAAAATCCTCACTTCTCTAGGATAAGCACTCCTAGTGTCGTTAAGTGTTGTTCATATAACATTAACATTTATTTTTTATCCTAATTGCTATCTTTTTGAATATGTTCCATTTAAAAATATTTCTTTTTAAAGTGCCCACAGTATAATACTCAAGGTGACACAAGGTTGTTGTAAGTTTAAGAAAGATCATATACTACCTCAGTTTTAGACAGTTTCTATTGGAATTGCTGTTTGAATTTGTAATGCCTGAAAAGAATGACTGCAAAGAAAATAACCTATGTTGCTAACCAAGGTTACCATATTACTTTAAAAAATGCCTCTTGCTTTATACTTCATTTACTTACTCAAACTGTTCTCTCCACAGCCCAAACTGTAAAGTGGTGAATCTTTTATTATTCTGATTATCTCTCTTTTATGCCCTTGTAGTAATGTTTATCTTTTTTCTGATTCTAAAAGTGACATACTATTAAAGAAAATACAAAAAAGTACAGCAAAATATGAAGACAAATATTATTCATAATCATTATCCAGAAAAAACCATTCACTATTTTGTATATTTCTATTTTTCTGAATGGTGTATGTATATGTATGAAATATATTATGTATAATAGAGTAGAGGTTACACTATACATACATTTTGTAGTTTATTTTTCTGTCAAAACTATATTTTGAGCATTTCTCAACTATTTTTAGAAACGTTATGTTTAAGTGCTGCACAATATTCCATTTATTTACGAACCATTCATTACTTATTTAACAATTCTTCTATTGTTGGCCTTTAAGTTGTTTACATTTTTGTGACTATGAATAATCCCGTCATAGGCATATTTATATATAAATGTGCATCTCTGCATCCTTTGAATAGATTTCTTGAAGGATTATTAGATTAAAAAATATGCACATTTCCTCAATTTCAGAGTAATCTCTCTAAAAGATAGGTTGACTATGTAGTTGATCATTCAAACCAAAATACTTTTACCACAACAGATACTAAACTGGACAGAATTAGAATCATAGATACAAAGACTGAATTGATTGAAATGGGATATGGGATCAGCCTACTAAATGAAAATATGATTATTTCCCTTTTAAATTAAGATTCCTCCAACGCTATCTCTACTAAAATAAGGAAAAAAAATCGCTTAGCATGAATGACTTTTGATAAAGGCAATAAAAGTATTAATATGTTATCATAACAATTTATTATCAAGCACAAGAATTTATGCCTTCTTATTCATTAAAGGTCTGTTTATGACAGAATGTGAAGCTATACTGAAATCACACATACACACAGTTTAGGCCGACTGGGTAACTCCAGTATAAAATTATAAATAGATCTGAACAGAATACATTTCAGAGCATTAATATAAAGAGGGATCCTGAACCAAGTAACCAACCATCCACTAAATAAATTGAGAAGGATGAAAGGATTTTATTAGTCTATAAGTCTTGTCTCCTAAATACAATGAGAAACGAATTCCACTCTACAGTGGAGTATTTTGAAGAGATAACATTCACAATGAAAGTGAATAAATTAATTAGTTTGTAATAAGAGGACATTTTAAGAGACAGTATGACATTTAAGTATGACATAATTATTTTAAGACAGTCTTTGTGTTTAGCCTTTATTCTTTGCCTTTATTTTACTTGCATCCTGTGATAAGGCATTGTGTTTGACAGGGGAAGATATTTAAATAATTCTAAAACAAAAGTCAAGTGGGACATTTTAAAATCAGCAGATTTCAAAGTGGTTGCCATGAGGACTCATTTTAAAATCAGCAGATTTCAAAGTGGTTGCCATGAGGGCTCTCAGCACATAGTGATATTCAATGTGTTTAACAGAAGTTCCCTTGGGTTGTCTTACCAAAAGAACAAAAAAAGTGTTCTTCATAGGAAATATATAATTAACGATGAATGTTCTTGTTCTAGTTTTAATTTAATTGTACAATTGTGTGTGTATATATATATATATATATATATATATATATATGCTCCAATGTTCATTGCAGCTTTATTTATGGTGGCTAAGACATGGAAACAACCAAAGTGTCCTTTGATAGATAATTGGATAAAGAAGATGTGGTATATATACAATGGGATACTAGGTATTCTGCCATAAGAAAAGATGAAATAATGCCACTTGTGACAACATGGATGGATCTTGAGACTATTATGCTAAGCGAAATATATGGTATATAAAACCGAAAACAACAAAGGAACAAGACAAACAAATGAAGAAACAGAAACTCGTAGACACAGACAATAGTTTAGTGGTTACCAGAGCGTAAGGGAGGGGGTTGGTAAATTAGGATAAAAGGATCAAATATATAGTGATGGAAGGAGAACTGACTGGGTGGTGAACACACAATGTGATGCATAGATGATGTATTACAGAATTGTACACCTGAAACCTGTGTAACTTTACTAACAATTGTCACCCCAATAAACTTTAATTAAAAATAAAATAAAATCAACATGAGACTGATAAAAAAATAAAATATATAAAGAGGAAAATATGAATTAAAAAGTTAGAGGTATGGTAGAAAGAGAACTGCACAAGTAAAGGCAATATTTTTTTATTTCCGATTGGGATGACTTTAATTTTGTATGCCTTATTGCATTGACTAGAACATTCAGTACAATTCTTATGGAGAAGTGGTGAGAGCAGGCATCCTTGCATTTTTCTTGATCTTGGGGGAAAATTGTTCAGGTGTTAGCTGTAGATTTTTCATAGAAGCTCTGTATCAAGTCAAAAAAATACCCTTCTATTCATAGGCTGCTGGGAGTATTTATTATTGTTGTTTTTATTATTATTATTATTAAGAATGGATGTTGGATTTTGTCAAAAAAAATTTTAATGAATCTATTGAAGTGATCCTAATGCACATATAGTTTTCTTCTTTTAATTTGTTAATACGGTGAATTGCATTTATTGATATTTGATTGTTAAATTTATCTTGCATTACTAGGATAAACCTCACTTTGCCATGATGTATTATCCTTTTTATATATTATTGAATGTAACTTACCAAAGTTTTGTGCAGGATTTTTACGTCTATGTGAGTGATATTGTTTGTGGGTTTTATTTTGTTTTTCTTGTAATGTATCTGTCTGATTTTGACTTAATTTTTGCCTCATAGGAGTAAGGGAGTATTTTTGCCCTTTCCAGTTTGCTCAAAGAGTTGGTGTAGAACTGATATGTCTTAAAAATTTGGTAGAGTTCAGCAGTGAAGCCATCTAGGCCTGGAGTATTCTTTGTGAAAAAGTTTTAACTACATTGAAATTTAAACATAGATATAAAACTATTCATGTTATTTACTTCTTCAGTGAACTTTGGTAGTTTGTGTCTTTCAAGGATATCATTTTATCTAAGTTGTTGAATTTATGGGCATATAATTGCTGATGATATACCCTTATTATTTTACTTTCTGTAGAGTGTATATTGATGACTTCTTTCATTACTGATGTTTGTAATTTGTGTTTTCACTCTTTTCTCATCTGTCTGGCTAGAAGTTTATCACTTTTATTGATTTTTCTCCAAGAACTATCTTTTGAGATAAATTTTTTCTATTGCTTTTGTTTTCTGCTGATTTCAATTCTGCTCTTTTCCTTACTTTAGGTTTAATTTGCTATTCTTTTTGTTCTATAAATATTAATTAGATCAGTTGCTTGATAGTGTTATTTAAGTCTCCTATATCCTTACTGATTTTGTCTATTTTGTCTATTGGTTATTGAGAGACGGATATTGAAGTCTCAAAGTATAATAGTAGATTTGTCTATTTATCTCTACCCTTCTATCAGTATTTTGCTTTATAGTTTGAAGTTCTGTCATTAGTTGCATAAAACTTCAGTATTGTTATGTCCTCTTGATGAATTGATCCCTTCTAAAGGGCTTGATCTAAATGTAATACCCTAAATAGTTTAAATTATCCATAAATATTTTTCTAAATTTAGTCTCAGATGTTACAAATAATTCAGTTGTGCTGGTGAATACATTACATAAAGTGCCCAAAGGCTCAAATTTGTCAGCTGTTTTGTTCCTAACTCTTTGTGCCTAGTAATGCCGCAGAGGATTCACATGCCTTAAGCCTTCAGTAAATATGTGATTCAAATGCCAAATCTCATGAATGTTTTCCTTAATGATCCTTGGTTTCTGTCTAAGTGCTCCTGTTGTCAAGTAACCTTACCCTGATTAGGCGTGGGGACAATATTGGGATAATCCCATTATACACAGAAATGCCATAGGCTGGAATCTACATGTTGGAACTCTTGGCAGCAGATATTCAAGTTCCCACAGGATGTGTGGGCTATTCAGAAAACTGATCTTAACTAGCATTTTATTTTAACTTTCAAGCACACTTGTCCAGAATTATTTTTAAAGAGATGGAATGATATTACCATAATATCTCTACTGAAAATTTTTTTCTTGTTGACTTTTGGTTGTGATTGGTGTAAATTATTACGCTCCTTACAATCCAAAGACAGACTAGAAAATCAGATGATTCGTTATAAATAATTTATCTAGTCAGTGAATTTTTCAATTTCTAACCCGGGTTTTGTTATCAAAGATTGTAAAGTGGGCAGGGTCACTCCCTCCTGGCGTTGCAGTTAATCCAGTCTCCAAATTGTAGAAGGCCTCACAGTGCTTGTGGAATTATGTTGCTGCGGAAAGCATGATTGCTAACAGTTTAACCTACCCACCACTTCACATTTTTGTGTGTGTGAAATAACAGTTTAATTTGGAGCAAAATGCAAGACGTGTGAAAAGAACCTCATCTCCTGTTGAATGATCTTTCTAGGAACTTAGAGAGGTGATAAAATTGCCTACATCAGGGCTGTAAATTTCCTTGAGATACGGGACTCGTAGTTACACTCATTTTATATAGACTTTTCGAGGCCCCTAAAACTAAAATTAGGCCACATATGTAAGGTAAAAATAGTAAATACCCTAACCTCTAAAACACATCTCCGTAGTACCTATACATTTCTAAAAGGCCATTTTACGTAGTCTTGTATTTTTTTTAAATGCATCTGTAGTCCCTCTTACACTCCCATTGATTCTCTTTTTATTTTTCGAAAGACTATTTACACATAAAGATTGCAATTCTTCAAAAACCAGTTTAACTTGGCATCTTAATGACAAAGACATTTAATGATCAGCAATGATGATAACACAGTTAAACAGATCATTTAATATTCCAAGCTAAAAACACACAGTTACAATCCTGATATTTTCACTCTAACCCACATAAGCAGTGGGGAGAAGACCACAGGACCTCAAGCAGGAGGCACTGTTGAAAGTAGGGTGAAGTTCAGGAAATACCAACCCTCTAAGACTGATGTTAGCACCATGCATGGATGGAATTTTCTATTTTATAGCCTTGTCTTTTAGAAGTGACTCATCTAGTATAAGTTTTGAAATCACAGGAGCTAAATATGACACCAGGAACAAACCATACTAAAATATAATTAAATATAATGAAAGAAAAATATTATATGGAGATATTTTGAAGTGAATGAAGGTAATGATAATTCAATGATCTTTGAAAAATTAGATACAGAATAAGAATTTCAACATAACCACAAAATTCTGTGTACACCAGGGTTTCTCAGGCAAGATGGCATCCAGTGTAATACTCTTACAGTAGTGTCTGAAGACCACTTAGCCCCATGAAGATCTTTTTGATGCTTACTATAAGAAATTGATAAATTGCTATTTTGGTGATAGATGATTTTGGTTAATGAAAACCATTTCATTAGATTTTACTTCTTCCTATTTCTTCTTTTAAAACTTATATTAGTAAGTGCATTTTTCTGTAATTAAAGTTTATTGGGGTGACAATTGTTAGTAAAGTTACCCAGGTTTCAGGTGTGCAATTCTGTAATACATCATCTATATATCACATTGTGTGTTCATCACCCAGAATGAGTTCTTCTTCCATCACCATATACTTGATCCCTTTTACTCTCATCTACCACCCCTTTTTCCCCTTACTCTCTGTTAACCACTAAACAGTGTCTCTGTCTATGAGTTTTTGTTTCTTCATTTGTCTATCTTGTTCCTTTATTGTTTTCAGCTTTGTATACCACATATCAGTAAAATCATATGCTTCTCAACTTTTTCTGTCTGATTTATTTCTCTTAGCATAATAATCTCAAATCCATCAATCCATCCATGTTGCACAAATGGCACGATTTCATCTTATGGCAGAATAGTATTCCACTATGTATATATACTGTATCTTCTTTATCCAACCAACATCACTAAGTCATTAGAGAAATGCAAATAAAAAACAGAATGAGATACCACCTCACACCAGTTAGAATGGCCATCACCAACAAGGCAAATAATCACAAGTGTTGGAGAGGCTGTGGAGGGAAAGGAACCCTCATACACTGTTGGTGGGAATGCAGATTGGTTGCAGCCGCTATGGAAGGCAGTGTGGAGGTTCCTCAAAAAATTACGAATAGAATTACCATATGACCCAGCAATCCCTCTCCTGGGTATCTACCCAAAAAATCTGAAAACATTTATCTGTAAAGATATATTGCTCTGATGTTCATTGTAGCTTTATTTATGGTGGTCAAGACATGGAAACAATCAAAGTGTCCTTCGATAGATGACTGGATAAAGAGCATTTTTTTTTTTAAAGAAAATTTAAAAAGAAATAGAAAAAAATGTCATGAAATTGCTTTGCAAATTTATTTGTAGTTTTTACAAAACATGATCATTCCTTACATATTGTTTTGAAACCTAATATTTGGTTTGGTTAATGATATCATTATGTAAAACTATTTCAATTGGCCCTAAAATAAAGAAAATTATGATTACTATTATTAGGGTCAACATTAATCTCTTTCTTCCTAGAATTTTCCTGTTAATGTGGAAAGAGTAGCAGCAGTGATACTAAGTGTAAAAATCAAAAAGGTATATGTAGTGAGTTTCTTGACTTGCAAAGCTGAGAACCAAATACTGTACCTATGGGGACCCGTTGAATTTCCTATTTCCATTAAACATCTTTGTTAAGCTAAGATTCCTTTATAATAATTCTGTAGTTATGGGGTAGTGGTTGTAAACTAGTAAATGCTATGATATTCAGGCAAATCATAGGAATATAAAAATAGTGATTAACACAGAGCTCATTACCTTTTTTCTTCTCATCTTTAAAATTACTTCATCTTTGATTTCTCTAGTGTAATTCTTATACTGTCTCGTTTTGATCAGTATCTGCTGTTCCTAATTCAAAACAATGCCATCTTTATTCTATTCTTTATCTCCTTGATCCCAGTACTTTCCAGCACATAAGATGCATAAGTGTTTAGTCATAATCTAAATTTTATAAGGCTGTTTTATGGAGAAATGCATTTTTTGGGACTTTTAATATTCTTAAGTGGTTTTGAAGTGGTTAGGTAGAGGAAAACATTATTTTCTCCCTATGTTTAGCAGCTGTCAACCGCACTCCTTTTTATATTCTCTACTTGGTGGCAGACCCAAATAGCTCTCTGTGGCCCTCTTTCTGAGTTCTTTCCTGATTTCTGTAATACTCAGTTTGAAACAAATGTTAAACACTGCTTCTATTGAGTTTGAGCTAAGGTTACAGTAGTAAAACCTTTAGAATGAAATTTTAGTTAAATAATCCAAACCATAGCTGACCAGAGAGATACGTGGCTTGGGACTTGTTAATTTTTGTTAAGAAACGACTCATAGGATGCACTGGTTTTATCTAGCTTGGATATCTGTGGTGCATCTTTCTGCACTAGGGGACAGAGCCGCATCCTCATTAAAAATCCCCAAAGTGCTGGAATCAGGCACTTGGGTCATGAGGTCTATTTGGATCTTTGTTTGTTTGTTTGGTTTTTTGAGGAAAATGCATTCTTTCCTTGGCAAATAGGGCATGTCCCTCAGCTACTACCAACACCACCAGGTACTTTCTGCTCTAAACTCCTTTTCCTCACTGCACAGATTTTTCCAGGTTAAAAAATCAGTTCCTGGTTCTTGAGGCCTTGCCTCATCCTGTGGGCGCTGTGCTTGTTCCTTTCATAGCGAGAGGCAGCATGCCCAAAGGGTAGGAGCTTGTGTTCTCCAATTAGAGGATCCTGGCTTGAATCCTGGCTCTGCCACCTGCAGCTCTTTGTCCTTGAACAAGTTAAGTTACAGGACCCCTTATCCTAATCTAAGGAGATTATCAAGAATAGTTTGGGGAATATAATCAATAATGCTGTCAAGGTTTTGTAGGGTGTCAGATGGACACTTGTTTTATTAGGGAGACCTCTTCATGGATGGTGTAGGTGTCTGACCACTGCAGGGTACACCTGAAGCTGAATAATAATGAATGTCAACTATAATTATATATATATATATATATATATATATATATATATATATATAGTCACAGGATGTGGAGTGCAGCATAAGGAATAGAGTCAATGGAATTGTAACAGATATATGCGATATCAGAAGGGTAGTAGATTGGGGGAGTGGGTTATTTTGTAAGGGGTGCTAATGTCTAACTATTACATTGTTTTGTATACCGGAAACTAAAAAAAACAAACAAAAAAAACCAGTTGCGGAGCACTGTTGTGGATCTTCAGTAAAATCATAATTTAAGGGTTTAGCATGAGACTGGTAATGATGGACTCTGCATAAACAGGAAGCCACCATATTTTTAGGATAGAGGCCGATATTAGGTTAGATGTTATTATATTTAAGTCTCACTCACTGAATGTACTCAGTAGTCTTTGTTATTCATCTTTAGATGGTGTTACCAGAGAATGGACCTGGCTCTCTGTGTGTGTATGTGTGTGTGTGTGTACACTCCATTTATATATGTATTTAAATGTAACATTTTTACCAAAGCTGCTACTGAAAATTGCTGTGTGGCAAAGGGATTAACATCTCTGGGAATCCCTAATAAGACTAATTAGGAAAGGTGATTGAAATTAAAAAAAAAAATTGTTTTGGGATTTGTCTATTTCAGGTTACATCGATCTGTGGAGAGCCTTTTCCCTGAATTACAACTGAATAGACTTTATAAATTAGTCTCAACTAGACATTATTTTTTCAAATCCCTCATGTGAAATTGTACCTAAAATGTATTATATAACAAAGCAATTAAATATAACTCTCCTACTGCACTGCTTGCCTAATAGAGAGGGCCAGATGAGCAGAGCCTACGAGATCAAGATGTCTTTATACCACAGACGTACTACTGCAATCTTTGTCTTCAGTGTTCACATCTCAGAAGGGACTGTGCACATGTGAATGTTCTTTTCCATTAACTCTGTAGTGGTACCTCACAGGAGATGAAATAAAATGCTTGATAACTCTTTTTATCAAGAGTTGGATAATGTTTGTTGTGAATTACAATGCTGTACTTATGAGGTGATTTGAATATGAAGCTTGGAAGATGACTTTTTCCCCTCTGATGGATCCTGGTGTTAATTTTTAAGCCACCTTCCTCCATTTACTTTGTCATTGAAGAGAAGCTTGTGAGGCTGACATAGAAGGATCATTCTCCAGATATGATCTTGTTCTATTCATTACTTTGCAACTCACATATTCTTAAATTCCCCCGTCAATGAAAAATGTGTCTTGTCATGTTGTTTAAGCTGCTAGAAACAGTTTTTAAAAAAATCACCACGCAGTTGTTCTTGACATTTTACTTAAAATTGTCTTAATGTATCTTAACTTCATCACTGCTTTTTAAAAATTGAGATATAATTGACATATAACATTAAATTAGTTTCATGTGTACAACTTAATGATTCAATATTTGTATATATTGTGAAATGTTCACAATGAATCTAGTTAGCATCCATCACTATACATAGTTACAATTTTATTTGGTGTGAAATTTTAAGACCTCTTCTCTTAGCAACTTCTGAATACATAGTACAATATTATTAACTATAGTCACCATGCTATACATTACATTCCCATGACTTGTTTATTGTATAACTGGAATTTTGTACCTTTTGATCACCCACACCCCACCCTCACCTCTGGCAATCACCAGTCTGTATCTAGAGTTTGCTTTTGTTTTACGTTCATTATGAGCATAAATGAAACTGAGGAAGGAGGAGAGCACAGGTTGTTGTTGGGAATAGGAAATAGGAAGCTTGATTACTATGCATAAATAACAGGATTGGGATGTAGAGTTGGACTTGTGGCTTTGGGCTATTTATTATATTATTTTAGAACACTGACACTTTAATTATTAACAAAAGAAGAACATGAAGAGATCCATGATTAAGGAAGATTGTTATGATTTTTTTTGATGTTGAGTATTAAAGTCATATGTGAAGGAAGAAGTGAATTTTGTACTATTATTTTAATTAAAGTTTATTGGGGTGACAATGGTTACTAAAGTTACACAGGTTTCAGGTGTACAATTCTGTAATACATCATCTATGTATCACATTGTATGTTCACCACCCAGAGTCAGTTCTCCTTCCATCATCATATATTTGCTTGAATTATGTATTATTTGTTTGGCTCCAAACACTTATTCATTTTTACGTACTGGCCCATATATATAGGCATTGTTGGCCCAAGCAATTGACAGAATAGTAGTGGTTTTGTATTTTGTGATTTTAGGGAAATTAGGAAAATTTGTTTGACAAAGACTTAACAGAATTCTCTATCTGCTAATATCCTTACAGGCATATTATTCCTTACAGACAAAGTGATCAATAATACCTTGATGTATTTTCCCCTGTTAAAATACAAAGGCCTTTGGGCATAGTCTGAGAAAACTGTGCAGGGAAAGGCTAGCTCTAAGAGGAAGAACACTTCTGGAAGAATACCTAGGCATGCACTGATTTTTATATTTTTGAGTGGCTTCACAATTTTATCTAACCCTGTTTTGATATATCTCAGATATATGTCAAATATAAATAAATGCAGATATACATGTAAATAAAATATACAAAAACAGCACACTGAGTTCATTGGCAGTTTTTATATAATTGTTATTTAATAATTTTTTTTAAATAAAAATGAAACAAAATAACCAGTGTTTTATCCCTAAAAGGTGTTTCTTAGCACATGAAATCGTGAACCAGACCTTCGGTAGGTAGGTGGTTAGACTAGGGGTTCTCAGGAGGAAGATCAGCTGTGCTTTCTTAATGAATGCCGTGATTTTTGTTAATGAGCTGTTCAGATGTATAAAAGAACAATTAAGTTCACTTTCAGCCTTCTGCGACATTATTTTAATCTTGTATAATAGCTCTTAATAAAGTCATTTCATTCTAAATTGATTTTATTTTATGTAGTGCTACCTTTTTATTTAGAAAGGAAAGTACTTGAAGAGCTGGCATATGGTTACCTTATGTTGCTCTTCACTTGCCTCTCACTTTAGTGCATTTTATGCTCTCCTCTGTGGTCTTTTTTTCTTATTCTCCGTTATTTCTTCTTCCATGTAGGACTCAGTGCCTTCATGCTGCTTTCGGATGTTCTAGCCTTCCTCGTTGTCTTGCTTACCCGGGCCTGTTGAGTCCATGCAGCACCTTCATAAATCTAGACTTCACTCCCCTTTTTCTTCAGCCTTTCTTTTTGTTCATAATATTTTTTTTCTTTCTCTCTTCCCTCCCTTCTTTTTCTCTTCCCTCCCTCCTTTCTTTCTTTTTTTTCTTCTTTCTTCCTTTCTTCTTTTTCTTTGGGTACCTAGCAGCTTGTATATTTTGTCAAGATTTACAAACTACGTACTTTCGATTTTATGGACAATCTCTACTGTTTCATTTTTTGGCAGTTGTTTTCTATTCCATTCATTTTTTTCTCTTATCTCTGTTAGTTTCTTCTACCTTCTTTGAATTTAATATTTTTTCTTTATATTTGTTAAAGTTGAATTTTCTTTTAAAATACTAATAATTTTGTTTTAATAAATACATTTAAGACAATGAATACATTTAAGTTTACTTCTCACTACTACTTTGCTTGCATTCCACAGGCTTAATTTCTTGTGTTTTCATTTACTCCCTATTGTAAATATTTCATAATTTCCATTTTGATCTACTCATTAATCAATGATTTATTCAGGAGTACACTTTTACAAAATTACTCCTATTGTTGATTTTGTTAACCTAAAAAGAAAATGCCAAAACAAGAGCAACAGTATTTATTTGGGATAAAAAAGAACTGCAATTTGTGGAGCACAGATTCAGGCAGAAACCCAAATAGTGTCCAGATTACAGGGTGAACGCAAAGGGTTTTTATGAGAACAGGAAGGGAAATGATTATATAAATAGAAGAAAGTAATTTCTATCGGTGTTAAGCTGAGTTACTCTATAGCTATATATGATTGGTTACTGATTCTTTTATCTGCCATAATCATCAGTCCTTGTGTTCAGGATGTCTGCTTTCCTTTTATTTTTGCAAACAGTTGTCAGATAGTGTCGGTTTCTGATTCATAATATTGTAGTTGCCCCTGGGTTTACCATTCCAGAACCAGATTTTATATTGGTTCCTTGTGGCTCCTGCCTCTATGATATTGATGGTATTTCAAATCCTGTCTCTGAACCAGTGGCTGGTTCAGCTAGGTTCTGGTGATGAGACATGTCTGTATCTTCTGCCTCCCAGAGTATGGAGCTTATGCTAAGCCCTTGTCCTAGGCCACAGTTGGAAGTTGTATTTTTCTCTCTTCTCTCACATAGTGGTTTTCAGCAGGGCCTGGCCCTGATCCGCCACCTCACATGGGGGTTGTGCTGAATTCTGGGTATCCCCCTAGAGCTGAACTCCAGGTGCCTCTGTCTGTGTCTGGGAGCTGGGACAGCACACAGAGCTTCATTCCCATCACCACTCGGCATTTAGCTTCTATTTCTGATTCTTGATCATGACTGAAAGTATATCACTCCCTTATTTAGGCCTGTCTCATTCCTTAGGGAAAAGCTTTCAACCAGATATTGGTGAGAAAAAGATAATTGCTTTGATATTTGTTGTTCAATGTGTTATTCCTCTCGGACATTTTTTTTCTTGAAATGATATGAAAGCTATATACAGTACTGTAGGTACCCTGTGTGGTAACTGGACACTTGTAGCTCTGTCGGGGATTCTTCACATTTCTAAAGTTATCCCATGTAGTGGACAAAATATAGCTGTAATTTCTTACCATTGATTCCTCTTTCTTACTTTATAAAAAATATCCTTTATAGAATCCACATGTATTTATAGACTCAAAAGTAAAGTTTATTACTGACCTCTTCCATATAGGCCATTACCCTGGAATTCCCTTATTTCTTATTTATGGTCACCGATATGACTGTGAGGCAATCTCCTAACTTCTTTTTCTAAATGTAATATTATTTTTATTAATTTCACATGTACAAAACAACGTAATGATTAGACATTTACACACCTCACAAATTGATAACCCGCCATGTCTACTACCCCTCCGACATTGTACATAGCTACTACAATACCATTGGCTATATTCTCTATGCTGTACTTTATATCCCATGACTATATACATATTTAATTGTAGTTGACATTCAGTATTATTCTACATCGGCTTCAGGTGGTCAGGCATCTACATAACTGGGAAGTGATCCCCCAGGATGTCCAGTATCCCTCTGACACCCTACATCATCTTTACTACATTATTGAATATAACCTCCTCACTTCGCAATGTTCTCTTTCTTTCTTTGCTGTTCGCAACCTCTTCAAATATCTGCTTGTCCTGTTTCTAAGAAAACTCATTCCCTCTCAGCTTTTCATAGCACCTCTGTTTTAAAGGACTTTCAAATCTCCGACATAGGAAGAGACCCAAGAAGAAGTGACAGATATGGAAATGAGTGCTTACTGTGGGTGAAGCTTAGTCACTATGCTAAGTGTTTTAATACATTCATTCCTTTGGTCTTGGAGCAGCACTATGAGGTGTAAAAATTGATTATTTTCCATATCTTACAGGTAAAAGAACTCAAGCTTAAGCTGTTCTAATTAGTCTGGGACTGAGGTAGCTGCAGGGACTCAAGATTGTCAGTTTTAAAACCAGGGAAACTGGGACAAATTGGTCCCCTGAAGCCTAAGATCAGAGACGAGGAAGTGGGAAGTGGAAAAACTTGGGGTGGAACCCAAGCCCATCTGAGACTAGGATCTTTGCTCTTCACCATGATTTTAATTTGTCTCTGTTAGAGCAAATTGGGAAAAAAAAAAAAAAAAGCAACTGATTCAGAGAGGAGGTTGAAGGTAAAGGCATGAAAGAGCCCTTGGAGGAGAAATACTGTTTCTGGGAGGCATTTTGTCAGGGGAAATTGTGCTTTATCAGGAATCAGGAGACCTGAATCTGGTTCCAGTTCATTTATAAACCCAGTATTGAGTTGAACAAATCACTTACATCCCCATGCTGCTGTTTCCTCATCTGTAAATTCAGAGGTTAACAAGAAGACAACTCCTGTGATTGTTCCCAATTTTAATTAAAAATTTTGTATTACTTGAAACTTTCCCTTAAATAGAAACTTTCCAAAACCATTTCATAGCCCATAAATATTAGGTAGTTTTTACAAGGCCGTTGAGAAACAAGAAATCTTAAAATAGATGCCAGGATATACAATATTTTATGATTTTGCTCAAATTTCTAGATCTAGCTCTTTAAAATCAATTAGTGTCCTGAGCAGAGCAAAATTCCATTGCAACAGTTTAACAGTGTGGGCCTTTTATTTATTTCATTAAATTTGTGGTAATTAACTTTATGGTATTTGCATTGTTGTTTTTAACTGTTTATATAATGTCCCAAACAGGAACTGCTTTAGAAATCAAGTTTTCACTCTTTACTGTTATTTATAAAATGTTGGTGGCTTCTGTTTAAGGCATGTGTGATTAATAGTTGAGAAAATGTACTTTTATAACAGCACTGTTTTAATCTGTGAAAATCACAAGAAAAGCAGAGTCACAATATGCCACAATTATCATTGAAGACACAATGCGTGTATTGGTATGGAAATCTTCATAAGATATTTTGAAAGCATTTCTGATTTATCCGAGTGCTTGAGAAATAAAGCACTATTGCCTTTTTTGTTCCTGGACACATGTGTTCTAACTGATATGTTTCTAGCCAAATTTATGATATTTTAATATTTTTAACATTTTATTCAAGAAAAGCTTCACTCTCACCGTTACCTCCACTGCTACCCCTTTCTGTCAGCATCTTAATGTCGAATTCAAAGAGCGAAGGGGAATTTGAGGTTAGAAAAATGTGGAATAAAAATAGAAATAGAATAGAAAAATGTGACTTTTCTGAACCATGTGTGTGTGTGTGTGTGTGTGTGTGTGTGTGTGAGAGAGAGAGAGAGAGAGAGAGAGAGAGAGAGAGAGAGAGAGAGAGAGAGATATTACTACTCATTTTGGGCCAAAGTAATTAGCTCCTTTTCTCATTTGGATAATTATGATCTTCCTATCAAGATAACTAGGTGCATAAAATTAAACAAGTAAAGTTCATTAGCCACACTGCAAAAATCATGGCAAGTTGCATAGAAAAATTAGTGACAGTGAGAATTCTAAATATTAGGAACTCGGAAAACTAAGCAGATTGTAATAATTTGGGACTTCTTTGTATTATAGGAATTCAAATCAGCTGCTTTTTATGGGATATTAATTGCTTGGTTAGCCATGTGCTCAGCCTTATGGATGACATAAAGTAAATTTAAAAAACTAGTTCCTTCCCTGGTGGGGCTTGCAATCTAGCACAGATATTGTTAGATTTAGCAAAACTCTATGCTTCATATTTCTTTGACGAAGAATGAGAGGAGCAGAAATGAAACTGCTAGTTATAACGAAGGTAGTGTATTTAGAGTTTTAATATGTTACTTTGAAAAACTAATGATTAAAAATTAAAATTTATTGTTAAATATAAATAAATGTATAACATCGAATCAGAAAATTGCACAAGTCCTAAGTGTATAGCTCTCTGAATAGTCACAAAGTGAACATGCCTGTATAACCATCATCCGATAAAGAAATAGAACGTTACCAGAAACCTGAGTCTTTCCTTGTGCCACTCTCAGACACTATACCCTTTCCCCAAAAGTCACCATTACCCAGTTTTCTATTGCCATTAGTAAATTTTGCCTATTTTTGAACTTTATATTAACAAAAACATACAGTATCTATGCTGACTTCTTTCTCTCAAGATTATGTGTGCGAGAATCATTTATTTATTTTTTTTAACAGTTCATTCTCACTGCTGTGAAACATTCCATTGTATGAATAAATTGATCTTTTTTACTGTCAATATGTATTGGTTTTTAACTGTTACAAAATGGTGCTGCTATGATCATTCTTGTATGTGTCTTTCAATACATATTATAACGTATCTGTCGGCAGTAGGCGGGCTGGGCCATAGTTAGGTATAGATTTAGTTTTTGAAGATCCTGCCAAATAGGTTTCCAAAGATTACCAGTGTACATTCTGACAGGCAGTGTGTGAATATTTCAGGAGCTCCACATCCTCATCAGTATTTTGTTAAAGATATTTGGGTGTTTGGTGGTTGTGGTTTTGTTTCCTTGATGACCAATGAGATTTGAGTATTCTTTTACGTGCCGTTTTCCCTTTTGAGAATCTACTATGCAAAATGTCTATTGCAATTGTTTGTCTACTTTTGTATTAGATCATCTTTTTCATTGATTTGTAAAAGTTATTTATATTGTATCTGTTATGTTTGTGCTTATAATTTTGGAAGATACAGAAACTAAAATCAATATTTCAGTTCCCTCTAGTCGTTGATATCTTTGCTGAGGTTTGGCTCCATCTGACATTGATTGCTTCTCTTTCCCCAATAAGTTACTCCATTTAACCACTATGGAATGATCGTCTTATTTCGCCAACTTCAGCCTATCATCTCTTGTTGGTAATCTTTGATTCTCAGTGGCCTTCAATGGACATGTTCGTGTATTGCCACGTACTACTTTATACATCTCTATATCAAAACCTTAAGATAAGATCACAGAAAAAATCCCGTAGCTTATTGAGTAGTCTCAGAGAATCTGTGTTCTTTTATGCATTGAGGCAAAGGTGAAAAATAAAGTCAGTAGATGTTAGCTAAAATGTATTTGAAAGAATTTTAAAGTACAATGTGAGAATCTTCATAATTTAGCTATCTCCTTTTTAATGGCCTGAGAACTGAAATGAAATGAACAGCTTTTGTTTGTGATTTAAACATTTAAATATTTTGTTACACCAGTAATATTTGGGATCTCTTAATTAGTATCGGTGTCCATGCAAGCCCACAAGGAAATAGAATATAGCATTTATTATGGGAAATAGTCAAGTCTTACATCCAGCTGGGCTTATCTGAGCCTGGAGTGTTGAGGTCGGGATGGGTGGGGAGCAGCCAGACTTTCATCTGTTGTCCTCATTGACTTCTGAGAAAGACTTCCTTTAAACATAGATTGAAGCTGTTCTTTTTCCAATGGTTTGTCTATTTTAAATTCTTCTCTTATAGACGAGGAGTTAGGAATCAGTGAGGTTAAGTGGTTTGGCCCAAATCACACACTTTTGCAATGGCCGTGTCAGTAGTGAAATCCAAGTTAGCTCTCCCCATGGTGCTCTGAGACTCTGATGTTTCTATCAGCTGGAGGAATATCCTCATGATTCAATTATGTTCTTTCCTTCTCACTGCCCAGCTCTGAAAAATATATTAACCTGAGTTAAATAGAGAAACAGAGGGAGGTTCCTGGGTCAGGAAAGGAGTCTTACTCCCTGTACTTGCCACTGTTGCACATGGCCCACAGGATCCCAGCTTACCTGATATGAATGGTCATGAAATCACAGAGTATCTTCTTTCCAACTCATTTGTTGGCCCTCTAATTTGATTCATAATTATGTACAATTATGTTTTCTTCTCTCCCCTGGTATACCCCTTTTACCCATTATTAGATGCATAATCTTGGCCCTGTTATATTAGACCTAGGTAGGACTTTTCTGTTTTGTTTCCTTTACCTGCTCTCCCTTCTCTTTCCTCTTTTCTGTGGTTTGGTACTCGCATATCTGATCTGGTTAGAGGGACAAGGAGACTTGGCAGAGAGAAGTCAGTCAGGAAGCAAATCTGGAAAATGACCTGAAGGTCTTTGTTGACTTGGAAGAGAAAAAGTGGGGGAGAGCTCAGACTTATCAGTGAAAGGAAACAGTGACAAGGGCACAACGTGAGAGGGAGGCCCCAGTGGCCAAGTGTGGAGAGGCATATGAGGAGAGGGTTGCAGCTAGGGACACGCCTGGAAGAGGCTAGGCCTAGGATATTCTGCTCCTGAGTTCCAGAGAACAGAGGAGAGTGGAGAGGGACAGGAGGAGGGTAAGGACTAGTAACCATGCAGCTGATTTTTGAGATTCAGGGCCAGGTAGCATCTCATCGAAAAGCAATGGAATAACAGAGTTTTGGTAACTGATGGGGTCTTGAGGTCTTTTTGCCCAACAATTATTTTGCAAATAAGAAAACTAAGATGAAGAGAAGTCAAAGCAAGCACTTCAGTTCTTGGTGGAGCTGTGGGATGTCATTTCCATACTTTTCATCCATATTTACTCAGTTGCATGAGGGAGAAGAAAGAGCCCAGGACAGGAGACTAGGTTTGATTCTAAACACAGTCAGAAGTCATGGAAGGGAAATGGTACGATCTGATACATAGTTGAGAAGATGACTCCTTCTGCCGTGTGAAGAATAAATTGGGATAGGGTAAGAGTGGAAATCAAGAGAGCAATTAGCAGGCTATTTCAGCATTCCAGGAATGAAATGATTGTGGCTGGGAGAGAGGAGATGAAAAGCAGCAGATGTATTTTGAAATTAAAATGGAAAAGACTTGTTGGATTGGATGTGGTAGGTAAAAATACAGGAGGAATCACAAACGTATGGTTTGAGCAACTTGGTGAATATAGATACAGTTTTTAATGTGGAGATGTGGGGAACAGGTGAAGTGTGACTGAAGGTTAGGAGGATTTGGGTAAAGGGACAGAGGGGAGAAAATTTGGGGTAGAAAACGAAGATTTGCTGTCGTTCACCCTTATGTAAACTGCTGAACTCTTTGTCTAGGTCCCTGGACCATGATGTGTTTCCCCCTGTCCTGCTCAACACCATAGAGCAGTTCTTTCCTACCAGGATACTTGGTTACCCGGGATACCGTGATAAATTCTTATCAGCCATCTGCTTTAGGAAGGACAATCTAAGGATATAAGGTAAGGGAATACTGTTGCCACTTCTGTTTGCCTTGTAACCATCTAGAAATAGAATTAGAAATCCTTAGCATTCCTGTAACCTGATTTAAAAGAGCCTTGCGTTGCATCTATTGAAGGAGACAGGGTGAAAAGACTTTTTCACAAATGTGCCCTGGAGATATGGGAAGATAGGGTATCCCTGGCCAGCATGCTGTTGCCATAATTACTCATTCCACGTATGTTTTTTTGAGATTGTTTTACATGCCAGGCCTGTTTAAGGCAGGGAAGAAAACAAAGGCCTTGCCTTTATGGAAGTTACATTCCAGAATACTGGATATGCCGGTGCTGTTTGTTGCCCATTTCAGCAGCGTAAAATCCAACGCGGTCCTTAAATCAGAGCCACAACTTGCTGTCTCACAGATTGCATGCCAATACGTGAGCTATTTCTCTCAACCGGCCTGCTTTTCTGTTCCTCTTAAATCAGCCAGTCTGACCCACTCAGGACTGATATTCAGAACCATAGGGATATGCTGGTCGGCATCCAGTTCCAACTGGTTGATGCCTGTGCTGAACCAGTTATTGGGAATTTCAGTGTTACGCCTGCACCCACCCACCGTTCCAGGTGTCGCTCAGTCTCTCTTGAGCCTTTTCTAGGTTACTTTCTCAGCCCTTGCTGATCTCATCTTTATATGAACACATGGCACTCATAGGTTTATACCACTTATTTCACAAAGCTCACACACTTTCTTATGACATCTGGCATACAGTTGTTTGCATTTTATCTAAAAAATTGACACGCTTTTGCCTTTTTTCCCCAAAATAGATGATATGCCCCTTGCAGAGCTCAGACACCAGATATGCACTTATTAATTGATGGATGCACCAGGAGGGACTCAGCATCCCATCATTGTCTGCCAGGGACTTAAAGTGCAGAGGGACCCTATCTGCTGGTATTCTGTGTCAGAGTGCTCATCTCTAAGCAATTCTGTCCTTCAGGGCCTTCTTCCCCATCCAGCTCCTTTCTCAGAGTTCCCACCACCTCGGGTTGGCGGCGGCATTACCATGCCAGCACCCCTTAGGATGCTTGGCTAGTTTTCTGCATTAAAAGGACAGTGGGATGTCTTGTTTGCCAGCCAATTTAATGCAGGCTGACACTTCTGGCACACTGAATTAAGGTGGAGGAGCCAACTGCCTCAGAGAAGCGACCATTTCTATGGAGATTAAAATAAGAAAATGATGGAGCACAAAACACCTTTATTTTTTTCTTATATTTAAATGGAAAGAAGACAGTAATGAAGCCAGAGCAGAAGATGAGTTCTGATTGTTAATTGCTAAGGGAAGTGCAGTATTTTAATTTATCCTAGGTCATTTGTAGAACTAGGCAGATGAGGTACATGTCCTGCACTCTTGCCCATGGTGTAATGCTGACAATTTGAGAATTAATCATTTTTGGATGTTCCAGATTTGTTATTTTAGAGCTGTAACTGCAGTAATTTTTTTCTGCCTCTGGGTAAAAGCTGAGGAAAAGTGTTACAGCCTTTTATCGGAGATCATGTGACTAGAGTCATGACTTTCATAGGACAAAGCTGGCTTACGAATTTGCTCAAATAAACCCTCTCTCCCCTTTTTTTAACTGGTCATGAATACTTCGCCAAATGTCATGGTCTAGTCAGCTAACTGAGCAGTTACACTTAGAGTTTTAGAATAAGAGACTCCATGGGTCTTCATAGAGCATTTAATATTCCATTTCCAATTGTAAAGCCATGTGAACACACAGTTGTATGCATTTAGTGTAACTGACTCCCTGGCTGTCGGGGCAACATTTGATGAATTTTGGGTAATCCTTTGTATGCAACGGTAATTTCCAATGGGGAGGAAGGGCTCAACTTAATTGACTCATTTATCGATGCTTTATCGCACACCACCAGAATGTGAAGCACTGAGCTGGGAATCGTGAATTTTGAGGCATAAGGATGGGGTTCACTCCTCCGTTGCAACATTTAAATCTTTAGGAAACTTTAAGAAATGCAGATGCCTAGGCCCCACTCTAGACTTTGACATATTTTTAACACCATCGCCCCAATCCCCGCTGGCAATTCTAATAGTCGTCTAGAATTCAGGACCACTGAACCCTATAAAGTATAAAGTATAATTTGGTTTTCAAGGCACTTCGAGTCTAATTGAGAATGCAGGCCTTCTACTTGTGTGTCACTCTATCTTCTTAGCTACTTATACAGAAGCATATGATAAGTTTCAAGTGCGAGTCATGGACAATGTAACTACACTGTTTAAGGGAGGAAGAGATTACTTGGCAAAACCTAAGGAGGTAGGATTTGAACCTATGCTTTAAGGAGGGGTAGGATATAAATAAACATATATGTGAGACTAGAGCACTCTGAGTAGATGACTAGCATAAATCTAAGCTCAAGTGTGTAAGCTCAAGACAGCAGTGTGTAAGGTATGTTACAGCTATTAATTGGATATTAGTTGGAAAACAGAAATTAGATGGGCCTGTGTCAGGACTTGGGCTCAAAGATCTGGATTTGAGTTCTGTATATGCCACTAAATAACTGTTTACATTATCAAGTTATTTCACTTCTCTGAGCTCCAGTTTCCACCTCTGTCCCACAAAAGTGGGACAATAGTTGGTCTCAGGTTGTGTGGAGCCAGTAAGGTAATATGTATACAAGTGCGTGCTAGCCTGCACAATCACTGTCAGTATTAGTATTGACTTTTATAGCAGGAGGCATTGAAGGTTTTAGAGTGGAGGAGTGATGTATAGAAATTATTAATCCTATTCCTTCATGAGTGAGGAGAAGAAAAAGCTAAAGATGAGTAATAACTGAATTACTATAATTGTGTTTAGAAACCTGGAGCCCAGCCTTCAAAAAAGAAGTCAGCCTCACTCTCCATCATGGCTGCTGCTAAGCCTGGGTCTGATAAAGAAAAACGTGAGTATCTCTTCTTACCTAACTCTTCAATGCACAGTGCATGACACTCCAACAACTTTAAGGAAACTTTCCTACCGTGTTTCCCTGAAAATAAGACTTAACCGGAAAATAAGCCTTAATGCGTCTTTTGGAGCAAAAATTAATATAAGACCTGGTCTTATTTTCGGGGATTACAGTACCTCTGGGAGGGCTACTCTACCATATTTCCCTGAAAATAAGACTGGGTCGTATATTAATTTTTGCCCCAAAAGACGCATTAGGGCTTAATTTCCGGTTAGGTCTTATATTCGGGGAAACACAGTATTAATTATTAACCGTCAGGATACTAAATGTATTGGCACACCTTTTCAGAATTCATCTCATTCCCTTTATTTATAAATACACTCAACTTTTGAGAGATCTGTAGCAACTTTTAACTTAGTGTGCTGTCTGGAATGATATCCACTCGCCACATATGGCCATTCAGTGCTTTTAATGTGGCTGATGAAACTAAGGAACTGAATATTTAATTCTAATTCATTTAAATTTCAATATCAAACCAATAATTTAGTTATTGGAAGACTTTTAAGCATGTTTGGAGAAACGGGTATGTGAATCTACTTTTTCAAGAGCACATTTCATAAAATCTAAATACAGATCAAGTATTTCTGATAAAAATTTAGCATCTGAATTGAGATGCATATGAGTAGAAAATACATACAGGATTTGAAGACAACAAAAAATGTAAAATATCTCATGAATTTTTAATATTGATTAATGTTGACATGATAATATTTGCATATATTTTATTTAAATAAAACATTCCATGACTATCAATTATTATATGTTATTAAAATTAATTTCGCCTCTTGTCACTTTTCAAATGTGACTACTAGAAAATTTTAAATTATATATGCAGCTCACATCATCTTTCTTTTAGAGCTGATCCAGACTTGGCAACAGTACAAGTCATCTTAAATTTAGACTTAGAAACATACGGTGCCGCATGTAGAGCTGGGATTATTAAGATTTCATGTTCTGCTACCTCTCCTTGGCTCTTATGACTCCAGAACATACATGATACAGGCTAGCTGGCTTCTCTCCAGGGCTACTGATACAGCACTCTGTGGAGCCCTTTACCTCTGTTTCTATTTGGATAATACAGCACACTTTCAAGATGGAGAGGGCAGAAAGGGAGGAAGATCCAGGAAATGGAGAAGGAATGTTCTCTAGCTTTCATTTTGCCTTTGGGTCATGCCTATAATTACTTAAATTATATCTGAAGTCTCGATACTATGAGCTTGGAATATCCTACTTCTCCTTAGCTCCAGTCTGAGAAATATTAACATAGAGAGATTTTTGGAGTACACTATAAAATCTCCCTGAGTATGTAGGAAAATCTCCCTGAGTATGTAGAAGACCAAGGGGGGAAGTGAGAAAGAATGTGTCTATAAGAGATAACTCAACGGAATGCCTGTAAGTTGGAACCACAGAGTTGGGTCTTAATGCAGAATGTTGTGGGTAAAAATCTCGAATATAGGTTTTAGGAGGTAATAGATATATGCCACTTGAAATTTGGGTTTCATATGGTTCTTTCTTTATGAAAACAGATTAAAAATAATTATGTTTTCTTCACTTATGTGTAATGGAATTGAGCATAAACTATTTCATTTGAGGTTTCTGTTCAAAGAGCTTCTATTCCCATTCCAGCTTCCACAACAACTTGACCTAGACCTGATTAAATGATTTAGTTCCAACTCCCCTCTCCTGCTTCTCCTCTCTGTCTCCCCTCTCCTAACCTTACCCTCCATCTAAACTTGCTTTTAGAAGATTTTCCTGCACATGCACTAATACTCAGATCTTTGCTTATTTGTTTTTCACTTGTTTGGTATGTGTTTGTTGTTTTTAACCAAGGACTTTTTTCTACAAAATAACACTTAGGAAGAGCTCAAATATGTATAGCAGATAAGGTTTTAGCTGCTCTGATTGAAAGAAGGAAGAGACCCTAAGGCATGGGAAATTGATGAAGCACAATTTTAAAACCACTGCCTTAGTCTGGATTCGATTCACTATGTTATTTCTCTGGGGATATTTCTATTTCAAATCTTATCTCTAATAATACAGTATAAAGCCTTATATCTTTAAAGGGAAATTCATACATTAGTGGTCTGGCAGTAGAGGGTGTGGCCTCTGGCACAGCATGGATCTTATTTAATGTAATGGCATTTATTTACAGTTGTTTTTTTTCCCCATCACTAGTCTTTAAGTACCTGGAAGACAAGGATACTGAATGTCTTATTTGTTTCAGCACACTTTTAGCACCAAATAGAAACTGGGACTTAATAGGTGCTTAATGAACGTTTGCTGAACGAGTGTCATTGAACCTGAGATAGGGCTTTCTATGAAATGAAATAGGTAGTCAGTCAGGTACTTACTCTGATTTATACAGACAAGGATGGCCTTAGTCATGTGGCCATACGTCTTTGTTCAGAATATCTTCTTAGTATGTTTTTGTGAAGCCTCTGAAGAATGCAGCCTGTTTGTAGGAAGTATGGAAACCCTCTGGGGAAGGCCAGTTATTTTTGTTATGGTTATAAAAAACACGTTTCTCAGTCCCTATGTCCTTTGGGATGCAGAAAAGACTTGCTCAGTGATTACAGCCAAGCGATGGCCAATCTCATTCCCTGTCATAGTTTCCATAACTCGATCTTCTGGTGTCTTCAGTTCAGAGGTTTACTACAGCAATTATACAAAACCTCTCACACATTAAGAGAAGTCTGAGGTTTTATGAACTATGAATCATAATAGCATTGAATTGATGATATCTGAAGAGTGAGTTTTTGAAAAATATGTAAAATAAATGCAAGAAAATATTTTAGGCTAGTGAAATCATTTGGCATTCGAGATGCATTTTCTTTTCCCAAGGATATGCTAATATTTGCACGCATGTTTTAGATAAGTTTAATATGACTATTTCAACCTCTTCATGAACTTTATCATAAAATATTTTTATTGCTTATAATGACTTTTTATTGCTTTTTTTAGGGTTTAGTCATTTGAACAAATCCAAAGTATGAAGAGATTTTATTATTTGCAAACCTATTAATTCATTAGTTTTGGTTAAAAAGAACTATAATAAGACCAGATTCACTCAAACTAATTTAGACAGTTGATATGTATATTTACACTATTAAAGAATGAGGATTGAGTAATAAAATTAATTACACAAACACTGTTAGTCCAATGATAGTAATATAACAATAACCAGTATTAATAATTGCTCACATTTATTGAAAACTTGTTACATATATGGTAGGTGCTGTGCTAAGTGCTTTGTAACCTAGTCCAATTTCATCCTCACCACACCTGTGTGTGAGATATATTATCATTATTATCCTCATTTTACAAATGAGAAAATGAAGGCGTGCAATAATAAAATAAGGATTATGAGCAAATTGGAATTCAAGATAAAAATAGTGTGGCTCAGGCATGAGAGCTCTTAGAAGTCATTCTATATGCTCACTTGTGAATAATACATATTCTTAGAAATTATAAAAATAAAGAACAGACTCTAGCTTTGCCTTTTCTAAGGCATTGAGACATGAATTATTTTGTGCTACCTTGAGAATTTAACTCTTTGCTCCAAAGACATATTTTTAGTTATGGGAGAAAATCAGAATGGTGCCTCAGCACCTTAAATGCCAGTGAGGGCTCAGGACAGCTGACCTGGAGTCCATGTGTTGACACGCCTGCAGTGGAGCCATTTCAGGGCCATGTGGAATTGCTCTCTTCTAGTGGTGTCTGCCTTTCTTTGCCCCTTTACTACAATCCCAGGCTTTGTTTTGTTCAAGAACCTTATGACCTGACTGTGTGGGTCTCCTGCAGCAGCATGTATCTTGTAGATGAGTTGGAATGGACTGGCTGGCTCCAAGACCATTAGTGTTGCCAGAGTGTACCCCAGCTCCTCCGCAGTTCACAGCTGGCAAGTGGCTGTTGGGAATGGAGAAAATCAGACACACTGGTCAACAAGAGCCTAGCAAGGAAGAAAATGCTACCTTGGGAATTGAACTCTTCTGTCAAAAGCGAATTTTCAGTTATGCAGGGGAAAATGAGACCAGCCCAATCAGCATGTTAGATTACAACACGGGTGCAGAATTGCTGGTTTAAAATGAAAGTGTCTTAGTCCGTTCAGGTGGCTATAACAAAATATAATCTGGTGGCTTATAAAGAACAGAAATTTATTTCTCACAATTCTGGAGACCTGGAAGTCAAAGATCATGGTGCCAATGATTCGGTGTCTGGTGAGGACCTGCTTCCTCATTGATGGATGTCTTCTCACTGTTGGCTCACATTGGTGGAAGAGACTACCTAGGTCTCTGGGCTCTACTTTATAAGGGCAGTAATCCCAATCAGGAGGGCTCTACCTTCATGACTTAATCAGCTCCCAAAAGGCCCTACTTCCCAATATTATCACTTTGGGCATTAGGTTTCAACATATGAATTTTAGGGGGACGTATATATTTAGTCTACAGAAAGTGTTGGTGAAATGCAAATATTTTACTAGGGTAACCAACCAAACTCACAGTAATTTCCAGCACTCATAGGGAGTGCATGGCATCAGGAAAAGAAGCAGATGTGTAGAAAAAAGCAGTAAGTATTTTAGGAGACCAGCATCTGTGGGGACGCCCAGCATAGCTGTGTGACTTTAGAAGGCCCTTGGGCCCTCCCACTCAGAGCTTTGCTGTAAACGAAGGCTAGATCATCTCTAACGTCTTATCTGGAATGAAGTGGGATGGTTTTTATAAGGCTACATTTTTACCAAAAACTAGTGATAATTACTTCCTATATTAATAAATTATATCGATTGTCATGTGTCTCATACACAGCAATATTGTAATTATAAGGGATGTTTTATTAGTCAAAAGAAAGGAGGAAAAGAAGGATGAGTTGTGGAGTCACCCCTTGGAATAGCTCACTACCTTTTCTCCAGGATGTTAGTGGTCAGCTTAGAAACTCCCTCAAAGTTGATTTAGATTTTAGTTGAAACTTGATGAAACAACTTTAATTCCTGAATTCCTGACTCTTCCATGTGAGGACAGTGCGTCTTATGGCTTTGAAAGATGAAATTCGTACGAACCATTTTATGATTCACATGTGACTTTGTGCTGCAATCTGTACACTATATTCGTACACTTCTCCAGAGCGTGTGCATGAAGCCTTGGCAACTATTTTGTATTGGAAAGAAGAAAAAAATCCACCAAGCAATATCCTTAAAAATATGTAGACAACAATGACTGTGGAGAGATACAGTGGCAACTGTGGGAGGACAGGAGGTTTGAGTTTGGTATTGACCTATGGCACTTTCCACAGCTAAATGTGGAAAGAAGATAATAGAGAGCAAGGGGAGATGTTGTTCTTTCTAGAGTAACTGCAGAGGTACAATCCCAATGCCCAAAGATGGGATGCCTTTAGTAGATGCTTCCTTCCCTAACCCAGAACTTCTAAGGTGGGATAGAGTCCAATTGTTTCTCTCCTTTATTGTGAGGGTCTCTCCCAGGCATCTTCCTCAGGGTGCCATTGTCCCAAAGTAACAGCTGCCTGGACCATGAGCCTACATGGTGGAAAGCCAGGGGAAATTGTGTGAAGGAATAAAGAGAGGGTTTGCCGCAATATTTTATGAAATTTCCAAATGTATAGCCAGCTTGAAAGAATTTTAAATCAACACCCAATACCTATCACCCACTTCTTACCATTAATATTTTACTGTACTTGATTTATCACATGTCCATCCATCAATCAACATGCATGTGATTAGTCAGAATTCAGTATTTATTTGTAGTTTTCCTTCTTTTGATGTAAACTGTACTGCAATGGAAACAGAAACTTAAGTGGGCATTTATTAGGTTATGATAATTACATATGCTTGTGTCATCCACTGTGTATCAAGCTATAGAACATTATTATCACCCCAGAAATTATTTTCATGTCCTTTCTTAGGCAATCCATGCCATTCCTCAGCAAAAGGGTCGCTGTTCTGTGTTTTTTTTCTACCATATATTACCTTTGTTTGCTTTAAAATTTCATTTAAATTTCATTTAAAATTTCATTTAAAATTTCATTTAGAACAAAACAGTTTGTGAATTTTTGTGTAAGGATGCCTACTTGGCATAATGTTTTTGAGATTCATGCATATGCACGTCAGTATTTGACTCTTTTTTATTGCCAAATATTATTTCACTGTATGAGTGCTGTACCACAATTTGTTTCCCATTCTCTTGTTAGTATACATCCGGGCTCTTTCCAGTTTGGAACTATTATGAATAAAACTGCTATGAACATTCTTGTAAAAGTCTTTTGTAAATATATATTTCATTCTCTTTGGTAAATACTTAGGAGTGGGATTGCTGGGTCACAGGATCAATGTATATTTAGTTTTATAAGAAATTGCCCTCTCTTTTCCAAACTCGTTATCCTATTTTACATTTCCACCGATGATACATGAGGGTTCCGGTAGGAGCTCCAAGCCTCACCAACATTGTCTATTATTAGGTTCTTTAGTTTTAGCTCTTCTGGTGGGTCTGTGGTTGTATCTGCTATTGTCTGAATGTTTGTGTTCCCCCAAAGTTGTATGTCGAAATTCTAACCCCCAAAGGTAATGACATTAGGAACCAGGGGCCTTTGGGACGTCACGAGTGTGGGGTGGGGCCCTCATGATGAGATTAGCGCTCTTATGAAAAAGGCCCTGCAAAGCTCCGTAGTTCCTTCCACCACGTGGAGGTACAACTAAAGTCTGTAACCCAGAAGAGGGTCCTTACCTGACCATGCTGGCACCTTGATCTCAGACTTCCAGCACCCAGAGCTGTGAGAAATACACTTCTGTTGTTTAGAAGCTACCCAGTCTATGGTATTTTGTTATAGCAGCCCACATGGACTAAGACAGTATCTCATTATGGTTTCGATTTGCATAAAGATGGAGTTTTTAATTGCTTAAAATTTGAGTGGGTGAAAAAAAGAGAGAAAATCTTGATCCTAAGAGTACTAAAGGTGGTAGAGTTATAGAAATGGGGAGCGCACTGGCCAGATTGAAAAGCTAATTTGAATAGGTAGTATATATTAATTTTACTGAGTCCAGGTTAAGAGGAGGAAGCCAAGAAACACATATAACTGTCAGAATCAGCTAATAACAAAGGAAATACATTAGGAGGAAATCATAGACAAGACTAAATGAGAATGATGTATTTTATGTATGTGCTGTAGAATTCTAAACATAACTTTGGATTAAAAGAATAAGTTTAAAAATCTTTGGAAAATATAAATGAGATGAGTTATCCTGATTATATTACCCATTTGTAGGTGTGTATATTTTTTATTTCAATGCTGTTCCTATTTAATAAGCCTATTGAGTTTCATTTTGCAGTTGTAATTTTATAAACATGTTGTCAGGTAAAAAATTCCTGAAGAAATGTGCAGCTATATGAATTAGTCATCAAGCATAGATAACACAGATAGACTTGTTAATAATTTTGGTGCCCAAATCATGTTGTTGTGTCTCCTGTACAGTAGCATTTAAAGCATTTTCAGAACTGAAGGAGATTTCAATTATGTGTGTTTTCTTTTGTTTCCCTTGACTTTAATAATTTAGGATAATCTATATCAATCTGACCATTGTAAACCAATTTTTTTTAAAGCAAAATATCCCATTAAAGGAGCATTACATTAACTTATTTTGTATCTACTTATAACCGTTCACATATAAAATTCACTTTTTATAATGTCTTGAAAGGTTTATAACTGCCCTCAAATTTTAATTTCATAGTTTTAATATTTTTGATTAAGAAAGTACATTAACTACTTTTAAAAAAAGTTTCTCTGTTTCTATTTTAGGTCCTATATTAGAGATCACAAAGCAAGATTTTTTTCAAGAAGCAGAAACTCTCATTGCCCAGCATTATAAGAAAATAAATGAGGTTAACGCTTTGCATTTAACATGATATTTTTCAGGACACTAATAACTATTTTTGTATACTACAATGATTGTTCCAAATGATTGCATGAATCCTAATAGATTTTGAATAGAATAGACAGAAAATAAAATCCTTACTAGCTGAAAGAACTGATTTCAGATTGCATTTAAAAATAAGATTTTTCGGCTATACAGATTATTTAATTATACATATATATTTAATTTGCACGTTTGATCCAATTTTTAATATTTTCTTTTAATTAATTATAACAGAAATATTTGGATTAAGTATCTTAAATCAGTTCTCTTTTTAAAGACCATTAGACCAAGCTAAACTGGAAAATTTGCTGTGAGATGTCTCCTCTATGTCTCCAGCATGACATATGCTTACCAGTATCTTTTCCCACACCACTTGGTATTAGAACTGCTTACCAGTCTGGTAGCTCCTTGGGGGCAGAAACTCTATTTTCTGAATGTTGTATCTTCAGCAACAAGCACTGTGCCTGGCCCAGTAAATATTTGCTGAATGGCACAGATTTGGAAGGTGAGAGAAGAAGGAGTAAAAGGGAAAGGACAGCAAAGAGACAGGTGTTTCGGCACAGGGTGAAATTTTGGAGGAAAGCATCTATAGAGGTGATGGGAAATTTGGGGGAGCAGCAGTTATTATAACAAATGGGACTTGGGGAAGACAGGTAAGGGAAGGGGATCTTAGGATGGTTTACTCTGTGCCACACTATCCTATTTCCTTTGGATACTTTAAAAAAAAAAAAAAATTTAAATAAAGATTTGAAATATTTTTCAATGCTTACTATGGGGGTAAGAGGGATTCTAATTTATGTGCTATTTATTTATTTATTTATTTATTTTTTAAGGAGGGCGCAACTCACAGTGGCCCATGTGGGGATTGAACCAGCAAACTTGGTGTTATTAGTGCCATGCTCTAACCAACTGAGCTAACTGGCCCCCCTGTAAATGTTTCTTTTGAATGGTCCTCTCTGATGAGACTGGCGGTTTTATAGGTGGTTTTATTTTTATAATCAACACTGTTAGCATTGCTTAACTAATTTTTTCCTCTAACCAAAAAATACTTTTAAATTATATTGATTTCACTAGTACCCTGTTTCCCCGAAAATATGATTTAGCCAGACAATCAGCTCTAATGAGTCTTTTGGAACAAAAATTAATATAAGACCCGGTATTATATTGTATTGTATTTATTATATTATATTATATTATATTATATTATATTATATTATATTATATTATATTATATTATATTATATTATACCAAGTCGTATAGTAAAATAAGACTGGGTTTTATATTAATTTTTGCTCCAGAAGATGTATTAGAGCTGATTGTCTGGCTAGGTCTTATTTTCAGGGAAACATGGTAGACACATGGGATGCGAACTTCACAGTCTTCAGAGTGAGATAGATGTACCTTAGAATCTTGACCTATGTTTAAAATTTAATCTAATAATAACAACATAATGTGCTGTCTTTGATTGCTTGTAAAAACCTAATGCTTGCATGCTAAAACCTCCTTATTGCTATCTTGAGTTGTCAACAATTTGAATTTGTCTAATTTTTTTTGGCGGGGAGAGGGGAGGGAGTCATAGTTCTGTCTAGGGACTGGAGAATGACTGGACTAAGACAGGCATCATTGTTTGGATAACCACCCGTTAGAAACCTGGGATGATATTATTATTCTATTGCTCAAGGTAGTCATAATTAAGAAGGAATTAAGTGATTGAAATGATCTGAAATACGTATCTGATTATCAATCTCTTTTTCTTGAGACCCTACCTCCATGTATGAGCAGTTGTTTATGGTTCAACAGAAAAAGAGTTTTGGGAGCGTTAGCATGTTACGGACATTTGAAAATTCTTAAAAGATAGTGGAAATTAATTAAATTCTTATATGTTTATTTGGAAATTTCTATTTTGTAATAGACTTTAAAGCTGTATCTGGGAATTTGAGGAGAAAATTACACTTTAAATTTTAAAATTTACATTTTTTTTCTGAAATGGAATGTAATCCTAATGGTTTTAAAGGGCTTTTTGAGAATTATATAGATAACATCTGCTTTATTTGAGTACTGTCATGTGCTTTGTATAAATGCCTTATATAGTAAGGTACTTTGTAAAATGTATTTATTGGATATAATTTTATTAACTTATTAATGAAACTTTCTATATAATTTAATTATACAGTTAATATGACAATTAAATTTAATTAAATTTAATTTTGTTTTATTCATAGAACAAAGTTCAAGGTACTTCTATAAATGTTTTTAGAAATAAACACCAAAAACCGAAATCTGGCAAATTTATATCTCTGGAGATTGAACAAAAGGAAACACTTGATGGGATCCAAGAATTTCAGACAGCACACAAAAATATTTGTTTTCCCAAAGATGTTTCCAAAAGTGAACATTCTGAGGACCCCCCACAACGAACTGCTTTCAAGGAGCCACACATTTTTAACGTAAAAGAAAAATTCAAGGGAACTATAGATCTAATTGCAAAAGGTAAGTTTTTAGTGGAGCAAAGGAGTTCAGCAAACCAATAGGAAAAACTGTTTGCTTCCTGTGTACCTGTAATGGAATTTGCTTGTTCAGACAAAAACCTCAAATTTAAAATTTTAGCAATGAAAGGTAGGGAGGCGTAATTAAAAGAGCTGCTGACCTCTGGGGGCCACTGGAAATTGAGAATAGAGCAAGCTAATGGGAAAGAGGAATTTAGAGGAACAAAACTGGTTCCTCTGTTGGAAGCCATGCCTTCCAACAGAGTGACATTCCTCCTGGTACAAATCCTCAGATATGGTTTAGTTCATCGTTACTAGAGCAGTCAGAGGCTTACGGCTCTGGGTTCCACTGTTGAGTAGGGTAGGTATTTGTGAGTGTATTCCCCCAAAACCCTAAAAGGATTTTGGGGAGCTATAGAGTTTTCCTTTAAGACAAACTGCAGTAAAGGTTTATTCTCTATCAGTAATTTGGTGAGGTGGAAACTGGAGGTCTATTTACACAAACTGATATTGTTTTCCTGAGAATAATGGCTGAAATAAATGACCTCTTAGAACGCATTTCTTCTTATAGCTTTCATAACTTCATCTACATGTATCCTCTTTTGTTGTTGCTTATTATGTTGTTCACTCATTTGAATTGTTTTCATTCAATGACTGCTCTGTGCCAGGCACAAAGTTAGGAGTTGGAAAAACAAATCTTAAAAGACTCAGAGAGCAATGGTGGGGATAAACACCTAGATAGTTTCTTATCATACAATGTCATGATGGCTGTAATAGAGGTGAGTGCAAAGCATTATGGAAGCATCGAGAAGTAACCAACCAAATGATGGAACAAAAATTTCTCAGAAGAGATCTCATTAGGAATTAGCTTTAACAAGAAGTTTGTTAGAGGTTTGTTTAAACAGGAGAGCCCATTTTTAGCAGTGGTAGCAAAGTATTGAAGCCCTAAAGGATGAAAGAACATGATATGTTTTGGAGGGAGAGCTGTGGCAAGAAATGAAGTTGGGAAGATGGGTGCAGCTGGATTTTGAAGGGAATATAACATGAGGCCTAGGATTGGAATTTATGTGTAACGGAAAGTCTATGGTGATTTTGAATCGGGGGGTGGGGAAAGGGTGAGGTATGACCATATCTTTCTGCTAGAGAAATAAAACTGGAAGCATAGGCTGTGGAGAGAATGGTAGCAGAGAGATAAGTAGGAGACTTTCCAGGAAGGAGATGGTTCATGTAAGAGATGGCAGGGGCCTAAATGAAGGCCGTTGTGAAGCCTGAGTGTGGAGGAAGGATGTTATAGTGGCATTTGTCAAAGTGTAGTAGTCTTCAGAACACTAGTCCTGAGTGATTCACCTTGACAAAAGGCTTCTCTGGTTAGATAAGTTTGAAAAAAATGCATTCACTCCTTGGAGATTCATATTGAATACGTATATTGAAAGGTTTGAGAAATACTGCAGAAAAGAAATCTGTCTACTGTTTTAAACCTGGCTAGCCCCAATTCATCGGATCAAAGAATTCCTAAAGAATGATATTAAGTTTTCTAGATTGGAAAACTGAACAGATATCATTAAGTTGAGATAGGAATGCAGAGGGAGAAGCAAATTTTGGGCAGGTGGAGAAATGGATGGGGAAAATAATGAATTTAGTTTCAGAACTGTTAAGCAGACATGTATATGAAAATAGCCATTAGGAGGTTGGAAATGGAGATCTGGCACTTACGAGAGAGGTAGGTGAATTTTGAAGATTCATGTTGGGGGTGATTGCCATTCTGCAATTGTGGGGTTCATGAATTTGTTCAGTCAGCACTTACTTATTATGTGAGATATGTAGCGACAGAATATATGTTACTTGTCCTCAAAAAGTCCAAACTGTACATGTAATTTGTGTGTGGTTGGATGAAGAGGATAGACAACTACAATAGAGTATGATAACACTCTAATAAAAATAAGCTCTACTACTTTGAAATCAATAGGAAGACCACCTAATTCAGATTTAGGAATGGTTTCTCAGGAGAGTTAGTCTTTGGTAAATTTCAAAGGATGAAGAAGAGTTAACCCAAAATAGAGGAGTAGACAGCCTAGCATTTGCATGATTTTGGATATCTGGGAAAGTGATTGTGGTTTACTTGAATGAACTAAAATTATTTTGCATAACTGAAATATGTGGATTAGAAAATAATTAGAGATGACTTGATACTGAAGAACATTGAATCTTAACCTAAAAGTAATGGGAAACATCTAGATGTTTTTAAAAAAAATGTTGACATGATCACATTTGCATTGTAGAACATTTACTGGCAGCAGAAATGAGATGTGATGAATTTTGGAGACACAGAGACCAATGAGGAGACAGTAATTCACATGAGAAAGGATGATGTGAATGAAGGTAGAGGACTGGCGATAGTGTTGAAAGGAGAGATTTTAGGGTTATTTGAGAAGTAGAGTTATCTTGATTTGGTCAACAAGAAGATGGTGCATAAGGCATAGGGAAGAGCTGTGGGATTCCCCAGCTTAGTAATTTGTACTAACTGGCAGCATGGAAACATAGGAAATAAAAGGGCTGGAGAGATTCATCTTATGTAATGGTAAAACTGCCACTAGCAATAATTTGGAATCCAGAGCATGTACTACTGAGCTTTGTAGCTCTGGGTGAAGAAGTTCTGAAACAGCATTATTAAAATATGTTGGTGGTTTTCGTCTGTCTTTGGGAAATTATTATATGAAAGGATGAACTAAGAAAAGTATTGGCCGGTTTAAAGCAGAAATGAAAGAGCATAGAAAGATACCAGGTATTTGGTCCTTGGTTTTGAATAAATGTCTGCTAGGACTTAACATTGGAACAAAATCCAGATTAAGGATATGTCTTTCTCAACCCAGCCCATTATCTTAGATAACCTCAGAGCAGTTACCATTGAGAGACTAAGGCAGGGGGTAAAGAAGTAAAGATGCAAAGGAGATTTAAAAATTATGGGTAAAAATGAACTTTGGCGTGAACTATATTGGCATGTTGAATTAATTGGAAGAAAATAGATTTAAAAATCTACCAAATAGTATTTTAGAGAGTTCCATTGCCAAAGTAACCATGGACCTTGATTTAATTGAATGTAAAATAACCTGACTTGATCAGGAAGTGGACCAGAAAAGCTATTCAGTCCCCAGGAGGATAATAGCAAGACACAGCCAAGGGGCAAGAAAATACTTCCCAGAGAATGGATCCATAAGCCACTAAAAAAAATTAAAAGTAAAATAGAATTTCTCTCGGAAAAGAATCATTATCTACTCAAAGAACTTCACCTCCAGGTTAGGGTGCTTCTCAGTGACTCCAGCAGGATTCAGTAGCTTCTTTGGTCTAGTGATTGCTCTGTGTCTTCTCTATTCCTCTTTTACTGATAGAGTTTTCACCGAGGTTACCCTATACCTTCTCCATTACTGGATGTTGTGTGCTTTGAGGGAAAGGTTGAGACAATTTTTTTTTAATTTGGTACATGTTATTGCTGGACCAGAAGGAGCCACATCTGAACCTGAGGGAGACGATTACAGACAGAGATCCTGGACTCTGAGCAGGATGCTTTGGTGGAACCTTGGGTTTTCTTTTTGGGGGGAGAGGAAGAACATTCTGTCAGGGAATAAGAATGAAAGGATACGGTGTCCAAAAAGGGGAGGCTGTGACAGAGACTATCTAGATGCTCATCAAACATGTTATATCTTTTTCTTCATGGGTAATTGGCTAAAATACTTTTATCATGTCACCTGTTGTTAGGTGGGACTGTGACTGAGATTTGGCTCAATGGATTATAGTTGGTAGTGATACACATCCATAAAATGTCTTGTTTTATCCTCCCAATGTAGCTTCCCTCATTTTCAACTATGAGGACTCTTTCAATATTCTAAAACAATTGCAGTTTCACCCATGGGAGAGTGGTAAAAATGTTTTCAGTGTCTGTGGATTCAAAAACTTTTGTTCAGACTTTTCAGTAAATATATAAAACTTGGTATGAGGAATATAAGAGGAAGAAAACACGTTCATGACTTGCTTTCTCATGGAACTTGTCGTCTAGCTGAAGAAACGGATACCCATTAAGTAATCCCTTATATGCGGATTGAGCTATATGACAAATGAATTGGACCTGGACTGGGATTCAGGAAAGACTTCCTAGAGGATATGACATTTGACATAACATATGACAAATGAGGAGGAATCACTCAGACAAACAGACCAGGAGTAATTTCTGCTAGGAATTCTAGGAGTGCTAAGCCAGGGGGAAACCATTTTCAATGGCCTAAGTGAGGTAAGCACAGAAGTGCTTTCAAAGAAGTGCAAAAAGAACTTCTGTGGCTGCAGTTCTGAGAAGGAGCAGGAGAGGGTTGAGCTGTGGCCGCGTGAAATAGAGAACCTTGTAGTCAGTGGTGTGCTACTACCAATGTTTAACAACTGGCTATGGTGGGAGGTAGGAAGAAGCCTGATTTATAGCTTCTGCCAATTTCCATGTAAATATCCTGATGTAGCCAATTTCAAGCTACCAACATGACATTACTGATTATGAAAGTTGGGAAGAAAGGCACACAATCAGCTTTCCTGAGCGTTGTGGCAAACACTTTACATGCACCACTAGAAATCCTCTCAGCCTCACTTTTGACTTCAGCTACTGCTGTAGTGACTAGTTCTTGCACAAGGCTTCCCTATCTCCTTCCTGGTTTGGGATGCCCACAGGAATGAGTGTGGTACTGACACATGAGCCACCAGGAAGGGAGGTTGAGATCCGATGGATAAATATTTCTTCCTTTCTTTACCTCGGCAGAAGGGTCTCAGTTATAGTGTACAAAGCTTCTCAGAAGGTCTCAAACAGTCAAGATGATCAGCACCCAAAGGATTCTTACATTAGCTGTCCCTTTTTCTTTTTTCATTTCACCATCATTCATTCCTCTTCCCTGTGCTCACTTCCTTACAATAATCCCTTAAAAATATTTTGATGGCCAGTTGTCAGTACTTGCTGAAAGATTGGGTGTGGAGTGTGAGGGAAAGGAAATGTCAAGGGTGATTCTTAGGCTTTAGACCTGATGAACTGGTAGATAAAAATTGCCAGTCTTGGAGATGGGAAGAGAGGGAGATACAGTTTTGAATGGGCAGAAGCCCAGAGTTGAGAGTTGGGCACAATATGTGTGAGGTGCCTATTATACATAGAAATAAAAAACATGTCCAATAGCTAGTCTGTTATATACATGTGAGCTCAGAGGAAAGGTTGCAGTCATCAGTGTACAGAGTAATATGTCCAATAGCAATTCAATATGAACCACCGATGTGGTCACTGAAAATTGTCTGATGGCCACATGCAAAAGGTAAAAAGAAACAGGTAAAATTAATTTTAACAATAGATATATTTAACCTAATAAATCCAAAATATTGTCATTTCATCAATACAGAAATTAATGAGATCGTTTACATTTTTTCTCAAAGTCTCCAAAATTCACTGTATATTTTAGAAATTGGTCTAGCCGCATTTCATATGCTCAATAGCTACAGTTGGTGAGTACCTATTATACAGCCACTCTGTACATCCCAGGTAGAGATTTCATTTAGAATCATAGACTTAGATAAGATCATCGAAGTAGTTAGCTCAGGTGGAGGAAAAAAATCCAAGGACTAAGTCCTGGGGTTACCAATATTTAGAGGACTAGAAGAGGCATACCCAGCAAAGGAGGTGGTAAAATGAACAGTCAGGAGGGAAATCAAGAGAGTGTGAAATTTATTACTCATACTTCAGTTAAGGAGGTAAAACACCTTAGACAGGAGCAGGGGAAGCTCACCCATTGTCCCAGGAAGAAGGCAAGGTCATGGGCACAGACACAGGCCACTTGATAGACTAGGTGATGTCACTACTTCTACTTTTTCAGTGAAATTAGAAGTGAGGTCTTTACTTGAGGATGGGGTGGGAAGTATTAGAATTTTGAGGGTAAAATAATCATCATCTAGGAAAGTGTGAAAGCGCATGGACTATGAATGGAAAGTTTGTTGTGAAAAATAAAATTCCCTCTTCTCCCCTGCTCTCCCCCCCCCCCCCGCCTTTTTTAAGAGAAAAGAGAAATTGTTGGGAAGTATCAATAAGCATGAAAAGAAGAAATTTCAAAAGAAGAAATTGACTTTATCTTTAGCCCTAGGGTATGGGAGGGGTGGAAGAAAAGTTACCCCTTGAGAGAGCTACTAAAGAAGCTATGTCCTTAGGAAAAGAAGCATGGTTAGAATAAAGAAGGTAGGGGGAACATATAGAGAACCTAGAATATCAATTTAGCTGATGAAAGATCTGGGGTTTCTTAGGGTACAATGCACAGTTTGGAGAGGTGATTCAAGAAACGATGAAAGATTGAAGGTCTATGGAGATTAAGGTAAACGGCAGAGAGTGAGAAAACTAATTTTGAGGGTCTCTTAGAGAAGGTAGGTTCTAATAATAGTCTTTTTGGGGGATTGTTCTCTTCAGCAGTTTGTCATTGCAAGGCCAAGGATGTCTTGGGTGGGAATTGTGAGAAAGGAGCGAAGATTTTATCAAGACCGCGAGGACAGTGGTTCTCCTGAAAATCCTACTACGGGCTCTGTTGAAGTCAGAGGTGTTTTACTAGGAGCCTTTGTGTGTGTCCCACCAGACTGCTATGAAGTGTTGATTTTAGAGTTTATATTTGAATTAAACTTGTAATTTATTTCTCAAAGTTCTTATCTCAAAGAGCGTATATTAAGTCTGTAACTTGGATCAATTTTTAAAACGTATTGCCAATATTCACTTCAGTATGAATGGAAACATGATCTAAGATATCAGTGGCATTAATTCCAGAAATTGATTAAAGTTTGTGAGATTAGAAAGAAAAGTGAGTCTTGCATGTGTGGTATATGTAGCTTTGGCTCGTGCTACATTGACAAATTCAGTTGCATTATCTTCCATAAGCTGAACATTTTATGTGAGAACAGGCCAAATATTCCTTGAATGTGGGCCAAGCATATCAACTTTAAAAGTACACTGTAACAATTATAATATCAAATATCTTTAGTAAATATGTTTTTTTGTGCTTGCATATAATACACACTCATATTTTTCTTAATAAAGCAAAATCAGAAAAATATGACATGATTTCCTCTTTGTGTATATAAATATATGGATATTCTATAGTACTGCTTAACTAGCCTCTATTGTCATACTGCCAATAATTTATGAAAACTGATGACTATAAATCACATATAAAAATCAGTTTTTATAATGTATATTAAATATTAGTTTATAGTTACCATATAATATGTAGTATTCATCTACTTATGCATTCCCTTTGGAACGAAAAATGTTTGGTCTCATTTCAATTTACTTCAATTTGAAAATAGATTTTAATTAAACTCAATGAGATTTCATGATATTCATGTCAAGCAAATACATTTAGAGTTGGTATTGGATTGTTCCTTAACTAGTTTGGAAAGGAGTAGATATGTGTGTGTGTATTCATTGGTTTCCAAAACACAAATCGTTTCCTTTAAATATAAATGAATGCATAATGAATTTTAATAATGCTTGCAAATAATTACATGTTTAGAAAGCACTGGAGAAACCTATCAAGAAAAATGACTTTGTATAAGTTTATTTTTTGGCTCATAGTGATGACAATTTACTAGTTTTTTGAGCAGCAATGTTTATAAAATCTCCTATTTTGTATTTTAATGATTTTAAGTGTATGTATAATATAAACAAACATATTAAAACTGTTTTTTACTCATTCCGACAAAATTATTTTTAAGAATTTAAGACCAGATTTCATAACAACTTATAAGAAGTGGAAACTAGTTTTTTTTTTTTAATGAAATGTAAAATTATATTGAATTTGGTATTACAAAATGATTTGATTTTTGAAGCTTTGGAACTTGAAACATTCTCATTTCCCTTCATGTATAAAAACAGACTCTAATTGAGATATTTCTAAATGAGGGAATAAATTTGGGATAATGTCTTTAGAGAGCATCACACACAGAATTTTGCAACTGCTTCTCTTAGTTTCTTCCTGGTTTGTTTCTTCCTATTTCTTGTCAGGAATTTTCTTTTGCTTGCCTATGCTCTTCACGAACCTAAACAGAATTTTTAAAATTAGCAAATGAATAGAGTTGTATATCTGAATGACAAATGTCTTCAACACAGTCATTTCTCCTTTATGCATTTTCTCTTTTTGTACTGACCTGGTAAGCTCTGCAATAGAAAGATGCAGGATGGAGGAAACTCAAAGTAAGACAGGAGACTCATTGTTTTTGTAGTAACATGGTTTACTACATTGAGGCAGCCACCAAATTCATTAACTTTTAATAAATTGATAATATCTTAAATAAGAAAATTATTAAAATATTATGAAGGATTTAGAGACAATTGAAAGGCATAGTTTTTACCATCTGCCTTCTATTAGCTCTGTTACTAGCCTGAGGACAGTTTAGGGAATAACAGATATCTTAGGATTAGAGTAGTGACTTGCAGAGGTTTGTTTATTAAGTACATTTGTTCCATGTTGTGCATTTGACAAGGAATACAGGCAGAAAAGATTTAAGAGGTTAGTGAAATACTTCACAGTGGGCTAGGGTCCTTTCTAGGTCATTTGTACGTAAGCTTTATGTATGAGTAAATAATACCAACTTCTCCAAGGAAGGAAAATGAGAGCAGTTGCTTCCTAGAAATGGTTTCCTGTTTTTAGTGAAAACCTTCTTCATTGGACATTTGTTGTTTTTGGCTTCTCAGCATCCTTTAACCTTACCTGTGGTAACAACACTCTGATTTGACCTTGGAGAAAAAGTCCTCCCACTTTGAGTCTGTGCAGTTTGGGGAGGGCTGTCACCATCCTCCCTAGCTCCAGGGTTGGCATGCGATTCAGGCATAGTCCACAGTGATAGGTGGAGTGAAGGGCCTTAAACCAGCCAGGATGATGTGAGTTGGGAGGTACCAGAGAACACATGGAATTCTAGAATAAAGTCAACAGTGAGCTGGAGAGTGAGCTGAATGATGCAGAGAAGTCAAGTCGTGAGGATATTTTTTAAGCCTCTGACCCAAGCTTTGCTGAACACAAACTTTACCTGGACTTTCCAGTTTATGTGAATTTGTGAGCTACCCGCTCTGGGAAGGCAGTATGGCTCAGTGGCTCGAAACATAGGAGTTCATCTCCCTAGAGTCAAATACCAGCTTCCTCTCTCATTAATTTCTTCTATTTCTTTACACTAATGTGGTTTTCTGTTGGTTTTCATGGATAGTCTGATGGAAACATTCCTTACCGAGACATTGTAGAAAAAATGTTTTACTTACGGTGTCCTGCTGACACCTTGATTTTCTGGCTTCCAAAACTGAAATACAGATTTTGTGGTTTTAAGTCCCCAAGTTTTGGGTAATTTGTTATGATGGGCACAGAAAACTAATGCAGTGTACTTCCGAGTAAGTTGCAACTGTGGACACCATTTAAAAAATATTTTTTCCTTGTCTTAATGAGTGAGTGCAAAAGTGTGATCAATAGACTAATTGATTCAATTTTCCCTTCTTCAATCAAATATTAATTTAGCAGCTATATTAAGCTCATGCTTGAACCAGAGATACTGGGTACCCTGTTCTCTGCCCTCATGGAACTTTCAGTTTAGTAAAAATTATCTCCCCACCCCCTTAAAAATATAGCTCTTGTAGGTTCTTTGGTTTTGTTGTTATTGTTTTGATGGTGGTGGTGGGAACCGGGGTTATAAGTAACTCTGCCTTTTCCCTTCTGAGTTTGGAACCAATTGAATTGGGAAATAAGACACAGGAATTGGGTAAATGGGGTTTCAGTGTTCATTTTGTTATAGGGACATCCAAGGAGAGAATACTGCTCTGCAAAAGTAGCCCGGTGGCTCACGAATCCTCTATTAAACTCATTTTCCCAGTCGTAGGCAGAACTTGCCAGCAGCAGCCGTCAACAATCCTGCCCTCTGAACAATGTGGCCCGTGCCCTCTAACTAAATCATGTAGTTCAGAACAGAGTATACGGCTTCTTCCATGCTGGCAGCTTGGAAATTCCAGAGGGATTAAAATCAGCCTGACACTTCTAATCAGAGTGAGGAAAGGGGGTGGGATAAAGCAGGCCTTTACTCACGAACCAAAGCCATGGATCTTTCTGTCCAGACCATACCCTCGTGTTTCTTGTGTCTCTGTACTCCCCAATGGTATAAATTCCTATCAGAGGCCACTCAGAGTAGATGTTGCAAACTGCTTGCAGGATTTGCCTATAGTCTGAGGCTTGCATACTTTTTGAAGAGTTTGGAAAGGAACCACCATAAACTGGGCATTAAGGTAATTAAATCTTTTACTGAGTGGCATGTAATTTCTTCCGAGCAATGCTAGGCACTTCGGGACATTAAAAAAAGTATGACCCATGAAACACTTCCTTCCTCTCAGTGATTTATATGCAGCCAAGGGACCCATAATTATTTCTGTCCTACTGTGTGAAAGTTGGTTAACCCTAACCACTAACATTTGTGTTAATTTAACCTTTTGCACGTACAAATAGGATCATCACAGGCTAATTAGTAAATCAAGTAACATTCACTTTAAACATTTGAGGCTGAACTTAGTAAGATCTTAGTTGTCTTTCAGAGATAATACATTTCTGAGGTTGACATGTTTATATAAAAGAAATAAGCAGAGGCTAACTTAATTGACTTCTCTTTTGACTCTTTTTGAAATGGAGTTTTTTCATTGATTTCCACATAAACTAAAGAATGTTGTTAAGACATTAACCCCATTTCCAGTAAGAGAAAGTCTTTTGTCATTTTGAGACTGCATTGTTAATATGCTGCTGCCCTAACTTCTTCTGCTGCCTCTGGTCTCAAGCTGACTCAGTCTTTACATAAAGTTATCCCAGAGCGATTTTTGTAAAATGTGAATCCTACACTCTCTTTTTTCTAAAATTCTTCAATGTTTCCCAAGGGCTTACAGGATGAGGTGAAGTTACATGCTTTATGCATCTCGACTATGAATATTAAAAAAATTGATTAACCATTATAAAAGATTGAATTAGCTTTCTATTCTTTTTATGGGAAATATGAAATTTTTGTTGCGTGAAGAGGTAACCAAAGGGTATATAGCCAAATAAGTAGGAAAAAGTATTATAAAGGTGTGTCTGGTAGTTAATTAACAAAAACATTACCTTTCTAGGTTTTGTAATATTATTTGTCAGTTCTTTAGAATTTTTTATTTGGGGTGTTAACCTCTAATTCTCAATATTCACATTCATGCCTATTTTATATGTATGTTTTTATGGATGGCCCCACAAGTTTTAGTCCCCAGAATATCTGGATTCACTACTGATGGAAGGTAAAATGAGAAGCAGGGATATCAGAGGCTTCTGTTATAAAGTAGACATAGTGACATTTGGATGATGGCAAGTATTTATGTTTGAGGTTTGTTTTGAAGGTAGCACCCTCAACAGGATTTGCTAATGAATTGGTTATTGGAGAGAAAGAAAAGGGTCAAAGATGATCAGTTCATCAGCTAATCCTTTTGAAGGTTATGCCTTCAAAACAAATTTAAAACCTAAATGACTTTGCCCCACTTTACTGGGATGGAGTTGCCATTTACCAAAGTGGGGACATCTGTGGGAGGAACAGATTTGGTTCTTAATACCAAGAGTTCAGAAATAGTCATATAAGTCTGAGATGTCTGTTAGACATTTAGGTGGAGATATTGAATAGAAAGTTGGAATCTGGGTTTGGAATTCACGGCAGGGGTCTAGGCTCAGTTATCACTTTGGGATACCTCAGTTTTTAGAAGTATTTAATGCCCTGAGGCTATATGATATGGCCATCAGAGTTAGGAAAGTCCAAGAGCTAAGCCATGAAGTATTTAGAGGTCAGGGAAATGAAGAGAAGCTAGCAAAGATGACTGAGAAAGGCACAGGAAGTGAGGAAGGAAAAACAAAATCATACCCAGGACAAGAGACTGAAATGTGCTGGAAACTGAGTGAAGAGGGTATTTCAAGGATGAAGGGTGCTTGGTTCACTGAGTTAAATTCTGCTTATACATCAAGTAAGGTAAAGACTGAAAATTGACATTGAACTTAGCAACGTGAAGGCCAGTGATGAACTCAACGACTGCTGTTTTGGTAGTGGTCAACTCAAAAGAGAATGGGCAGAGAGAAATTAGACATCGAGTATAAGAACTATTTCAAGGTGTTACATAGGAGAACACAGAAATTGGGTGACTCTTGAAGGAGGTGCGATCAGAGAGAGTAGTTTTCTTTGTTTTAAGGTGGGAGAAATTACAACATACCTGGTTAGAGCAATCAAGAGGATAGGGAAAATCACTAATAAAGGAAAGAGAGGGGAGGGATGTCCTTAAGGTGGGAATGGGTGATAATTGTACAAATACAGGGCGTGGCTTTTGATTGGAATGTGGATTATTTTTACCTGAAATGATGAGAAGGTACAAAGAGGATATGGATACTGACGCTGTCAGTAGAGTAGCCCAGGTGGTCTCTCTTGATTGCTTTTGTTTTCTCAGAGAAATTGAAAGCGAGGAAAGCAGATGAAAGTAACGTTGGGGGAGGTGTTGGAGTTTTGAGGACAGAGTGGAAAATATGCAATAGAAGAGAGGGGAGAGTGGAAAGACTAAGGAGCTGTACTATGATTACTAGATTGCATTAAGGTCCACTTGGGTTCATGTTAATGAATGTGAAAGGAGACCAGTCATGTGTTTGTTTGCTCCCATCACATCAATCACGCAGGGTGCACATACCACAGAATAGGTGGAGGCTAAGATTCACCTGGGGTTTTGTGTTTTCTCAACTGAAGATGTCAAAATAAGGGAAGAGTAAAGGAGTTGATAGTTTGAGAGAGTGATTGTAAGGATTGACTTTGGAATTTAAGCTGGTTAAAATACAAATGTGGCAAGCAAGAGTGAAAAGGTGATAGGACCAATGAATTACAGGTCCTGGTAGGGGTCAAAAATCGTTGGTGATGGCAAATTACCTGAAAAAGTAGAAGTTAGTGATTAGAGAGTAAAATGCTTCAAATTGAGCTCAAGTAGCCGTGATTGGTGGTAAAGAGGAACAGGGCATGAACATGATCACATGTGGCTCCTTGAAGGGAGACAATAATTTCTTTCAGCTTTTTATAAGCTGTACTTCAGCCAGGCAGATAGTCCATAAGTGTTTCTGAATGAATTTAGAGAAGAAGTTGACTATTGGAATGGAAGGAGATGATGAAAGCAGGTCCCTCTGAGTCAATTTTCAAATGACCAACTGCATTTGTCCTTCTACATTTGTGGGGTGCACAGGACAAAGACCTACTCAGGCTAGCTCAAGTAAAGGGGACTTATTTTAAGTTTCAGACCTCACTAAACACAAAGAATGGGAACATAAAATACTGCTGAGTCTCATAAGAACTGAACATCCACTAGGAACTCAGTTGTGGCTGCCCTCTCTGTCTTTCAAGGACTGCTTGGTCTCCCATCCTGCTTCTCCCAATGGCACAGCTTTCCTCTGCTTTTCCTCCCAGATAGATCTCTTCTCCTCATCTTATACACAGGCCGACATAATCACCTCAAGTTCTAAGTCGACATGAACTTTTGACTTCACATATCTAGCTCATTTTCTCAGTGTTCATATTTCTGGCAGAGGGACATGACGGGCCTAGGTTGAGTTAGGTGATCCCAAAGCCACAGTCAGGCCGGGAGTGATAGTGAGAAGGTACCACTACGGTCCTTAGGCCCAGCCTTTCAGTAGAGTCTATCGATAAGAGGGGTTTGGGAGAAGGGGGCCACATGAGACAGGCCCCAAACAAGTCATCTTTTAGTGAGGGAGGGGGTCAGGTAGAAAACAGCAGGACCTATTGTCTTAAGCAAAAATATTTTTGCATGTATAAGAACAATATATATTTTAGCTTCTATAATTTTATCTTCTGTTTTAGTAGAAGTTCAGTAAAAGATAATCCTATTATCATCTAGTTAATATTGGTTCTTTTGCTAGTTACCATTATTATTAGCAAGACTTGGCCGATCAGTGTCTTTATAAACTTCATTTTATTTTCTTTGATGAGGGCACTTAATTGTACCTTGACCTAGTCAGTTAATTTTTATCAGAACATACCAGGATAAGTTCTTCTTTGGGCCAAATATTTAAAGAATAAAAACGTTCCTCTTCGCAACTCTGTACTAGGGAGATACTGATTAAGCCAGCACTGTAAGAATAGATTGGGCAGTAGCTTCACGTGACGTCAACAATCTTCCAAGATGAGGGGACAATGTTCTTATTGTCATTTTAGAGGGACATTTGGTATTCTTACTCTTTGTAACTCCAAGAACATCTCCCATCAGATTGGTTTGCCTGTGTATTGATCTGTATTCCCTACTAGAAACTCAACCTGTAGAGGGCAGGGGTCTTAACTTGTTCTCGTTCATATGTGCCTAACCAGATGAATGGTGGGCTCATTTCGGACCTGAACGATATCCTATAAATGTTTGTTGAATAATGGAATGAAAAGGTGTGTGTGTGAGTGTGTGTGTGTAAGTTACTAATCAGGTTGAAGCAAGCCTGGTGATGTTTCAAACTATTCCATGTACCGTTGAAGGGATACTTCTGTTATAAGGTGCTGACCCCCGTGTTACACTTTAAGAAGACCTCGTGTGTGTGTGTTTGTGAAGTGTGCCAGTTACTGTACAGAATAAAGAGATCAATTGTAATTACTGTCCGGTGGAAAACAGCTGTTACTTAAGCTATTCAGTGCCCAAGGCAGTTATTCATTTCTCTGGCCTGCATGGATGCCTCCAAAATGATTCTGTCACAGCATGTGTGTTCTGGCATTCTCTCCGAACATTGGGAAACCTGGAGCCAAGGATCTATTAGTGCCTGAAGTGTGGAATGTGTGACATTGATCATTCCCTCTCGGAGCTGGCACTGCTCTGAAGCAGCCTGAGAACCAGGGGAACAAGCCCGCTGCCAAATCCATCTGGTTTTGATCCCAGTGCACTTAATGAATCAAAACATTATTTTAGAGACATTTTATTTTATTTTTTTTTTAACTATTCCAGAAGTTCAGTAAGTACTCTGACTATACTTAGGATGGATTAAAAAAGCACTTCATGTAGTCACTGTAGAGACATTCACAAAGACATGACAATGGGTGATCATCCCATGTTTAACAGGTACTCATAAGTACTTTCCATGCGATTGAATTGATAGTAGTTTCTATTTAAGTCCTTGGTTTCCAGCTATACTAAGCCGCTAACCGTGGCCTTTAAGTAGAATTTAAAAATAGACTGGGATGTGTGGTTGTAGCTCTGTAAATAAATGACCTTTGCTTTTTTATTTTTCAGTGAAAGTTTGGAAATCTCTATATATCTCTACAAGCTGATTTTTGGTTTTAAGAAACAAAAATGCTTCTAACTTTCTTCTCTTGGAGGTCACTTAGTGGAGAGTAGAACAGAGGAGAAAAAAAAAGCATATATTGAGCATCTACTATTTACTAGTCACTATGTTAAGCCATGCTTTATCCAAAATCTTGCAAGATAGGCATATTATTAGTTGTGTTCTATGGGTAAGAAAACTAAGCTCAGAGAGAGACATTCCCAAGCTGCTGTCACGGACCAGGATTTGAGATCTCACTGATTCTAAAATTTGCACGCTTCCCAAATCAGGGTGCTTGGAGGAATGAGGGTCTTCTCATTCCTCTGGGAGTACTTAGTAAATCTTTTCCTAAATTAATGGAAAAGATTGAGCAGGTCACTTTTCTTCTCTGTATCTCAGTTTGCTTCATAAAACTGATCTAATCCCTTGCTGCTTTGGAAGGCTATTCAATTTTCATGAAGAACTATGTTCTTTCAGGAAAAAAGTTGTCATTTAAAGTGCCCCATCTCATTCTGAGATAATAATGAAAATGATGCCATTGTCACTTATGTCCCGTAGCAAATGAATGCTTTTCTGGTTCTTCCAAAGGTGTTCCCAAGTGGCAGTGTCATTCTCAGTAGGTCCTCACAATCGCATCCTGTGGATGAACACAGAGAATGCCAGAGAGTGGTGACAGCTAGAGATAAGTCAGCACTGATTGCTGATATAGATCAGTAGTGAAATATTTGACTATTGCTATTGCTTCATGTTCCTGTCTGACCAAAGCCACAGAGACCTGATCCATTTTAGAATTTCAGCAGAAAAGAAATGACATCTGAGGAGAGCTCAAGAAATCCCAGGAAATGAATATATTTTTTGCTAGTAAAAATGAAAAGACAGGTTAGAATTCGGCATGAGCTTTCGCAGTTGCTTTTTTTATTTATTTTTCTTTTTATTGTGAAAAGGATGACTGTTCCTACATCTACCCAGAGAATCCTTTCAAATAATACCACATTCATTATGGGCAAATGGTTTCCTTGGATGGGAGGAGCAGCAAGGTTATGGGGAAGGATGGACTGTTTCTGTAAAAGAGGTGAGGGAATGATTACTTCGTTGGGCCAACAATAGTGAATTGCCCCAAATGGCCATTAAGGTGTTCTTCGTGTTCCTAGACAGTTTCTTAGATAAAACCGTTATGTGAGTAAATCTTAGCAATGATACTATGTGTTTACAATTTTAGAATCCAATGCTAGAATTAGCAGGCCATCGGTACATACTGCCCAAGATATTTCTTTGCCTGGCTTTTAAATGAAGCTTGATTTTAATTTATACATGCTCTTTTGCCTTGTTGAAAGAAAAAAAAATCACAATAGCTCGAACCCCAATTTGCTCAAATCTGACTTTTGCAGCTGATTTTATTTATTGATAGGCATAATTACATTTAGAAAAAGTTTTATGTCATCAGCAGTAAAATCAAATGAGTGTATGTATGACTTTTCTAATCATTTATTTTGTACACCAATTTTAGTCATCCAGATCTACAGATTCGGGACTCTCTTTCCCTTGAAAAAGGAATGTTTTTCAAGTGTTGTTTTTCACTGTAACTAGAGGTTGTACTCCTTTTGTGGTTGGCCTCCTAGTTTTATTTTTTTCTGGAAACTGGAGTGCATTTTACATCTTCCTAGATATGTTCCCTTGTTTGTATCCCTTCGTCTTGTTCATGAAGAAATATTTGCACTGCTTAAAGGAGCAGCTTCTGTGGCTGGAGAGGGTGGGTAACAAGAAGATTGCTCATTTGTGAATCCATACTGCTCATATAGCCCAGAAGGATGGTCTGTACATGAACGATCATGGGAGTCTAATAAATTTGTCACACTTAATAAACCCTCTGCATCTGCTTGAGAAAGAATCTGAGATTTAGAAATTAAAATAAAGAATCAAGGTCTGGTTCCCTTGCTACATGATCCTGGCCAAATTATTTAACATATTGGATCCTTGGTTTCCTATTTTGTTAAATGGAGATGATAGAAATACCTGCTGACTATGTTGCTGGAGGACCAAATGAGATTTTTGTGTGAAAACATAATGTCAACTATAAAGTACTAGGCACATTATTAATGACTCATTGGAAGACTCATGAGAACATATATGCTAATATAGAAAAGCTGACGGCTGTCTACCATTGTAAAGCAGTTACAAAATTTCTTTGCAATAAGAACATTTTCTTGGAAATATGAGTTGGTTGACTGTGCTCCTTCTCATTCTTTACTCCCCTTCAATCAACAAATCATATTTAAATTTTGCACTTGGTAGGGGATCTAAAACTTAGTATGATACACTTAGCTGATGGTATCTTATAGCTAATATTCTAGTTTTATGTAAATGTATTCAAGCTATGTTGGTACCCAAGTGTATCATCTGATTTTAGAGTTTTGTGTATCTTACGGTTTTAAAGAATTAATAAAATCTTAACTACTTAATAAACTGCTAGGGAACAACTGTGACAAACATTGTTGGCATCAAGTATACTGAGAAATAGGGTTTTCAGCAGAACTGTCTTAATTAGAAGTGGGGCCAGTTTCCATCCTCTATTTCACCTTGGTTTCTGCTTCAGCAACGAGTCACATTACTGGTTAGCTTTGTAGACAAGAACTTTGTGATTGGCTGCAAATGAGTCAGATTCCTGTTCTGTCTGGTGGTGAATACCGTTGGCATGTCTATGTAGATCAACAACGAAACAAGTGCCAAATCCATTTGAGGACAAACAACATACCACAGTTTGGCAAATACCCTTTGTCCTTTCATGTAGACTTCGTTTGAGACTTGGGAAAAAACTGACTTCTAATGTAAGGTGAGAAAATATGTCAAGGTGTTTGAGATGTTTTATCTGAGACAAATAATGGTACGAAATATGGAGGAAAGCGAAGAGCTGGTGAGAAAACAAAGAAGGAAATAATCATTTACAAATAGCTGTTTACTTCACTTGAAAATGATCCTAATCAGGAATTTGCATTTCTTTAAAGCCTTCTGTTAGTGATAATGTCCCTATCCCTATTTCTCAAAAGGCAATTATCACGTAAAATGACTTATAATAGAAGTGTTATTGCTTTCCTGGCATTCAGCATGTAAGACTTTTATTGGTATACTTATCTTTTTTTCTAAGCACCTGCAATTATATTTACATTCTGACAAAATATAGAGGAGGTGGCACTTAAATCTCCCAAGTTTCTGTCTATGATCCTACACAATTTTACGTTCTTTTCATTTCTACCTGTTTTCTGAAGCAATTTTGAATGCAGTTCAGGCACAGAAGTGGCATTTGTAAAGTTTCCACAAAAAATATATTTGGGGTTTTGGTGCTAGATAACATTATAGTGACTCATTTTATAATTATTAGTGCAGCAAATCTAGGATTAGCTCAGGATCAGAACCTTCGTAGTGAGGCTCTAAGATCTTAGCTTTGATCTCTAGTGGGAGAAATTCTGACTGTGTTAGGAAAGAAGAAAGGTGGTGAGGTGCTAGCATTTGCCATCAGTTGAGTAGTTGACAAGATGGGATGTTGGACAGTGAATTGCCTAACGTGACAATTTGTGAGAACCAAGAGGATCACAAACACTCCACAGATTCTCTCTCTGGTTCTAGATTAAAACACAGGACTCTTTATTCTACTAAGAATATGTAATGAACTTACCTTAGATTTCTACTAAGAAAAGGTACTGAAATACATATGAGATACTCTAATTGGCATTCATGCAGTAATCATACATTTACTAAACTTCTTCACTGGGTCTGTGAAGGGTCTGGGATTTCCCCCTATTTGTAAGGTAAGAGGCTAGCCTGCAGGTTTCATAGATTCAGGCAGAAGATACGGAATCAGAATCCATTAGAGACAAGGACTTCCTTACTTATATGGCATAGCACGCAGGTTGAGCTTTATGTCCCCGTCAGTCCCCATTGTCCCCAAGTCCCATGGGGGCCATGTGGAGAGATCCAGGTGGATGATGCTGTTTCTGTACTGGATTTGTGTTACTGCTGAGAGATGTGAGCATGGGAAATCTATGGCTTTTAAGGTAAGCGTGTGTTTTGTCCTGGGGTGGGGACCATTACCTCGCTCCTTAAGGTTGTTTGCTGGCAAATACAACCCTGAGAAACAGACTGGGAAAAGAGTCAACAGCACTAGAGCCTGGCATTCTTGACACCCAATACAATTGTCATGGGTGCCCAGGACCCATGGTGGATTCACTCTTCCAACGCTGAGGAACTTGTGACAATTATCTTGCATAAATAATAAGTGTCTATGCATAAATAATAAGTGTAAATGCATAAACTCTATGCACATATATTTGTAGTTTCAAAGCATCATTATGCCCTTTTTAGCAAATGAAGAATTTGAGGCTCAATGTGTTTAAATAAGAAACTTAAATCATACATAGATGGCTCAGCAGGCACTACAACAGGATGTTTTTAATTCATCGTCTAGTGTTACTACCACTAGCTAGTTTTCTGCATCACTGCTAAAGAATTTTCAGGCCATGTTGGCTCTGTGTTTCAGTGAGGGCTTTTCCATTATTTTAGTTAGGGCTTTGTACATTTCAGGAAATGAGCGCCCCTTTTGCTCATCTGTTGTTGCATTTTGATTCTATCTCTCTCGTTTGTTCCTACATCCTTTCCTCCCCTTAGCTCAGATAAATCTGTTTATTTCTAAAGGCCTGTAGCTTTCACAGAGTTCTAGGAAATAGGGTCAAAACAATGAAATTGCCTGTTATCACAGAATTGCGGAGTTGTAGAGATAAAATATACGTCAGTCACAATTTAGTCTAACCACACTAGCTCCATTTTACGAATAAGAAAGCAGAGGTCCCAGAGAGCCTCAGTGAATTGGCACCCAAGGTCCAAAGTCTTATTAGTGCTAAAGAGAAGACCAAAACCCCATTTTTTTTTTGTATCTAAAATACAGTGATTTTTGTCATTGCACTACATTGCATACTGAAAGAAAAAATAATTCAAGGATATTGGAAGAAGCTTAGTACTTTCTCATTATGTGTTCTACAAGTCGGTTTAATAATAATAGTACTTCTGTTTTTCACATACAAGATAATCTAGGTATTGAAATGACAACAGAATTATAATTCTTTTAAGTCATGGGTTACAAATTTAACTGACTTTCTAAGATCAGCAGGTAACAAGAGAAATAGCTAGTGTGATCAATGAAAAGACAGAGTCTATGTAAAACTAGAGAAAGCACACCCATACAGACACACTCTGATTCAGCATTTCTTAACGATTGTGTTCCCCCCAAATCTATGTCTGTCTCTAGATTTGGCCCTTTAGCTGCCAGTTTGCAATCTCTGACTTGTACAACAGGGTTTAAAGATTTGCTATATATCCTTCAATGTGATTTTGTCACATAGGTTTTTAGAGCTAAATAGGATATTAGTTGTCAGCTGCTCTAACCCATCATTGTGCTGAAAGAGAAACAAAAGAGATAAAGTGACTTGCTCAAGTCAATAAAGCTAGTTTGTCACACCTGCTGTGACTAGAACCAAATTTACAAACTCCCAGTTCTATTTTCTTTCTACTTCATCTTGAAACTTTTTTTTAAAGAATATGCAATTTTCTAATAAAAAGCAATGGGAAAGTCGGATTTGACATGCAATAACACATTTTGCAGAGAACCTCTCAGGAATCAATCGATAATTATTTATTGAGTATATTACCACATACTCATGCTAATTGACATGAGGCATTTAAAATATATCAGACATCTTTGTTCATTTCTCTCCTCTCTAGCTGAGAAAGTCAAAACTAATACTGGAGAATAACTAAATGCCAGAATCTTTGATATTGATTTTAGGGGTAATAAAAAAAAACAGAAAAAAGATTATTGGGGACTTAAAAGCCTCAACTCTTCATATTCCAACAATTATCTTTAGCAGCATATTTAAGTGAACCCTCTGTCATAGCCAAAAGAATGTTGTTATATTTGCTGGAGGATGCCACACTAGAACTGTGCATGAATGTGTGTGTGTGAGAGAGAGAGATTGAGATGGAATCTGTGCTATTCTTCATCTTAAAAAATAATTTTTGCCCATTGATATCTTAAATATGTCCATGGCCTCTATTTTGATTTTATGGAGAGTGCTGAAATAGATATAAAAGGTATACCAACTAAAATGTGCTGAGATGGAGATATCTATCCTCTGATTGAGGTGATATCAGTTAAAAAAGACAAACTCTGGTCGTCTACACCTTTTGATTTTTGTTTCGTTTTCACCAGTATTTGAGCTCTATTCTCATGCTCCATGATACTGTACAAGTCAGCCTTTATTCTAATAGTTTTATCCTGCTAGGAAACTCCTGTCCTAGGCCTGTTTTGCAACTTGGGTGGCATCCCTGGCGGATTTGTCACTTCTGCTTTTTCCTTTCTCTTCATCACAGCTGCTCAGTTTTCGTGATCTGTCTGCAGAATTCTCCCTTCTGAGGTTCTTTGAAATTAATCCTAATCTGACGTTTGGTAAACTTTCTGTAAAGTGTGAGATAAGCTTTGTGTGCCATATGGTCTCTCGCCCATCTCTGCTTTTATAGTGGGAGAGCAGCCGGAGGCAGTAAGTAAACATGTGGGCGTGGCTGTGTTCCAATAAAACTTTATTTACAGGAACAGGTGCCAGATGGATAGACTTTTTGGCCCTGGCCATGGTGGTTTGCCAACAGCGCTCTAATCTGTTGGTATCATGGTAGGCAGTGCTTATTCCAAGGGTTGAGCAACGTGATATCTGATTGTATAGGAAGAAGCTTCTGTTCACATTTTTCTATATATTCTAATTGTATGTCTATATTTATTTTATAAAGTAGTATACATGACATATTAATAAAGTGGAACATAAATGTAATTGATAAACAACTATACATATATTGAAATACTTGCCCCCCCACACCCCAATTCTTGTATTGATAGCCGTGGACAATAGAGATTGGAAAATGGGAGCCTTCTACTCTAGCTTTACCCATTTTCCACAAAGATCATGCATTTAAAAATATACCTGTCTTGTGCTTGCACATGAGAAAGTCATTCTTCTTGTAGGGAATAGTGTATGGAATTGTGAAATAGGGAAAGGGTTCTAGAGAAGGTTAGGATCTTAGGAATTCTCTCATATTCTACCATTTTAATTGGAACTGTCTCAGCTACTCAACAGTTGACCATTAGTCCAATTTTTCCCTTTGACACTTATTTTCCTTTCGCCATTCACAAGAATATTCTGAATGATTCCTTTCTAAATGTTATTAAAATAACTTCTTATGCTGGATAAAGTATCCTCTAATTCTACTGATGGCTCAGAGCATATATTTTTATAGCTTTTGCTAACCCCACAGCATTCGACAGAAAGGACACACAAAGAGCAACATGGTCATAAGTAAATAAAATATAAACAAAACACAATTGACTGAAGGCCTTGTCCTCTCCTTAGAGACCACAGTTCCAGGCCTGGGCGTTCTGTCTAAACCAATGCATGTTTCCTTTGTTTTGGAAGTTACGAAGTTTTGCATGTATTTTGTGATCCATTTCTTCTACCTCCTTCCCCTATATTCTTATAAACATGCAACTGGGAAGTGTTCCTCTTAACTTTAACATGAATTACAATTCATTTCTTTTGAGATCTGTTTGTTAATTTCATGAGGCTGTTTGACACAATTTCAGTACTTTGCGGCTATGACAAATCCAGGGTCAGAATGTCTCATACAGGTAGCTAATAGAGGTGACCAAATTAAGTCAAAACCTTTTTATTTTTATTTTTTTCTGTTTTCTAAAACTGTTTAATGACCTGACAAAGTAACAATATTCGTTGAAAATTTCAAGGTAAACATTGTCAGAAACAAACCCAGTCATGTTATGTGCATACATGGATGTGTGTGTTCTTATATGTGTGTATCAGAAAGACACTGTGCAAAGTGCTAATCGAATAACAGAAAGATGAGCTAGAAAAAGAGCATACATTTCGAGGAGAAATAGGGGTAATAGGAAACAGGTAATTATAACGAAAATGAGTAGCTCTAATCTTGGCTAGGAAGGAAAATACTGGGCCTGTGATAATCCTACCATACTCTATTCATCAAAAGCCTATTGCTTTTTAAATCCCTGCGAGAAAACCACACATTTCCCTTCTGGATCAGAGGTTCCTGCCTTTTTTTGTTTTGTTTTGAGGTGGTGTCTTTAATAAAGCTTTTTTAATAGTGTCCCATTATTGCTTTCGAGTAGCCTACTTTCATCTTTACAATAAAGAAATGGTGTGTTTTAAGGTTTTTTAATTTTTATTTTATTTGTGATAAGCATGTGATTGTGTGTTTGAGAGAAAGTAGCAAATGTGAAATATAATAGAGCCAGTTTTGCATTTTTCATGGGGCCTTGTCAAGCTTGAGTTTGTACGTTAGGAACCCAGCAGACCAGGCTGGCCTCTGTCCTCAGCAGCTTTGCACATGCCTGTTGTCCACTGTGTGGAGGTCACCCTGTCTCTGCACACCCACTTTCAGGATTACCCTGGAGGCCTATTGGCATAGATAAAGTTAGAAAAGGCCCTTTGAACTGTTAGTAGTGTTGGCAACATGTCTGCATTATGGCAGCATGTCTGCAAATCGGTACTTGTTTCTCTGTTAAGTGCTAGGTGGAAAAGTTACTCTCTTACTTTCTAGCAGTTAATTGTAATCTTCCATAGCCACATTGTAAACATAAATTATCTCTTCCTACCAGGGAGAAATTCTTTTAAAGTGTCAGTGGAAAATAATTTCAGATATTAAAAACTTATTCAGAGCACGCCTAAACATGTCACTGCTTGAATTTCCATCTGTATTTGCTTATTTTTCTTTTTGCTTTCTTTTCATGCTTACTAATGACTCTGAAACAAACCAAACATTTAAACTTGAGGAGGCATCTTGTGCCCTTGGAAAGAAAGAGAGTAGTAGGATAAATCTTTACTTAATGCTTAATTTGTGCTAAGTGCTTATTCTAGACACTTCTCTTATGTGAAAAGCTTTCTTTCTTCCTTTTTTTTTTTTTTTGTTGCTTCTTCACATGTTTATCATTATTTGTTTTGTTTCTTTAAAATTTTTTTTGGTTGAGTACTGGCGAGATTACATTAATCCAAAAATATATTTAGTATTTTGGTGGTCAAATGCCAAAGTGCTGTGGGTGTGTATAATTAAGGGAATCATCAGTAAGAGTATAGAGTCAGAAAAAGAAAATCACTTTGTCTTAGTGCTTTACGAAAACGATGGTGAAATGCTTGTCATTATTTGTATGTAAATGCTGATCAATAGATGGTTCAATGTATGATCAGTCTTCATGCATTTAGATTCGTAGCAGATATAAGTCATTCCATCTTTGTTTAAATAGATTGACTTTAACACATTAAGCAGAAACATGTCAAGATATATGCATAGAAATTCACTCAATATTTATACTGGATTAGATCAGGTGACTGGATTGAGGCTTTTGGGTTTGTTATGTTCGAGCATATGGGCAAGTTGTAGGCTAGAAACGATGTATGGTGTTTTCAATTTCATTTTAATTATAGATTCTTATCTACATCAATAAAAGTGTATATTTAACTTCGTAAGAACTGTATGTGGTGAGCAAAATAAGAGTATGCACCCATGCATCTGTAACACATAAATTAGATTTTGATAAAAAGTAGATTGATTCTCGGTAAAGTTCTGAATGTTAATGGACAATTCCCATCTGATTCTAACCATTTTCTATTCTTGCAGTATCTTTTTCAGTGATATAGACTGACTTTTTTTTTTTTTTGGCACCCACATATAGCAAATAACTGTGAAACATTTCAAACCTCAAAGTGACACTAAAACTGTGAAGTATGAAATGGAAGTGCCAGAGTGTGTGAGACATATTGCATAGCACTGCTCAGTAATTTAGTCTGTACATGCAAGAGGAATGACAGCACCATTGCAAGCTGTAACGTGATTAATGCTACAAAAAATTAATAAATAAAAAGAGTCTTTAGTTGCAAACACTCCTTAATGCCTTAAAGTTACCACCGTCGCTGTTTAGTAGCGTTACCCTCGCAACTGCACCCTTCTCACCTCGTGAATATCTGCGGTGAGAAATAAAATTATAAATGAATATCCCCCTTGATATATCGAGGTTACTAAATGGTTATGAAAAAGGACTGTGATAATTCAGGTTTCTGCCTGAATACTTGTATCCTCCTCCCCTCAACAGGTGAATATATTTAGTTTTACATCGGTTTGCATTTACATCCGTCACGCACCTGATAATTGTTCTGTGACTAGGTTTCTTCAAATGGTATTTCAACTAGAATCAAATTAGTTCTTTGCATTCTCAAAATCTGATTCAAGTCCGATGTTAGAGTATCCTTATGTATTTATTTGCTTCTGAGACTCAGTTTGGATTTTTATACATCTCACGTTTAGGAAGCATGTTCAGAGGGATTTGGGGTTATCACCAAATATCCTCAATTCCCTAGAAAAGACCCAACGGGTAAGAAAGATGAGTTCCTCTAGGGTCTCGCTGGTAATGTCCTTAGTGGGTACAAGAGTCCTGCTAGGTTAGGGAGTGCTGATGAATTTATGTTTTGTCTCAATGAAAAGCAAAAGAAACAATAAAAAAATATTAATGACAACAGCAACAGTTCCCTATTTCCCGAGTGCTTATAAACTTAGTGCTTTATGTGGTTAGTTTATAACTTATTTAATACATTACAACCTAAGTTATAAGGCTCAGAGTATCATTCCCCAATTTTAAGAGTGAGGAAACCAAAGCTCAGAGAGGCTGAGCCGTTTGCCCAATGCTAGAAGTAGAGCAGCACTTCAGTCTGTTGACCCAAATGCTTTAGCTGCTCCCCTTAAGTAAGTCATACTCTCTGGTATGATGCATTGCCAGAAGGAGTAAGGATCTTGAGCAAGTTGTTTTTGAAACCCCTTCTCCCAACAGAGATTGCAACAGACTGGTTAGGACTAGAGGGTTTAATAGGTGCCCAGCTGTGAGCTAAAGGAGAATAGGGCTGAGGTGTTAACTGAAATTATAACCAGAAGACAGTCTTCCTTCTACAGTGATGCGGGAGCATGGGAAACAGGCATGGGAAGGTGGTGACTGGACAGAGCTAGACTTAAGGAGCTGTGACAAAAGCAATCAATTCAAGGCATCAGGAGATGCCCAGAGAAGAGAGTGAGAAATTGGAAAACACCTATGAGTGGCCAGATTAATTGCTGCTCTAAAGAAGACTCAAACATCTGGAAGTCAGTTCTTTACTCACCTCCACATGGATCATCTGTGAAGGAAAAGGAGTGTGTCAGCCCTGCTTACGTTAACTTTTATATATTTATGAATCTATGTATGTATGTATTTATCCATCCACCCACATGTATCTATTCTGACAAGAAACATGAGGTTTCTGGATCAGAGACAGACTTTTAACTACACAGAGAGCGTCTTACCTCAGTTTTCCCTATGATTCAATTCCCCTTGGGGCAACACAATGAGGGCAGATGTTGCCCACATGTACAGTGAAGTTAGTACAACAGAAAAGGAACTCTGAAATTATGGCTCTTGAAGTTTGTTTAGAACTTTTAACATATTTTCCTCTCCTTTCTTGGGGGGAGCATAGGGGGGAGAGAGAGAGAGACAGGAAGGATAAGGGAGAGGGAGAAGATGAAGAGATGGGGAAGAAGAGGATGAGGGGGAGGGCGGAAAAAGTGCTTTACAAATGTAAGCAAATGCATTCTGGGAAGAGACTGAAAGTTCCTATGTCTATTACTCTTTGGAATGTAAATAAATGGCTCCAGGGAAGGTGCCTGTAAATCTTTGCTGAGATCTCTGTCTTTAATCTCCATAGCTTGTTTACCATTCAAGTATCCTTAACCCCTGTGATAGAATTCCTTGCTTAGAAAGCCCTGACATTTCAGAAATGTGAAAATATTCATGGAGAATTATCTCCTGACACCTGTTTTAATGTTGTTTAGGGGAAGATTAAGATCGGCTGACTAGGGATACACACCAGAATTTTTTCATCAGGTGAACTAGGACCCAGTAAACCCAAGCAAAGGTTCAGATTTGTGAGAGTCTTTGAAATAGAGCCACATTTTTTGAGTTTTTGTTTGGTTTGTTATAAAGCATTATTGTGCCAATTGTGGTATTAGTGAAAATGGATAAATTTGAGATACATTTTAGTGATAGGTAATGAGTTTCTGGTTTAAATGGGTGGCTGTATGATGATGTCATTTACTGACATGGGAAAGACGTGAAAGAACAGTTTTTGGAAGAGAAAATCAATTATACTGTTAAGTGTGTTATATATGAGATACCCATTAACATGCAAGTTTACATGTAAGACACTTACATACATGAGTCTAAAATTTTGAGGACAGGTGTAGGCTGGAGAATAAAATTTGAATCATTAGTGTATGGATGTAATTTATCCAAGAAACTGGATGAAATATCCTAAGGATCAAGTGAAGTTAACATAAACAAAAGCGCTTATGATAGAGGCCCAAGGCAGCCATTCTTTAGAAGTCTGATAGAAGAAGAGTCAGCGAAGGAGATTGAAAATGAGCAGCTTGGTTTTCATGGGAGAAAAACCAGGAGAAAGTATTGTCACATAATCCCTTTACAAGAGAGTCACCATTGTCACTGAGCATTGCTGAAAGTCCAATAAAAAGAAGACAGAGGTTTTTCCAGGGGGCGTGATGCCATGAGGGTCACTGTGTCCTTGGTAAGAGTGGTGACTGTGCAAGCTGGGTTGGCAATGGACTGAAGAGTAAATGGGGTGAGGAAATACAAACAGTATGTGTAAACAACCAGTTTCAACATTTTGCTGCAAAGCGAAGAGAAATTGAACAGGAGCAAGAGAAGTTTCTGTTTTGCTTTGATATTAAGTGGTAGCTATGATAATGACTGCATTAAGAGGTGATCAAAAGTAAAACCTTTTATTTGACCTTGGTCAAGTCTTTTACTCACTATTTATTTCAGATCTTTGCCACTCTCCTGGAGACCCTTATCACACTTCTCTCCCCTTCTCTCAGTAAATGACCTCACCATCTACTTCATGGAAAAAATAAAGATGTTCATCATGAACTCACTCGAAACTTATCAATAGCCACCTGAAACTTTATCTACTTTCTTCTTTAAGAAGATAATGCCTCTTTTCTCTCAATCATAGTTAAATTCTATTCCATCCTGCCCTTCTCTGCCAGGAACCTATCTCATTTATTATGTGTTATCTGCTTTTTTTCTGTTTTAAGCCTCTCCTTTCCTATAATATATGATAATTCTAAAGGCACTCCCATCTGAAAATATTTTGACACTAAAACATTTTTTCCCCCTCAAACTTATGTCCCTGTGGTGATCATTTCATCTCTCTTCTTCCCTTCAAATCACACCTCTTAACAGAGTCTACATTTATTATCTCCCAAGACTTTGTTCCTTCAAACCAGTGAAATCTTGCTTCCACTTCCATCTTTCCATTAAATTGTCCAGCCACAACTCCCACTTACAACAGCTAAAGGATACCTTTCATTCCTTGTTTAAAATTTATGAGATAGTGAAATTAAATTTTCGTAGCACTGCAATTGGAATTAATCAATTATTTGTGTAATTATTTCATTTGGTTAATTTGATTTCTCAGAATATAACCTTCATAATCCCCAGGTTATTTCTTATATCCCTAGTTCCTAGCAGACTGCCTGTTACATTATAGGCATTTGGTAAATATTTGTTGAATGAATAATTGAATAAGTGGATGATGGTTAAGCACACAACCCTTGTCCTCAAGAGACCATGAAAGAGTTCACAATCTAGTGAGGAATTGGCATTCTATATAACACACATGTGCTGGAAATTCCAACAGTAGAAAATCATATGACATCCACCCAGCCCACACACTAGAATGTGAAATGTCAGTAAATTGCAATCTGTCATTCTTGACTGATGAATCTGTCTATAAATTTGAAACATTAAGTTTTAAATTTTGTTATAATTATTTCATATGAAATTGAATGTAATTTAGATAGTGAGTCTTAAAAAGAGACAAAGGTGTGAAAAGTATTTTATAATTACTCAATATACAGATTTTACAGTCTCATTTTTTGATTGTAAAGGATCTGGATTTAACCCATGTAAAGCACTTTTATAGCATCATTGTCTCCGTGTAGAAGAGACCTTACACCTCTTCTAGTCCAACTATTTTCATGATGTAAAATTCTGTCTATAATGTTCTCCAGAAAGTTTCTATCCAATCTCTATGAGGTGATACCTGTGATAGGGAACACACTCCCTTTCATGGTATCCGATTTCTGAATTATTGAAAGTCAAAATTCTACTTAGCGTAATACCCTCCAAGTCATAAGTGGAATAAGTTGGACAGAGAAAGAAAAATACCATATGGTTTCACTTATATGTGAATCTAAAAACAACAACAACAAAACAAATGAACAAACAAAACACAACAATAATACACTCAATGTATTTGAAGTGTATGAAGTGTATGAAATGAAGATCAAACCGATGGTTGCCAGAGGGATGAGGGGTATGGGGATGAGTGAAAAAGGTGAAAAAGAATATAGTCAATAATATTGTGATAAGTTTGCATGGTAACATGACTACTAGACTTAGTGTGGCAATTATATTGTAACGTATGTAAATGTTGAATCACTATACTGTACATCTGAAACTAATATAATATATGCCAATTATATTTTTAAAAAACCCTGTAAATGTTAGAATACTAGTTCCTAGTAACTTACATTGGTCCAGTTTAACTCTATTGTATTTAAGATTGGCTGCTTTTAGCCACCTGAGTTAGAGCTCTTGTGTTTGTTTGTTTGTTTGTTTTTTGGGAAGGGAAGAAATAAAAATTCTTTGTGAAGGTTGGGGGAGAAATGGGGTTAGTTGAAGGAGGAACATATATCTATTGTATCTGAGAAAAAACACTGAAAGAAAGTAATCCGTGTCACTGGCACATAAAGTAGTGACATTAAAAATTTTACGTAATTAAATAAGAGGTGTTAAATATTCTCTTTATTGGTTCGTGTAACAAATATTTGTTGAATGTGTTAGGTATTATAATGAGTGTTACAGATTGTTTCAATGTTCAGACCAAATAATGTTCCTTGAGTTGAGTTTTGAAATGTGAATGATTAGCAAAATGGGGGAAAAGTATTTCAGGTATTCCTTAATTCAATGTATTTTCATAGAGTACTGAAAATGGAAAAACAAAAACAAAAAACCTCCAGAATAACAAATCTAAAGACTTAGAGCAGAGACCAGCTTCTGTTCCTGGCAGTTTCTGCGTATTTCTGGTAGCCTTGACCTTTCATTTTCATTGAACCGTTTATGAGGAAAGCACAGGGAAAACATTTATGACACATTCAAGATAGGAAGTCAGGTCAGAGACTCCCCAAATTTGAGTTCCCCCAAAAGGTGATGCTGTCAGGGAAAGACTAAACCAAGAAAATAAAAGCCTTGCTTTCTAAGAAGGAAATAGCAAAGAAATGTGAGTGCCTCAGCCTTGGATCTGAGAGAAGAAAAAAAAAGTTTCCTTTTATAATTCATAACTACAAAAAAGCTCACCTGGGATTGAATCAGAATCCATAGTACCAGTATCTCATAAATCCCTAAGTGAAAAATTAGTTAACTGTTATTATAAGTTGAAAGCTTTCTCAAATGCCTGGATGGCAAACAAATTATTTCTTGAGGAATAGATCTTAATCCCAACTTGCAAATAATTCCCATTCGTATGGAATATGAGTTTACAATTAAAAAAACAAACATACATAAAAAAGAAATCAGCCACTGTGAGTGAGAGACTGAGCCCTTAAACTCCCCCAAAATGAAATTAGATTTACAAAGTCCATAGACGTTAGAATTTTCTGATACAGAAGAGAAAATAAATACGCTTAATATATTTAAAAAGTAAAAGTATAAAAGATATGAATAAACTAGATACCATTAAATGTTCAGGAAGCTTTATAAAGAACCAAAGGGACTTCTGGAAATAAATAAATAATAATTTAAATAAGAAATTTGATAAATCTTAAATATAGATTTAATAGACCTGAAGAGAGAATTAGTAAGCTAGAAAGAGTATCTGAAGAAATTTATAAAATGAAGCAAAAAAAAGATGGAAAATATGAAAGCTTCAGGGCTCTGGATAGAATATTGAGAACTTTTAACATAAATCGAACTAGAATTTTCTGATTAGGAATCACCAGAGAATGGGGAGAAAGGTAAATTTAGAAGAGATAATGGCCACTGCTTCTTGGAGACCTGGTTGTAGGTCTGAGACATGGAAAGGAGAGTGAGCCTAGAACTCTTATCGTGGCAGGAAAGAAAGAGCCTGGAATTCTCATTGTGGCAGGAAGGAAGGAGTGTTCAAAAATGGTGAAGATCTGTCAAAATAGTACAAGAGCTGACTGGCCAATTTTGGCATAATGACGGAAGAATAATAATGGAAGTGGATTATGACACATTGAGTAAAAAAGGAATTAATGTGTTATACCCTACATCTCCCTTCTCTAGAAGTTAGCATAGCTATTTTCACCAGGTAGATATTACTTAAGTAAACAAACAAATATGCATATTGAGTATCATCGTGATTAAGAATGCAGACTCCATGGATAGGCTGCTTGGGTTTGAATATTTACTCTACCTGCTGCTAGCTGTGTAACCTTGGGAAAGTTAACCTCTCTTTTTCTGCTTCAGTGTCCTCATCAGTAAACTGGAGATGAAAATAGTACTTAATTTGTGGGGTGGTTGAGAGAATAAAATATGGTAACCCATATGCAGCAATTAGTACCCTTAGCGTATGGCAAGTATTTTCAAATGCTTCTATTTTTAGAACTCTAACTTTTTTTAGACTCTAAAAATTCTTTCTCTACTTCACCTTAATATATTTCTCTACCTGCCATGTATCTTTACATAAAGTGTGTCCTTTGAGCTCTATAGACATCCTCCAAAGCAAACAAGACAGAAATTACCCTCTTTCCCTGATTAGGTACCTGAGGCTCCCTGACTTCTGGGGGGTGGTAGAGCAAATGGATGAAGGTGAACCTACAGTCAGGGGGATACAGGTTGGTGCCCTGGCTCTGTACCTTTCAACTTACAGGATCTTGTTGGGTAGTCTGCTTTCCTCATATATAAAAGGGAATAATCACAGTACTTCACCAAAACAAACAAAGAAGCCAACAAACAAACCAGTTATGAGGTTTACATGTAAGATGACGACACGTAGGGAATGCTAACTAACACCACTGGTATATTATAGTCAACGAATATTAATGTTCTGTTTTCCATCTCTCCAAAATTTGATATTCTACGTTATATGTTTTAAATCTAAATTATATAATGCAGTCAACTGTGCTTTTCTATTTGTTAGCACTGAGACACCACTAGTTTGTTACTAATTCTAAAACAGAAGGTTTCATCTCATATATTCTCTGTATCTTTAATATATCTTTAATATACATGGCTAGTAGCTGGAAGGTGCTTGATGTATGACAATATTTTGTTGTAATTTTTTCAAACTGTATGTTGCATTAACTGTACAAAATACAAAGCAATAAGTATTTTTAAAATATTTATGTAAATTTGCCTTTAGGCTCTAAGAACTACATTTTTTTTTTTTAAAAGCAAAACTTGACCTTTTTTGGACTTCACATTTTCTATTAAATAGATGAGATTTCGGGAGCATTCCGTGTTCCTATTTACATTAACTAATGATTGTTAAATTATTTTAAAATAGCAAGTTCTCCTATAAAAACTAAGCTTTACGATGATAGTGATAATAATGCTGATATGTATAAAAGAGGCTGTTTATATTCATTGGTATGTGCTTTGCTGTGCAGACATTTCTCTGGGAGCTATCTCCTTCCTGATATATGCAGTTCATTTACTCTCTATTTTCAGTCCTAAATTTTAGTAATTACAAAACATCTGAGGAGCATGGTGTGAAAAAAAACAAAACACTAAAATGTGTGTTTAGAGTACCTTTGTGTTAGTAATTTTTTTGAAAAATATTGTGCTACTTGTTATTAAAAAATCTGTGATTTGCAATTTAATTTGAAAAACGCACTTATAACTTGAAAACTAATAGTATACAATTAAAGGTTTTTTCTTTTTTTTAAATTCCAGAACAAGTTAAACTGGGTAAAATAGTGACTAATATTGAATCAGTGAGTAAAAAAATGGAGAAAGAAAAGCAACAGTCCAGGTAAGGTATAATAGCTAACCTATAGAAAATATATACTTTTCTTTTATGCCAATATTTCCTGACCGATTGTTGTGATTTCTCAAGTCTTTTAACACCCCATGCATAAGGCTAATTTATCCTTCTGTTTGAGTCCCTTAAAGCATATCAATTATCAAAATTTTAGTTTTTAGTTCAATTAACTTTTGAACTGGAGGATGTCTGAGTAGTTAAGCAAACCATCTGGGTTTTACAGTGCATAAGCTCAAATCCAATTTATGGCTTTCTTGAGAAAAATGCCATATTTTATGATAATAGTACATAAGTTTGGGATTTTAATCACTCATCTGCAGCAATTATGGAGCAGAGCTAAGTTATACTTTTTTTTTTTTAACTTAATAATTTAAAGTTAATCTTCTTTCTAACAGAAGGTGAGGCTGATCCTACAGAGCATAGTTAGAAGGCAGGAATTTTGAGCAGTGTTTCTGCTTTCCAAGTGTGGGAGGTGATGGGTCAGTTAATATGCTAAAGTCTTCCACTAACTAGCATCATCTTTAAGATAATCTTACAATTGTTTACATAATTGTTGGCTCTAAAGGTACAGGCGGACCTGCTGAAGGCACATTTTATAGGAACATTTATACTTGTAGAACGTAAATATTACTCATTAAAATGCATTTTTCAGTGCTTTGTTTTACATTAATTCATTATTATAACATGGTCAGAAATTTGGGGTAATTGCACAATTAAAAGTGAAATAAATTTGAGAAAATGTTGCCCTGTCTGTACAGAAGTTCACTGATCTTCTGGCATTTATGCTGCAAACTGTGCTTAACACTAGAAGATTGATGCTCAGAAGTAACCACTTTCTTGGCTTAAGTGTAACATGATACTCAGTTTTGCAAGAGTAGGATGTGTGTGTGTGTGTGTGTGTGTGTGTGTGTGTGTGTGTGTGTGTGTGTGTGTATAGAAAGAGAGAGCGAGAGAGAGACAGGGCTTTAATATGAGGGTGTGGTTTTATCCGTGATAAGGGAAGGTATTAATTGCTAAGGGAAAAAAATGATTGTATTGGGAATTTACCGGCTTATAAAAATTTCCTTTCTGTCTTACTTAATTTAACCCAAGACCCAGGCTGGTTTAGCAGAGTGGTAGCTGTTAAAAAAGTGATTAATATAGCAATTTAACCAAAATAGTTTAGAATTTCACTTTTAATAGCTAGAAACATAAACTAATTTGAAAACCTGCTATTTTCAGTATATTGAGATGGGGCCGGTAATCCAAGGAAGAAGAATAATGATTTAAGGACAAGTGAACACTTATTAATAATAAATCTAATCAGGTTTAATATCTTTCAGTATGTCTTTCTCAAGAGAGTTAAATATTTACCAAGTAATTATTTCTTCTGCAACTGGTAGAAGATAAAGTTCTCTCTCTATACCATAAAGTCCCATTTTTTATGAAAACATGTCTTGTTTTATGAGGAAGAGCCACATCCTTTGCAATTAAGAGCAAGTACATGTACTTCCAATGACAGCTGGGGCACGTAAAACCTGAACTTTAATCCACCTGGGCTGCTTTGTTTTTATAGCTAGCTAGCTGAGGTGTTTTCTACCTTAGCAGTTCTCTTCATTTCATTAATGTTAGAAGTGTGATGGGGATGCAGAAGGTAAGACAAATAAGTGTTTTGGGACATGGTGACTCAGGGTTTTAGAAAACCTGTGCTTATCTTAACAAATAAATGTCATTACACTGAAATTTTTATTGAAATCGAGTTCACCACCCGATTAAGATAAGGAAACTTAGGAATAAGGATGTAAGCAACAGAAAGGAAAATAGAATAAATCAGGAAATCAGATGGGACTCTTAACAATGCAGCGACAGGCTCTAGCACTAATTAGCACAATTGACCAACCCTTTGCGAGTCTCTCAAAGGGTTCCGGTTCAAGACAAATAGACCCCTGTGACAGAAGTCGTACAAAATTACTTACAATTCCCCTGAACGTGCCTTGGAAAATACTAATTTTTAGCATGGCACAATATTTTTAGGCCATAAAAATATTGGCCCAACACAAGAAATTTCCTTGGACAGCATATGAAGAAAGATTATAGACTCTTATAAATATACGATTTCTTTATTTCCCCAAATTTCTCTATGTTTGACTTGCAGAAGGAAAACAAAATCGAATACTTCTACATTTTCAAATTTAAGTTTAAGGAAGTGAAAGTCTTTAATGTACCTTTTACTTTTAACTTCAAAGACTAATTATCATACATTAGCATACTCTTTTTATGACAATAATGATAAATATGAGTGCATTCTAAATGTTAATTTTCCATCAAGGAAATTCATTATTGTTCACTCATTTATTAGAGTGGAGTTTTTTTAGTTTAATATTCGGTGCACTTGAAGGTATGATGACTGCATTTCTATAAATGCATTTTGTACTTCAGGCAAGTGAGCTTGACCTTCTTCCCCTCGTTTTGTGATCCATGGTAGTTTCCTGTGTATTACATAACAATTTGTGTTTAGGTTAATCTGATCAATTTAATAACAATGAATATATTACAAAATAATAATCAAATCCCTCGTGACATTTCACATTTGTGTTGAAATGATTCTGCCATTTCACCTTAATGTTTGTAAACTATTTTACTTAAGTGAATGAATTGGGGTATACTTTTATTAGAATCTTTTATTAATGGGGAATCATTTAAAAATTGAATTAATAGTTCTAATATGGAGATTTACATGATATTTAACCATAGATCAAATAGAAGAAAGCAAAGCAAACTATGACTGATCAGTATATCTTGGCCCAAATCTTGGTGCAAAACTGCCTCTCATATTTTCCTTTGGCAATATGACTTTATCATGTTAGGCATACCGCAGTTCTTTGGCTGCCCACATGTGATGAGCACATGAATGACAGCAAGACTAATGGACCTTATATTCCATCATTTATTTACCATTTATTGAGTGACTACTATGTACCTATTGTAAAACCCTGAACAGGCCAGTCACACTCTCTTCCCTCAGAGACCCTACTTTTCAATGGGCAAAATGTTTTAAAATCCTAAAAATTTCTCTAACACTTATATTACATTTGAGTTAGCAATTTCATTTCTAAACATTTATAATAAGAAAAAAAATAAGTGGACAGGTACATTTTTATCAGTGTTGATAAATAACAAGAAAATGGTAGCCACTCAAATATTCAGCAAAAGATTAACTGATAAATCATCAGCATGTTAAATCCATACAATAGAATGCTATGTAATGGGCCAAAATAACAATGTACATCTTTGCACATTTACAAAGAAAGATATTCACACTATAAAGTGCAAAGATAAGCTAAAAATGTATGCACATTTATGTACACATAAGCATAGTAAAAGGATAGACAATATTGCACGTGTTAATCAAGATAGATGGTGTCAATATAAAATAGTATCAAGGAGCTTAGTTACTGACGGCTCAGTGACTCCTGGATTCAAATTTTGGTTCTGCCTATTTGTAGAGGGGATAATATAAACTGTGTACAACTTAACCCCTAAATGTCTTAATTTCTTCATTTATAAAATAGGTATAATGATAGTAAACACTCAGAGGCTTGTTGTGATGATTAAATGTGACAAGACACAGAAAAGGCTTAGCATCATCCTGGGTGATAGAAGCATTTAAGGGTTTGCAATGATTACTAAAATATTAGGGAAGTGACTTAGGAGCAATTTTTTTTTCCCTTTTGCTTATTTACGTTTTCTAAGGTTTCTGGATGATATCTGGTATTTGATACAGCTGACATGGTTGAAGCTCTCCAAGTCATGATAAGAACATGTTACTTTAAAATCTTTTGCAAAACAGATAAGAAATAGGTATGACGCATGTTCATTTCTCTGATTTTTGTTAGATTTTTTTTCATTCAGAAAGCGACTGTCTCTATTTGTTATCCATGCTCAGGGCCAGCAAAATTTGGTATTATTTTGTCTTTATTCAATAATAAATGTTTATAGAGGGCCTACGACGTGCCCTTGATGCTGCAGGATGCTGTACAACAGGTGTTGTCTCTGTTGACAGGAGACAAGTAGCTTTCTCTTCATGGTTGATAGGAGACAAGTAGCTTCTCTTCAATATTAGTCTTGAAAGTTTGTATTTTAAAATAGGAACTATTAAAGCACTCAAAGCTCTAACTTTATGTTTTCAAAACAGAACGTTGGACACATATGTCTTCCCCTTCACCAACCTTGGTTTGACCATACCACCCACGACCCCTGCCACCCGGCTTCCGAAAGAAAATGGTGAGTCTCGTTGCTATAGCAACACAGTGATTTTTTTTTATTTATTATTTTGCATTCATTTAATATACAAAGCGAAACAGCTATTACTGAACAGTCATTTCCTTTATGTTTTATTGCAAATACTGTGTCAAAAGATAAAGAGATTTCAGAAACAACTAATAATTAATGTTTAACTCCTTTATTTGAACTTGCGAGATTGGATTTTTTTGATGTGTGTGAGTGTTGTAGGTATTAGGCGATTTTAAGGATAAGTTCTCATAATTTAAAAAGTTTCTCAATAATTGAGTTATTATGTTTTTAGAAATACATATTCTTCAAAAGAAAATACAGACAATTCTTTAAAGTCCCTTAAGTGTGATTGAGAAACTCTCTAGAACTTGGTGAGCTACTTAAAGACCTAGGGGGCTATTGATTCAAAAAAACTATTTTGTACTTTTCCTTCTTTTAAACTTGTTATTCATGTTCTTGAACTTCAGACTGTCATTAAGAGAAAACTCTTCTTACAGAGTGGGACTTTGATTATTTTTGGAGGAAATATTTGAAAATTTGGTGAATAAACTCCTCCTTGGGTTCTCAAGATACTCTTGCATAAAATTTCCTTCATCCAACTCAAATTTTACCACCTTTTATTTATTTGGATTATTATAGAAGGAATTCAAGCATCAAATGGAGGCTCATGAACACATTTTCATTCATCCAACCAATATTCATCAAAACTATTAATATTTGTGAACATAATGTCAGAATCTTAAACACATCCAATAGGTCTGGTTAAAAATTTTAATTGTTATATCACTCCATAGCTTAAATTCTTTTCAGGCTTGATCAGATAATTTGAGGCCCAAGGGTAGTAGAATAATGTGTAGGTCTCAGTTGAGTTTAAAATTGAATATATATGTGAAGAAGTAAAGGCTGTGAAAAATTCCTCATAAGGCATAGGTCTAATGGATGTAATAGTTTGATAGATATTAAACTTGAAATATGATAACTCTGAAAGCTGAGCTTTGCAGCCCTTAACTACCTCATAAGTAAAAGCTGTACTAATTCTGTGCCATTTAGAGTTTATTCAGGATTATCCTAAGAGCTGTGGAAACCTCTATTTTCAAATACTGTCCACCTCACATAAGTCACATGTGTCTTCTCCTTGCCACGAGCTTCTTAGCAAGAATTCTCAGGCTTTAGTCTAAATGTAGGCATTTGTTTAAGACTTATTTTTTTCATATACCCAGAGCTTATTATAAAAAGGCTTGACCACTGTTTGTTTTGTGCTAAAGAGAAGGTAGAAGACCTTTCTAAAAGATTTGTTGAAAGAATCCCAGTTACTCTCTTAGCTACAGATTATTGTGAAATTGTGAGTAGAAGGCTGGCAGTCACCTATGTGATATGTTTTGAGATTTGCTGAAATTTCTGTCAGTGCAAAAATCTTCTGCTGAGATATCTGAAATATTTACTAATAGAACCATAACTTCATTGAAACTAAAGACTCCATATTCTTTTAGTGACAGGCACATATTAGGGATTAATATTTGTTGAATGAATGAATGAAGATAAAAAGAGAAGCCACCTAAATGAAATATACTTTTATATGTGTTTGAGTGTCTATTTCTGCATAGTAGGCTAGAACATGATTACTGCTAAAAGAAAAAAAAAGTTGGGGAAGTAAAATAAAATAAGAACAGCAATGAATGTAAACATGCGAAAGAATAGCCCCAGACATCATTTTTTAGTTCTTGATTACTGATTATATGTAGACTGCAAAGATACCATAAAAATAAGGAAAACGTTATGCAGTTTAGTTTATATGCTTTAAAACCAAATCACTGGGCAGATTATTAGTTTTATGATATAAGTCTCTCAATGCGCATATAATGTCATGGGGAGTTGGAAGGTTGAACATGCTGAAAGTGTAAAAAATTGCAATAAAAATCATTATTTCCAAATGCTATAGGGTAGCTATTCTTTTTCTCCTTAAAATGAAATGTATTTTTAATCAAGTAAGAGTGGTAATTTCATCACTGCTTTGTTGTATGTGATGCTTTGTTTTATTTTGTTTCGTTTTCAGCCAAACCACTTCTTTCATAATTGGAACATTTTTTTGTGTGGGCTGAAATATCTGAAGGCTTGTGGCCAGCAACTTATTTTATATCAGCTATTAGTAAAATGTAAAAAATATTGGTTTTTCTTTTTGAATAACCTCGGTGTGGTCCTGGCTTTGTGTCTTGGGTAAAAAATCATGCATACATTTTATAGGCTTAATTTTTTAGTTCATTTTAAGATGGTAGTCTAAAAATTTGCACAACAAAGCTTTTTTTCCACATCATTATTATAACTCTGTTTAGTAAGTTACAGCTTCACTGAATATCTGAAACAGTCACTGAGACCTGTTTAATAACAGAATGTAGCTGAAATTGTGAGAGAATGTAGATCTTGTGGTTTTCTCTGGGGTTTATGGTAATTTACTGGGCTCTTACATTAAGTTGCCCAATTCTTTTTTAGAATAAATAAATTATTCTTATTAAAGGAAAAAGGAAAGGCAATTAGAACATAGGAATTAAGACAAAGTCATGATTTCTATTCATTTGAATTATATGTTATAAATTTTTTATATATATATACATATATATATATTTATAAACAGACATATTTATTTATATATACTTATGTGTATCTTATACTGCTTTAAGCCTTGCCTTTTAAAGCAGTATAGCTCAGTGATTAAGGGTGAAGGCACTGGAGTTATTTTAGTTACTCTAATAAGGTTAGAATTTTGGCCCTGCCAGTTTCTAGCTGAGAAACCTCATCCTCATTACTTAATCACTCTGTGACTCATTCGTTAAATGGGGAATAATAACAATACCAACCTCAATGTTGTAAAATATATAACATACATCCTGGTGCTGGTAAAACTGAGCTATGATTATTAGCTACCATTCCCTAGCTATAAATAGCAAAGCATATATAGATTTGAACACACGGTGTTGGAGCTGTAGCTTTGACCCTGTCCTAAAGCATACACTGCAAAAGCACAAGGCACATCTTATTACAACACTGAAAGAAAATGGTGACTTACCCTATCACAGCGTCAGGAAGGGTGGCTTGTTATTGATTGTGTAAAGACAATCACTGTTGCCTTTCCTGAATTCAGCTGTTTTTGCCATTTGTCATTGTTAGCATTGTGTTCTAGACCTTGAATGTGCCTATTGCCCTCCCACTTCAATGAATTTGGTAGGCCACTCTTAAACTTATATTCCCCAAGCACTCCTTTCACCAGTAATTTCAAAGCTTTCTCCCCATCTTTATGATTCTAAGGGAACAGGCCCATGGTAGAAACCCCTTTAACAGACATTGTGCAAAGGAAGTTCTGGGATGAAGGGAGATATGCCAAAGCAGCCCCCATTGCTCTACATAAGAACCAAATCTCTGTACAGCCTGGCGCAGAGCCCTGCAATTTTCTGGGCTTTGGTTTCATCATCTGTGATCCTCAAGGAAAGAATGAAACTACCCTCAATGAAAGGGAAGAAAGGTTAGAAAATTTTCTTTTTCCGTAAGGCTTCTTCTTAGATATTAAAACCTCTATACAGAAGCATTGTCAGGAGGGAAGAGAACCAGCCCCCAGACTCTGCTCTTGGCAAGCTTTTATTTTATCTCTTCTTCCTTGCCAAGTTCACAGCCTTGAGACCCACAGGACAAATCTCATTAAGTATGTCCTTTAACTCTGTCATACATCAATCTCCACAAGCCACATAGGATTTCAAGGTCACCTTTTATCACCCAAACCCCACTCTATATAATTCTGTATGTCTTTTTGTCTGCCTTCGTCCCTCACCCTTCCCACTTCTAAATCCCATTTACTGAACTCAAAGCCAATAAAAAAATCCTTAACCTGTTTGAAGTGTTCCCTTCACCTTCTTCGTCTAATTGAAATCTGTGCTCTGTCCCCAACTCTAAGGACATTTCTTCCTCTGCGCTCTCTCAAGTGGTGGTGGTCTTCTCTCTCATGCCTCACATCTCTGGGACTGGAGATGGGGCGGGGGTGACCTCCTTATTCCTCATGCTATTTCCAGGCCATTCTCACTTCTTTTTCTCTAAAACTCCCAATTTTGAATCTTATGTCATCAAATATCCTCCATTGACTCTCCTTCTTACAATTCTCATAATTTATTGATTTGTATCTATTCTGTAATATCTTAAAGAATTTAGCCCCCAGATCCTAGCAACTTTCTGTGCCACTAGTCTTATAAAAACATTGTGATTTTTGTATCCAAATAAATAAGCTCTCTAATTCATTGGCTTCCCAATGCCTTGAGCTCTTTTTTTCCTAATGATTTTGCCTTCCACCACATTACATATACTCTTTGATAGTTATGGCTTAGAAATGTTTGAAATCTTTCTAAAATCTGACTTTGAGTAGCACCACCATTCAACTAGATCGATCACCTTCTAAACTCCAACAATATATTTTTTCTAACTCCCATTGGGAGTCTTGGATCCCCCAATGTTCATAGGAGGCCTGGTGACCAATTTTTGGATTTCTTCTCTAGCTATCATCATTCCCTTAGGAATTTTATCCAATCCATGGATTTAAGTACCATTCATATGCTGATGACTCCAAACTTATATCTCCCGCTTGGTTATTCTCCTGAACCGTATCTCACTTCCAATTGCTTAATCAGCATTTCTGCCTGAAGTTTTTCATAGACACTTCAAATCTAATAACTACAACTCAGGAACTTTTTACATGTTCTTTTTGCCTGGAAAGCTCTTTCCCTTAGATGTTACAGGTGTCACTTCAACACTTCCGGGCTCTGCTCAAATGCCCCTTATTTGTGAGGCTATCCTGACCAGTTGATCATAGCAGCAGTCATACCGCCCAGCCCCATTTAGCTCTCCTGCTAGATTTGAATCTGTAACAGGTAAGGCCTCGGGACATATTGTCTATTTTACTTATCTGGTTTTGTCTGCCTCCTCCTGCTAGAATGTAATCTCCATGAAGGCAGATAGTTTTGACTGATTTTTTTTCCATTGCCGGATCCCTTGGAGCTAGACTCATTCCTGGCCCAGAGAAAGTGATCACTATATTTTGTTGGATGAATGAACATACTGCTATTTTATTTTCTAAAAGGGTGGTATACCAATTTTCATATTTATTTTTTTCTATTCAATGGGAAAGCTATCTAAGTCATTGGAATAAGTGTTTTCACCCAAGGAGCTCAAATACACTGTTTTCATTTTGAATACAAAATACAGCTGAAATAAACTCTCTCTCTCTCTCTCTCTCTCTCTCTGCATGTGTTTCTGAAAATATGGTGAACAACTATGCAAAGAAAGACTTTTGGGTACAGAACACCTAAAAAAGCTAGTTAAATATTAAAAGATAACTTTAAAAACCTGGCTGAACTGTCAAGAAAGCATAAAAATAATAAAACCAGAAAATATAAGAAAGCCTTATTCTATACGGCTTAATGTTCTTTAGAGTAGTTTGTTTTAGAGCTCATATTTATTTCTGCTGGCCTAGAACTTTCCTACTTAAAAAAAAAATAACAGAAAAATTTGGCATCAGTTATCTTTTATTTCCTTTCTCCCTCCTTCCCTCCCTCCACCCCTCCTTTCCTTTCCTTCCTTCATCTATTTTTCTATCATCTATCTATCTATCTATCTATCTATCTATCTATCTATCTATCTATCTATCTATCAATCATCTATATATGTATGCATATATTTATTATCAGGCCTCAGGTATCCAGAATTAGATTAATAGAAACCTTTGTTTCATGATGCATAATCATTACTTGTCCATAAATTGCCCTCTTTTATTTATTTTTGTATTATTTAATTTCATAATAAACACAAATAGTTTCTTGTTTTTCTGTTGTCTGGAATAATTTGTATAAGGTTGTGTTATTTTATTTTATTTTTTTCTAAAATGTTGGGGAAGGGAAGTCACGAGTGGCCTGGAGATCTCTTTATATTGAATTTTGAAATCACAGATTAAATGTCTTTAATAAAATTAGGACTGATGAAAGTCTTTTTATCTTCTATCAGTTTTAGTAAGTTATGTTTATAGGGATATGTCTAAGTTGTCAAAAACATCATCATAAAGTTGTCCATAATAACATTTGTGCTGGTGTTTCTGTTTTAATTTTCACTATTAATTATTTAGGCTTTCTCTTCCTCCCTCTGTCCTCCCCCCTCTTTTTCTTTGGTCAGTTTTGCTAAAGGTCTGTCAACTTGATTGCTTTTTTTATAAAAAACAAAATAATGTTTATCTTTACTGATGATCTCTATAGTGCATTGATTTCTATTTCATGAATTTCTATGAATTCTTATATTTTCCTGCTCTAACTGAACAATTTCTTTGAACTCTAATATTCGTTATTTGATTTTACTTCAGCATTTACTCACACCGATGAAGATTTTCTAAATACTGTATTATATGTTATTATTATCTAATTAGTGCGACGCAATCTTCTCTCAATAAACTGGATGAGTTTTTTGAGGAAAGCAGTCCCCAGTAGAGTGGTAGACATATGGGATCTCAAAAAATACTTTATAAATAGCTTTTGTTTCCATGTGAAGATAGCTTAAAATAAACAAAACTCTTGCCATTAGACTCATATTATATTAAGATCAATACCCAATTTTTAGGTTTTGTTTTTTTCTATCATAAAAATACATATGACCACCTTAAAGAATATTTGAGAAAAAAGAACTTGACTTTTAATGCTACCATCCTCTCACAGCCGTGATTAACAACTTGGTCTATTGCCTTTCAATTTTGTTCCCTTTGCATATTTTTAAAACCTAGTGGCTATACAAATTTTAACTTTTTTCTATTTAAGTTGTATATAATAGTTTCATTTCATTAATTGGACATAAACGTCCATTTCATTTTATCCCAATGATTATAAGAGGATTCTCCCCCATGTTTCAGTGCAGCAAACTCTCCAACTTCTTCACCTCCCTGTCCCAACAGAGGTTACTCAGTGAATTAGTCAGTTAGGGCTGCCATGAAAAAATACCACAGGCTGGGTGACTTAAACAACAGAAGTGTTTTCTCACAATTCTGGAGGCTGGAAGTCTGAGATCAGGTTGCCAGCAATGGTCGAGTTCTGATGAGAGAGAGAGAGAGAGAGAGAGATGAGATATCTGGTCTTTTCTTAGAAGAGCACTATTCCCATCATGAGAGTCTCTCCCTCGTGACCTCATCCAAACCTAATTATCACCCCAAAGCTCCAGCTCCTAATACTATCACATTGGGGATAGGGCTGCATGCTATGAATGCTGGGGGACACAATTCAGTCTATAACACTCAGTAGCAGGGGAGAAAAAGCTGTATTCTTTGTTCCTGACTTCTGACGCTGTGTGAAGGCAGCTGAAGGAAGGGAGGAAAGGATGGATTCTCAACTCATTTTGGAAGAGGAAAACAGGCTTTTCAAAATAATAAAATCTGAACATTCTAAATAGAGTTTTATGCAGGAATCGACACAACAGCTGGAGCGGAAGGTAGATGACACTTTCCTTGTGGACATTTAGACTCTCGTTCTTTGTCCTTTTAATTTTGTGGTCATCTATCTCTCCAAATCTACTGTAGTCAAGTGCCTTCTCGTAAATATTTCCATTTACTGATTATATTTCAATTATTATTTTATACCAAGGTGTTTCCAAAAGTAATTTGAAGCTGAAATTTAAGATATTTCATATGTTTTTATCACTTTTTTGCCACAATGACTACTCAAAACATTAATTGAAGGGCCAATATTTATAATAAAATAATAGAATAAATTTGCTTTTAATATAATAGCATAATTTGTAACATACTTTACTGGTAATAGTGTCCTTTTGTATGTTGTCTCCGTGATGCTCATGGGATTTTCAGGCATGGCCAGTCTAACTTTTTCCACCTTTCAGGTGAGGAAACTAAGTATCAAACAGTTGGCAACTAGCTCAAGTCTCACAAGTATCGGCCTCTGATTCTTGGTTTTGGTTCCATTTTATTGTGTTGCTTTATATATGTCCCTATTATCTTATATGTATCTGTAAATATTTTGCTCCTTAAGTACAAACTTGGGATATTTTGAGGTCATATTTCAAGGTAAAACAGAGTGATGCAATATAGGATGGTCTTATAAAATGAGTGTTTTCTGGTACATACAATATTGTGAACTAAAGAGTAGTGTCAATTTGTATGATTTTTTGAGAGTTTTGGTCTGTCTGATTCCATACAGTCTAAATTTGTTGTTACTACCGTACTTTTTTTTTCAAATTACATTTTCAGTCATTCTTACAAGTTTATCAATAATGTTATTGCATCCTATACAATTCTAGAGTATTAGCCTTTATGCTGAATTATAAATTACTTTGTATTGCTCTTTCAGTATTTAACAATATGATAGGAAAAATAGCTTTCTTGTATAATTCCCCACTGCTCACATTAATAGACATTTCATAAAAACACAAGTGATTTATTGTCTGAAAACACATCCTGCCTCATCTTCTTTAGGAAAATGTGAAACATATATTTAATGTACCAAATTCTAAACAATAAAAACTTTTCATGCTGAGAAAAAAGCATGCTATATTAAAAGTGTTCAGCAAATCTCTAGAAGATTCCTGTAAGATGTAAAAAAAGCTGTTTTCAATTCATTACAAGAATACCTGTGTTTTGAATCCAGGCATTTCTCTGTTCATTGTGCACTTTATCCGGAAAAGGAAAACCAACATGATTTAGCTAATTTTAGTTAAGCTAATTTCTGAAATTTCAAGAGAGATTGAATATGTAGTCAACAAATATTGATGGTGGCAGGAAGATACCTTCCACAGTGGATTACAGACATTTCTTATCCCAAATAACCATGAAATATAATGTTTTAAATTTATAGGTAGGTAATTCATTTATATTTCCTGAAGCAAAATTAAGAGGACACCATTGATATACAATAGAAGTAAAATGTGACACAGTTGTGATTTAAAATTTTCTAATAGCCACATTAAATAGGTAAAGAAAAACAGATGAAGCCAATTTTAAAAATACATTTTATTTAACCTAATATATATACTATTTATCATTGCAATATGTAATTAATATGAAAAATCATTAGTATTTAATAACATGTTTTTACTAAATCTTTGAAATCTGGTGTACAATATAACTTCCAGCACATCTCAATTCATACTAGCCACATTTCAAGTGCTCCTAGCCACATGTTACCATAATGACAGCACAGCTTTGGATGTTGGGCTCTGCTGGACCTCCTTGGTCACTCATTTCTGTGATAATGCTTGGCACATAGTAAATGGGCAGTCAGTGTTTAAAGAAAGAAGAAAAAAATGGTAGCAAAGAAAGGTCATAGAAGAAATTTGTAGTTAGAACTACACATCTACTTATTAGCAGGATGACCCCGGCGAGGATATTTATCCTTCCTCACTTCTGTGTTCTTTGGTAGGAATGTGATATTTGTATTTGCCTTCCATAATCACTGTGAAAGAACTAAATGACAGCAACATAGCTCCTACTTGGTTTCTTTCCATCGCATTTCCTTTCTGAAATCTGAATGAGGTCATATGTTAGATTCCTTAATCTGTTTGTATCTACTTTTATTAGATCTGAAAAGAAAAATGTACCAAACCTAGTACAGTTTTTTCAGTTACAAGTGACTGGAAAGGAAAGAATTTTTATCACAGAGTAGGAGGTTCTTAGTGTCAAGATTGGAGCCAAGGACAGTTATGTCAGATTGCTTAGCATGCATGTGATCTTAAATTATAAATAATTTATAAAACTGCCTTTAAGCACTCAGGTCTACATTCAGATAGATGAACATTTTGGTAAATAAGTTTCAGTCCGATAGCCAATTTAAACGTAACAGCACAATCACTTCAGATCTTCGAATTTCCTGTCTGCTCAGACTTGAATCATGGCTTAGAGATTTGCAGAGGAAATAGAAATATGATCTGTTCTTTTCTCCACTCACATATACACCTACACAATATAATATACATGCAAAAATGTGCAGAAAACATATATCTATGGTGCAGGGCTGGCTTCATGGGCCTGGGACTCTACAGTCACACCGAACTCTGCCCTCAGAAAGGGACCAGTATTGGCTTTTTAATTCTCTGTGGTCGCCATCTTGAAATTCTTAATAATGGTTCCTTTATATTTGTGATTTGTGAGTCTGATAGGACAGTGGAAATGCATGTAAGCTTGGAGCCGTGGTTCGTAAGTGGTCTCACCTCTTGTGCCCCTCCCCACCCCGGAGGGACTACCCAGTCCCAGGTTCCAGCCCAGTGACTGCAGCCACCCTCTGCCCCAGGTATGGGCCTGGATGGAGGAACAAGGAACGTCTGGTGGGTGCATGTGGCCTGCAATCCTCTGAGGGTCTGCACTCATCCAGCCAGTGTCTCCATGCTCACGGGAGCTCAACATTAAATAGCAAATAAAAAAACACCAGAGAGAGAGACCACTGAATAAATGAAAACCTGGTATGATGTGATGAATAGTTATAAAGTCATCATTGTGTAGGCACTACATAGATCATAAAATAGAATATTCTGAGCACCCAGCTGTCCTCTTCATCCCCCTCCTTGACTCTTTCCAATTAAGACACTCTTAATCACCCCCAAGAGTTATCCATTAGCTTTAGTTCTGTGTTAACAATTTCTGTGCTTTTCTCTCTAGTTTTACCACCAGAGCGATGGTACCTATTACTTGTACCTATTCTTAAAATTTATATAAATTAAATCGTACTGCATATTTTTCTGTGCCTTACCTGTTTTGCTCAACATTGCTTGTAATATTTGTTCATGCTGCTACATACTGCTATAGCCTGTTCATTTCCATGGCTATACAGTATACCATTTTAGGAATACTTGTACCTTTCTCAAAGCCTGGGACTGTGTCTTGTTCGCTTTGTGTTCTCAACACTAAGCACATGCCTGGCACACAGTAAGCATTCAGTGTTTTTTTTTTTATTTTGTTTGTTCTGTTTCTTTTTAAGCATTCAGTGTTTAGCTTTACCTAGTAAATATGAAATAAATACCTGCTGGTCTTGTAGATAATAAAACCAAAACCATGTATGGAACTGAAACACTAGGTATAATAATTCCTTTGGCCCTGAAGAAAACCATGCTATGTTATCAATCCTATGCTTTAGTAAGTATTGCTTGCTTGATTGAATATAGCTGTGGTAAATAACACTTTCGATTAAAAAAAAAAAGTTTGAAAACAGGAAAAAAAAAGTAAGCCCGGACCTGTAGATTACTCTTATTGAATATAAATATCTTAGAACATAAACTCCTCAAGGGTAAGTACTATGTTGTATGTGAATTCTGCTAGGTAACCACTAAATTAATTATTCCTAATTAACAAAAAAAACAACAAAAAGTTTTTTCTTGCTCTAAAACATGGCAAAGTGAGATACAAATTTTACGGACCAGTAGACACGTTTGTGTGCCCTGAATACATATTGAATCTATCCTAAATCAAGGAGAACTATTCATTACTGTGTCCTAACTCACAGGGAAACAAAGTCAGTCATTCTTCAAGTTCAATATCCTGGAACAATATTCTAGTGTTCTAAAATATACTTCAAACCAATGAGAATCTCTGATGGTTTTGGATGATTGAGCTCTGAAGGAGGTCCAAATTTTCATGTGCAGTGCATAAGATGGGTTTATAGTTTAGATGGATGAAGGCAATAACTGTTGAGATCACAGAATTTCCTTTCTTTGCTAAAGGGGGAAAAGAATACTTTTGTCATTCCTGACTGCTTTGCGAAAGGTAAAATATATTATTGCTTTTAAGTTAGAATTAGGTTTTAGCAACTATTCAAAGAATCTATTCAATTACACACCAATGGGTATGAAAATGGATTTCCTATTTTTTATGGCCCTTCATTTTTATCAGTTTGTGCTAAGCTATGTCCACTGGGAAATACAGTGTATATAAGGGATGTTTTCTTTCAAGCATTTCACACATATGAATCTTTTAAACATAAGGTAGTGAAACTATGCTGGCAAAATATTCTATAATTCTATTGCTTAAAAACAAATAAAAGTTGAGGTAGTTTGACTTGAAGACTCACTGGGGCTTAAGCAGTTCTTCAAAGTGCCATTTATTAAATGTCATACTAATTACTTGTACCATCAGTCCTATAAAACAAATCACTGCAAGAGCATTTTATGGAGGGTGATTTTTTTCCCTCTCTACTCTCTATTTGGAGTATTTCTTCTCAAAATATTCCAATATATACTGAGATTTTCATCTTAGTCCATAGAAAGCTAAATTTTAATGTGTGTTAATTTACTTACTTTTGAACTAATTTTTAGAAACAAAAAGCGAGAGCTTATTCTTATATTTGCCTTTTTTAAAAGGTGGTTTTCCAACCAGATTTGCAATCACTTTTTTACAACTAAGGCAGTTTCTCTGGCATAAGTTTTGAAATTTGAAATGAATAATTCAAGACCATAGTAAATTACACGTATGTCATAGAATATTTTGCAAGCTTATCTGACTTAAGAATAGAAGGCTACTAAAGTATATAAATAAGGATAACTGAATGTTATAAAGTTTTCTTTTTCTGGGTTTCTAATTTTTGGTTTAAATTACTCTGTGGGGCAAAATTTGGTTTGGAAATGTATTGGAGAAATATTTAAATGACTGATGCATTTTCTGTTCTTGTGTTAAAAAAAAAGACCATTTATTTTCCACTTATAAAAAAGAAAACACAAAGACTTTTAGAAGAATTCTTATGTTTTTCACGATCTTAATTGCCCTCAGTCATTTTCATTTAATTGTGAATGATGTGTTTGAAAGTGTGTGAATGAAACTGTTTTTTTTTTTAATTTATTGGGGTGACAATTGTTAGTAAAATTACATAGATTTCAGGTGTGCAATTCTGTATCACATCATCCATAAATCACACTGTGTGTTCACCACCCAGAGTCAGCTCCCCTTCCATCACCATACATTTGATCCCCCTGAAACTGTTTTTTCACAATTAATCTGTAGAACATGAATTTTTAAAATGGTATTTGTAATTTTTAAATCAATTTTCAGTGTTTCTGAAATAGAACATAATTAAAAATAGCTGGGATTTTGTTTGTGATCCTAATACCACAAGTTTTCAAAAACAATTTACATTACAATTAATAAATTGATGTAGAAGAAAATAAGTAAAATGTGTAAATATAATTACAGTAGTTTTATTCTTTTCAGTTATAATTCCTTTCTATTTTGCTATTGGTTTGTTTTGTCAGAGTTAGGTTTTTAAGCATCGTGAAAATAAGAACAAATATTTTCTGAAGGATACATCAGGGATGCTGTCTGGTTGTTAAAAAACTTTTAATATATTCTTGGCTTCATTAAAATTGCCTTTGTATCACAAGATTGGCTTCAAAATAAAAAATAATAACTTGGATAAAAGGAATGATTTATTTAGGAAAGGTGAGGACCTTCAGTAAGGCAAAAGCCTTAAACTGAGATGATATAGAGGTGGAAAATGCAGTTAGAATTTAAGGAATCAAAGAGGAAAATAGTTAACAAACAGGAATTTCAAGGAAGATAAGAAAGAACAGTGAAAGAAGGGAAAAACCATAGATTTGTCTTATTTATAATGGGGGGAGAAAATCCTTCATGGTGTATTTCTCATGGTAAATATGAGATTTAGATGAGATTCTTTATAGTTGTGATTATAATTGACATTGCTTTGAATCTATATATTAATTGAGAGATACAGAACAATCTTAACACTAAGTCTTCAATCCATGAACATAGTATGTCTCCACTTATTTAAGTTATCCTTAATCTTGCAGCAATATTTTACATTTTATAAATTATATATTTTATATTTATGTAAACTTTTTACACTATTTGTGAAATTAATCTTTAATACTTTGAGTTTTTCAAGCTGTTGCAAATAATACTGATTTTTAATCCCTTTTACTAATTGTTCATGGTACAATATAGAATATAATTATTTTTTTCATTGAATTGTACACTGCAACATTGCTAAATTTATTTACTAGTTCTACTAGTTTTCTTTCTGATTCATTAGAATTTTCTACATACACATCATGTTATTCTAAATAAAGGTAGCTTTTCTTTATTTCTTTCCAAATTGCATGCCTTCTTTTGTATCTTTGTCTTGTTTTATTGCACTGGTTAGGCACTCTAGCACAATGCTGATTATAGACATCCTACCTGTTTCAAATCTTAGACAGAAGGCATTCAATATCTTATCATCATGTATGATATTAGCTATAGTTTTTTGTAGGTGCCCATAAAATGAGTTTGATTTTCTCTCTCTCATCCTTATGCTCTGGGCTCAACTTCTCAGGATCTGTTTCCTCTCTTACTAGAATTAATAATACTGAATGAAAATGACTGATTAATTAGAAGCTAAAAAAAACATATAGGTATTTCTACAATTGAAAGAATGAAGTAGGCCCACATGGCTACTTCGTAGATAACATTTAACACATTAATTGTGATTTAAAAAAAAAAAACCAAAAAACACAAACAAACAAAAAAACCAGGGTTGAAATCTCAGCCAACCAAAATATTCTGAGCTTCAGTTTTTTTCTTTTCTAAAATAGGAGAGGTAATTCCTGTTTTATCTATTTCTCATTGGAGATGAGGCTCAAATGAGATGGTGTATGTAGAAGTTATTTTTAACATGCTAAATAGATGTAAGTTACTGATAAATAATTTTGAGAAAGGAGCATACATAGTTGAACTCGAGTCTTTGAAATGAATTTCCATCCTAATAATTTAATACTGATAATTAATAGTTTATGGTATTGTGCTGGTGATAGCATTTTTGATATACAGGAATAATTGACAAATATTTATTGAGCACTTACTACATGACCTCTGTTCCTGGAGAGACACTGGTTAACATAAAAAAAAGTTGTTGACCTTGTAGTCCTTATGTTCTAGTGTAGAAGATCAACAATAAAATGCGTTTCTGATGTTCTGCTCTAACAGAGGAAGGTTCTGACCTAGAATTTTACAGTATTTCCAACAAAGCTTCTGTGTGAAGGGTCTGCTGGCAGAATTCTCTCTTCTTCGAGAAATGTCAGTCTTTTTACATTTTTTAAGGCCTTCAACTGATCGGATGAGGCCCAGCCATATTATGGAAGGCGATCTGCTTTACTCAAAGCAGATTTAAATTTAATCTCATCTAAAGATACCTTCACAGCAACATCCAGATATGTTTGATCAAATATCTGGGCACTGTGACCTAGACAACTTGACACATAAAATGAACTACCATGGGCAGAGAGAACAGCAGAGGCAAATGAGTGGACATGGACTTCAGTATTTGTTTAGGTTAAGGCAAGTAAAGCACTTTAACTAGAGGAGACTCATATAAGGACATAGTAGTTAGTAAAACCAGTAAGATAAATTAAGAAATGAACTTTATGTTGTCTTCAATTTTTCTTAAAGTTGCTGCTAAAATAATACACATTATGTTTCTGAAAAGAACCAAGTTTTGTTGAATTTGATCTGTTGATGTGTAGGAGTAAGAAGACAGAGCATCTGTGAAATATTAGTACAATCAATTTTCATGTATTAGTAATAATGGAAACAGGGCCCACATGGCTACTTCGTAGATAACATTTAACACATTAATATTCAGAATTTTCATTATTCACTCAGAACTTACTTTCACTTATATTTTTCATAAGTGGAAACATTGATTAACGTTTTATCTCTGCTTTCTTTCTGATGATGACTGAAAGGATTGAAAAGAACAGGTCGACATTGGCTAATCTTTAAACCCAATAATTAATTATCGATCATCATAATAGAAAGTTTTTGTTTGTTAGCTTGTTTTACTAATCTTATTTGTTATATTTATGTGTGATATTTGCTGTAGCTTTATAGACTTTGTCTTTGCGAATCTCTTTGTACTTACATAAAATTTTAATTTAATTCTCTGTAATACTCTGCCTACAATTTTGTTAAGTTTCTACCCATCGCATATAGTCTATACCTTAACTCTCTCTTAGCTATGACTAGGGAAGTAGAAAAGAGTGGAATGAAATGTTTGAAATAAATACACAGACACAAGCAGGGCTAAAATGCTGTTCTGTAATTATCCTTTTGTTTTTGTCACTAGACTCTTATTTCCTCTCTTGAATGTATTGCTTTAATGAGCTTTTACTAAAGATAATGATACATTAATGAACTTCAATCTTCTGACAAGCCAATCATCAAAGACAGATGGAAATAACTAAAAACTAACAATCTTTCCGAGGGAATGAGATTCTTCTTTTTGTTTTCTAAAAAGGCCAGCTGATTCCAGAATTTGCACAATAATTCTAACTCATGCATAACCTGTGAATAAATAAAATACCAAAGATTTGTGATGAAACATTTTGAAGATAGGTTTTGTTTTCTAAAGCTTAATCATCCTTTTATATTACAAAACAAATATATTTTTGTTGTAGAACTTCTGGAAAGCCAAATGTTCATGTCTGTTTCCTTATAGTTGAAAGGGAGTGGCGTGTGCATGTTTCCTTCAGTGATGGAACATATATGTGAAGGCATCATGGAAAGTCATCCCCTCTGCCCCATAGTCATTCTAGGATCCAGATTTCCCAACACTGGGATAACCCTATAAGCTGAACCTCTCAACTAACAACCTGCTTCTGTTCATTCACTTAGCATTTAAACTGTTCAAATATAAGGTATGATTGTGTCAGATTATTTCCAGGTGATGTGGAGACCAAACTGGGCCGAGTTTGAGCCAAGCATGTTCAGCATGCTTATCCTTTATGTCTAACTCAAATGTGTTTGTCTAGGGTTCATGGACTGCTTCCTAATTCATTCCTCTAAAGCTTCTTCAGAGGTCCTATAACAACTGGTATAAGGAAACAAACAAACAAAAAACAATTAGGGTAGCTTTAAAAGGTGGCCATATGTGAGTCTGGTACTTACTGTAGAATTCATGAACCCCACATTCAGAATTAAAGAAAAGTCTAGAATACAGACAGAAATTTGATGAAACCAGAAGCTGTCACTTTCAGCATTTTGGCGTATTTTTGTTTAGTCCTTTTGTTTATGGATTTTTTTGGTTCATAATTTAAAGCAGAAGGTATGTAATATTTTCAATTTTCTGTATTACAGTTTTCATGTAAAAAATTTTACAAGCAAAATTTTTCTTGTTATAAAATAATCCAATGCTTGTATGTACCGATTTCCCATTACTGGACATTTATGTTATTTCTGATGTTGTTATTGTGTACGGGTCCCATAGATCACACCCAGATTCAGTAGTGTGTTAGAAGTACTCATGGGATTCAGTAGATAGTCATATTCACAGCTGAGGTTTATAGTAGTGAAAGGATACAAAGCAAAATCAGCAAAAGGACAGGCACATGGAGTGAAGTCTAGAGCAAACCAGGAGCAGGCTTCCAAGAGTCCTGTTCCAGTGGAATCACATGCATGCACTGAATTCCTCCAGTAATGAGTCATGACATGTGTGAAGTACTGTATACTGCGGAAACTCATTAGAGACTCAGCGCCCGTGGCTTTGATTGGGGTATGGTCACATGGCATCCTGTGCTTAGCATGTAGCAATATTCCAGATTTCCAGAAGGAAAGCAGGTATTCTGCATAAACCATATTGTTTGCATAGTCTAGGCATAGTGAGATACCCTTATCTTTTAGAGAAAGTTTCACTTCATTGTAGGCAACTAATTACCTGCCAAGTTCCCAGATGCCAGCCAGGGGTCAACTTTGCAAGACTGTCTTTCTAAGAATAGTAGTCTCAAGTTTGTTGTGTTAACTCTTGTGCACAATTAATATAAATAATGCCTTAATAAGCATCTTTGTTAAAAAATCTTTTGGCATATTTCAGATTATTTCCTCATGAAAGGTTCCTAGAAATTGACATTGCATATGAATATTTAAAAGACTTCTTCTCTTACTGACAAATTGCATTCCCAGAAATCTTTTTCATTTTCACCAAGCATGTATGAGCGTGGGCACCAAAACCTTGACTGAAATAGGTAAGATCCATATGGCCCAAACATCAACACACAATAAAACTGGAAGAATTACTTTAAAGAAATTAGAATTACACGAGACAAACAAGACTAGTTGATCATTGCTTCCTTTTGTGGTGGGAGCACACTGAAAACATTCTCATTGAATTATCACTCAATATCTACTTTTCTCCTAGATGGATATATATATATATATATATATATATATATATATATGTTTTTTTTTTCTTTCTCTCTCCTGTAAGCCTATGACATCATTGTCATCTGTAAAACACATCATCCTATTCATTTGAACATCCATTCATTCAAAGCTATTAGCACAATTCTGTACCAGGCCTAGGATAAAATAGTGTACTGGCCACTGTGCCTCCCCTCCTGGATTCTGCACTTTGCTGCCAGCATGAGCTGTATTTGCCAGAGTGCTTCTTGGCAAAGATGGCAGGTGAGCTGCCATCAAGAGGCATCTTCAGGTCACGTATTCAGATAGCTGCCCCTGCATTGTAGAAGTAAATCTCTGACAGCCCTGGTATCTGGGCTCCCGCTTTCGTTAATCAAGAGTCTTTACTTTCTAAGCCTGAGGCCAATGTTTTCCAAAGCTGCTATGACACAGCAGACTGTCTCTCTTATTTCCTGAGAGGGGAATATAAGTTTTGACTCTTTACAGATTTTGTGGTTCCCCACCCCACCCATCCCCCAAAATGTTGTGGTCATTGAGGACAAATTTAAAGGAAACATTTATTTTTGTATGTATGTTTGGTAAAAGAAGTTTTTAACAAATTGTGTTTTCTCCTTATAAGTAGAAAATTTCCTGTTTAGAAAAAGGAGTAAAATTTAATCTTACTCTCATGCCTCCCTAGAAAGTGAATGTCCTGAAAATTCTATGGTGCTTTCTCTAGAGTTTGCTTTTATTCATAGTTTTTCACATAGTTTTGATTCTTTTTACCTAAAATTATATAGTCTTATTTGGAATGAGTTTTCTCTGAAATTGCAATTAGTTACAATTAAATGCAGAAAATTTGGAAAATACAGAATACTACCACACACACACACACACACACACACACGCACACACAAGACAGTCCTTTACTATTGCACCACACAGAGATACTGCTAAAACTCTGGTGTATTTCCTACAATTTATTTTCCAGGTATCTGTTTTTCCTTCATTAAACAACAGAGTGCCATAGAAACACTCAGAGGTTGTTCTTATGATATAAAGAGGAACTTTGTGAGGGACCAAGTTATGATTCAGGTGATTGAATTTGAATTTTAAAAGGAGAAAAGTCATTATTTAGGTTCTGTGAAAATAAAATAGCAGTTATAGTGTTCTTTGTTATTTTTGTCTTGTTTCCTGGGTCTCTGGGTGCATGTTCCATACATTTAGCCATTGTTAGTGTGTGAGAGAGCAGTATTGATTATTCGTTATTGTTTTTGGTAATCATAGGACAAGATTCCATTTGCAAGACCATTTCATTTCAACTGTGAGTTTGTTTATACCCTAGGAAACAACTTGTTTGGTTCCTGGGAAAGTAGAATAAGCAGAAAAGAAACTATGACATAAAGCATGGGAGGACCAAGCTTTAAGTCCTAGCTACAGAATTCATGTGACTACAAGTGATCCTACTAGAATTGAATATACTCGTTAATGGAGGAATGGCTAGTACTCCTATACCATGATTTCTAACTTCTTTTGTCCTTAATTTTGATTCATGTCTTTGTCTTTAGATAAGTTTTTGTTTGTTTAAACAAAAACATGGTTTCTCTGAAATTTTCAGGGCATTGGTGTGTTTGGAATGATTTTTTTGTCTTTTATACATTGAAGTCAATTTGGTTATAAAATTTCATTTCACAACTTTTCTTTTTCCTGGGATTTCTGTTGGTGGCGTTCTAGTATTGATTATTTTGTTCTTTCTTAGAAGACATTTGAGAACAAACTGAGTTTTACACTTTTGAGATTTTTTTTCTAAGTTTGTATGAAATATTCTGTATTCTTATCATTTAAATTTTCTTATTTCTGTAATTTTGCAGAATGTACTGTGATACAAACCTCTTTTAATTAATATTACCTAAAATGCAATGAGCTGCAATCCTGAGAAGACTCATCTTTTTTTAATTCAGGAAATTATTCAATATTGAATGTTTTCTTCATTAAGATTTCTGGTTATATCTTCAGTAATGTGTATGATTCTTTTGATGGATATTTACTTTTTCTTCTCTTTGATCTATACTCTCTCTTGTCATTTTCATCTTTGGGTACTTTATTCTGCATTCTAGGAATGCTTGCCAAATCCAGTCATTTGATATTCTGCACTGTCTCTGATATCTCTACTAATTCTGAAGGACATTGTAATTCCGTCATTATGTTTTTGGTTTCCTTGTATTTCTTGCCTTTTTAAAAACTCTCATTTCAATTTTTATTTACTTTACAAATATATTTTTTTAAAGTCTTGGTTTATTTTCTCCTTATTGTTTTTGGCCTCTACTTTAAAGAGTTGGCTTGTTATAATAAGGTGAGTGCGCCAACACGTTTCTAAATTTTTATTTTTATTTTTTGTGGGTCTAGTAGAATATCTTAAGAGTTAAAGTCTTTGAGTAGATTTTCAGAATTGAAGACTATAGTAATTTCCCATGGCGGCTCTACCAATTACCACAAACCTGGTAGCTTAAAACAACATAGGTTTATTCTCTTAGAGTTGTAGAGGCCAGAAATCCAAAATCAATTTCACTGGACTAAGTTAAGGTGTCCACAGGACTGATTCCTTCTTTGTACTCTAGGGAAGAGTCTTGCCTTTTTCAGCTTCACCCTTTGCACAGGCTTTCCTTACAATAGGACTGCATCAAATCCTGGTGCTACAGTCAGGATTACTTCTGTTCCTTGTTGTTTTCCTGGATTTGTAGTGTCCAAGTGGATGTGATAAATGAGGGGACGGAGAAGGAAGTGGCTTTTCAAAAGCAGCACCCACATTATGGAGAGATGGTTCTTGTTCTTTTTCTCTTTATTTTATTTTTTTCTTGAGAGGTAGTAAGCCTCTTTCTCACATCTTTCAGGTGGGCTGGGGGTTTTATTATTGTGTAAAGGTCATTGATTGCTTTCCTCAACTCACTTTCAACATCCTAATTAAAGAATATTTTGTCTCATTTGCAAATTGGTGAGTGACCAATTTTTGTGACCTTGAGATTTTCCTTTCTTAAAAAATGATTTTGACTAGATATCTATTTATTTTCCAATTACAGTTTACATACAATATTATGTTAGTTTCAGGTGTACAACATAGTGATTAGACATTTATATAACTTACGATTTATCATCCTGATAAATCTAGTACCTATTTGACACCATACATTGTGATTACAATGTTATTGGCTATACTTTACATCACCATGACTATTTTGTAACTAGCAATTTGTACTTCTTAATCTCTTCCCCTTTTTCACCCAGCCACCCAACACTCATGCCATCTGGAAACCATCAAAATGTTCTCTGTATCTATGAGTTTGTTTCTCTTTTGTTTGTTCATTTCATTTTGATTTTTAGATTTCACATATGAGTGAAATCATATGGTGTTTGTCTTTCTTTGACTTATTTTGCTTAGCATAAATACCCTCAGTGTCCATCCATGTTGTCACAAAGGGTAAGGTTTCATTTTTTTTCTATGAGTGAGTAAGATTCCACTGTATATATGTACCACGTCTTCTTTTTGTCAGTCCAGACAAGTCCATTTTGTCTGGCATAAGGATGGCTACTCCAGCTTTTTTCATTTGTTTGTTTCCATTTTCATGAAATATATTTTTCCATCCCTTTATTTTCAGTCTGTGCGTGTCTTTCAATCTGAAGTGAATCTCTTCTATGAAGCGTATGTAAGGGTCTTATTTTCATATCCATTCAGCTCTGCTTTGTCTTGATTGGAGCATCTAATCCATTTACACTGAAAGTAATTGTTGAGAGATATGTAGCTATTGCCATTTTATTATTCATAATTTTGATTTTTTTTTTTAATTGCTGTTTTAAAGATGTCCCTCTAACATTCCTTGTAGTACATGTTTATGCACTCCTTTAGTTTTTTCTTGTCTGGGGAGCTCTTTATATGTTCTTTGATTTTAAATGACAGCTTTCCTGGGTAGAGTAGTCTTGGTTATAGGTCCTTGCTTTTCACCACATTGAATATTTTGTGCCAGTCTCTTCTGTCCTGCACAGTTTCTGTTGAGAAATCAGTTGACAATCTTATGGGAGCTTCCTTATAAGTTACTAGTTGCTGTTCTCTTGCTACTTTTAGGATTCTGTTTTTCTTTAACCTTTGCCATTTCAATTATAATGTGTCTTAGTGTGGGCCTATTTGGATTCACCTTGTTTTGGACTTTCTGTGCTTCCTGGGCTTATATGTCTATTTCTTTTGCAAGGTTAGGAATATTTTCAGTCATTATTTTGTCAAAAAACATTCTCAATTCCTTCCTCTCTTCTTCTGGTACACCTAAGATGTGAATATTGTTATGCTTGATGTTGTCCCAGTGGTCAACTTAAACTACCCTCATTTTTTTAGATTCTTTTTTCTTTTTGTTGTTCCAATTGGGTGTTTTCCACTACCTTGTCTTTCAAATCACTAATTTGATCCTCTGCTTCATCTAGTCTGCTGGTGATTCCTTCTAGTGCATTCTTCATTTCATTCTTATTGTATTCTTTATGTCTGACTGGTTGTTTTTATGGTTTCTATGTCCTTTCTTATGCTTGCTATCTCTTTGTTTTGAAGTTCTTACTAAGTTCTTTGAGCAACCTTGTAACCATTGTTTTGTACACTGTCTCTGGTAGGTTGCTTACCTCCATTTCAGTTAACTGTTTTTCTGGAGTTTTCTCCTGTCCTTTCATTTGGAACATATTTCTTTGTTTCTTCATTTTGGCTTCCTCTCTGTGTTTGTTTCTATGTATTAGGTAGGGCTGCTATTTCTCCCACTCTTCACCAGGTGGCCTTATGTAGTACGTGCCCTGTGGGGTCCTGGCATAATCTCCCTAGTCACTTGCTAGAGGTTCGCCTGGAGTGTCTCTTGTGTCGGTGTTGTGTGCTCTCCTGTTATAGTTGAGCCTTGAGAGCTATTGTCATGTCAATGGGTGGGATTGACCCTCAGGCTGACTGTTTGTGGGGTTTGGCCACATCTACAGCTATGGGCTGCTGTGTGGTAGGCTTACCCTACTGAATGGGATTCACCCCAGCAGGCTCTGATGCCTGTTGAGACTGCCCTTTGTGTGTGCTGATTTTGGGGCTAATTGGGAGATGCTCTGCTGTGGTCTGAAGCCATCCTCTAGGTATGTTGGTTCTGGAGCCTCTTGGGAGGAGCTATGGTGCAGGCCCAGGTCACCCACTGCCTGTGATCAGCTGGGGACTACCTGGTAGGAGCTACAATGTAATCTGTGGTTTTTTGCTACCTGTGCTAAACTTGGAGGCACATAGTAGAGGCCGTATTGTGATTCAAGAACTGCTGCCACCTGCTGCAAAAAGCCAGGACACTCTGACTCCAGCTGCCAGCTGCTGGTTCCCTTAAAGTTCAACCACTGGTAAAGCATCATGCAAGTTGGATAAGGCAGGATCTCAGGGAGTCACTACAGTGGGAAGCGTTGTAGTCAACAGGTTAATGTAGAGTCTGGTTTGGTGCCAGTGCTGAGCCTAGGAGATACTCAGCAAAAGTCCCAGAGTGCACTGAGGCCAGTTGTGCCCCCCTGGAACCTGTGCACTCTGACAGTTTTCCAAGAAAGACCACAATTCACACAGGGCTGGCTGCTCCTGTAGAAAGTGCCTCCAGGAATTTGGGGATTTTGGGTGGGATGGGCTCCCAGTGAGTCAGCAGAGTAAAGCCACCACACCAATCAGATTCAGATTTTGCCATAAGCATAAGGGCAGGGCTCAGCACATTAAAGATGGCAGCTGCCTGTCAGCTGCATGGGAATAGAACCCGTTATTGAGAAAAAGGGATTGCCCTTTAGCCCTGGCCGTGAAGCCACACATCTCAGTCTGCTTCCTGTATGCCTCCTATGCCTTCCGAGTCACTGTCCCTCTGCTGGAGCCCAAGGAGAGTTCCTGCAAGTGAATGAGTCTGTGCATGGGCCCTTTAAAAGCATATTTGGGTTTCTTACAGCCTTCTGTCTCACCCAGATGGTTGGAATCCCCATTGTTTTTCACAGCCAGATGTTGTGGGGCCTCCCCTTCCCAGTACCAGTACTCCAAGCGGGGGCGCCTGGTGTGGGGCTGGGCTCCTTGTTCCTCCAGAAGGAACCTCTGCAGCCGAGGTATCCCTCTCAGTTATCATCTGTCACACAGAGATTTTGGACAAGCCTGTTTTGCGTCTCTTCCCCTCCTACCAGTTTCAATGTGGCTTCTTTATATCGTTAGTTATAAAATTTCTGTTTAGCTGGACTTCGGATGGTTCTCCAGGTTGATTGTTCTATAATTTAGTAGCAATTTTAATGTGTCTATGGAAGGAAGCAGGCACGGTGTTTATCTGCTCTGCCATCTTGGGTCTCCTTGAGATTTTCATCTTTTCCTTTATAGTTACAATATTTAATGGGGTTGTCAAGGGAGCTGCCTTACAGCTGAATGTAACATACCATATTAAATCAGAAATTATGATTTAGAAAAATTTTTTTCCCACTATTAGCTTGTAAGTATCTGCCAAAATTGTTCAAACACTTGGCAATTCAGAAAGATATTATGCAACAGTGATGCCACTGTTCTGTATTATATCTTAATCAGAATGAAGTTCATATCTACCCATCTATATCTATATCTATATATTATAGATATATGTTATATCTAAATATATGTTATATTATAGATATAATGTATATTATAGCTATAATATATACACATACATTATAGATATATGTACATAGTATATACATACTATATATTACATCTATAATATATATGTAGATATAGATATAGTTATCCATATATCCAAAAAAAGTTATCAATATTTCTTAGATGTTTTATATCACAATATTTGGGAGCCATGAATATTAACTGGCATTCAGCAGATATATATAGTTAGTCTGTTGAATCTTTATTTTTATTGAATCCTTTTGGAAACAGTTCATTATAAACAAATGAAGGAAGGTAAATAGTTTAAATAATCTTTGAATGCATATTGTTCATTTTTGACTATAAATTAACAATATGAGTTGATTTAAATAGGCATGTCAGTCATTGATTCTAAAATTTGAACTAATATAACAGATGGAATTCAGCTGCCACACAAGCTTCTAGGGTTTGATTATTCAAGTGATTAAGATGCTATTTGTCAACTCTAGTTTACCACCCCTTTTAATTATATAGATAATCAAACCAAGAACTGCTAATTCTGTCTCCTAACTATTAATTGTTTGTAATTACCTACAGATTAAAACTGCATGTGCAATTAACTCAAAGAATTAATTGTTACAAGGGAATTGATAAAAGGGAAACAGAACAAGCTTGGCATAAAAGAGGCTGTAAGGACAGAGGACCACTGAACACAGTGGCATCTTGGGCCCTATCATGTCATAAAGATACATCATGCTTTCATTTGGACTTCTTCAGCTCTGTTGGAGGCATTGCATCGACTATTTCTTATGAACATTTGTTTCTGAAACAGTGTATTTGACAAGTTTGGATTTCTATTATCTTTGGGTCTTCTGCTGATATTCAGGAGACTTGGACAAATTCATCTATTTGAGATATGTAGTAAATGTTTGTCACTACAACGATTAACAGAAGGGTGAATATTTTAACTAGCTAGGAATTTGTCTTTCCTTCCTTTTCCTCTTCTTTTCCCCCCCTTATTCTCTTGGCAATATCAGTGTAGTATACAATCTTATCAGTTTTCTGTGAGCCATCTGAGTAATTCAAATTTCTAAAATAACTATGCTTATTAGATTTTAGAAATCTCTCACCTGTGTAAACAATTGGCTCATTGTTAATTACACAAAATGGGAAATAAAATAAAAATCCATGCCCAACTGAAATGTATTTAAAAATCTATTACCTGTTTATAAACATCAAGATGATGCTAGAAAGCGATGGGAGATGGTCTGGTAAAATAATATTTTGTCCTAAATAAAAGTAGAACTTAAAAAAAAAAATCTATTTTGGAGGCTTTTCCATTCCTTCCGATATTTATGTCAGTTGCATTGTATGGGGCCTTTCACTCTTAACAGTTTTGCCGCTGGGCCTTTCAATCAATGCCAAGTCAGTCTAGGAGCGTGCATAGTACATATGCTTGGGGCACAGCATTGTATATAGTTTTGGGGGGAATACAAAACAAGTGAAAGACAGTTAAGTCTAGATAGGGAAATAAGATATACAGAAGACAACAACATAACATGAACCAGTGGTATAGTAATACTTTTCAGAAAGAGTCTAAGTATTAAGGAAATTAAAAGCAGGAAGACTCGGTATGGGTAGTTATTTAACGATCTTTTTTTTTTTTTTTTTTTTTTTTTTACTTTCAGAGTTAGCTGCTTTGTAGCTAGTAACTCCTTGTTAACCTGTTGAAACCATTTTGGTATTTTGATAATGTATTTTCCTCAGATTTGTTTAATCTCAGAGTATTTTATTCTATGCTGCTGGCTGATAAACTGGGATTATTGATAAGATTTCTTATTTTTTTCATCTATCTATATACAGCCTATGCTTGCCCCCAATCTGTCTCTGTCTCTCCCTCTCCCTCTCCCCCTCCCTGCCTCACCCCCGCACCCCTAGAATTCAGAATCTTCATTTCTTTGTGGCCTTATCTGTGAAGATTGTTGGCTCCATGAAGGGTTTGTAAAGATTTAGTTTGATGTAGGACTTTGGTCTTCAAAACGATCAGTTTATAACTTTCGACTGACTTTGAGAAATAAACCAGAATTTGTGGCATGTCACCTTCTGTGCCTGGCTTCTGAGGAGGAGTCATTAGCATAACATCAGTGTGTGAATGATTACCTTGAGGATTTTAGTGGAGACTTTCCTGCTTCCTGAAGTAGAAAAGTTATAGCTATATTTTCTAGTCTGATGCCTATATACTGGAGGAAATAATGAATGGCCTTCTCAACTACATGAGTCTTGTTTTGTGGATAAGCAAGATAAAATATTTGAAATGCTCTGGGCTCTCTTGTTAAAATAAGTTGTATGGCATTTAGTTTCATTTTGGGTTGGGCTCTTCAGTGATCAGGGTTTCCCATTTTCATGCAGGATTTAACATCATAAGGCTAATTCTTGTTCACTAGTGTTTGCATAGCTACCTTAATCTCATTGCTAATGAACTGGAAGCACAGAGCAATTCCAAGTAAGATACTGTGCTTGTCCTGGAAGAGTTCATACATTTAAAAGGGAGTTTGGAAAGAGAAGCCTCCAGGGGTAGTGCTAGTGAGTCAAGGAGTGCTTCAAATTAATCAAAAAAGCTGTGAGGGCTTACACGTCTCTAAGAACTCTTATGCTATCCTATATTTCCCCAAGTTTATAAAAGTCCTCAATTAAAGTGTAACACATATGGCGTTTCTTTTGCTATCCTCTTCCCAGGTTCTAATATTTTCAGGTTCTCTGTTATCTCCCTGTTATTGACATTTGCTTGTATTAAAGGATTTCATTTGTTTATATTGAGTTGTGATTAAAGTATGCAACTTATCATGTTTTCTAGAGATGTTGCCTTTTAGATAGAGGGCAGAGATTCTTTTTGACTGAAATGAAAGAAATGCACATACAATTAAAATGGGATAGGTCGAGTATGTGATTGATTAGGATGGTTCTGAGATAGCATCACATTTCTAAATATTTTATGTTACCACTCTGCCTCCCTATGGGACACTTAACTTATGATCCTTTAATAAATGGAAGCAATAAAATAAAAGCATTTATTACTTTTGAGTTTTCTCTAAATTTGCTTGAAATTTACCAGTCCATAGATGACTATTAAATTGAAATTTTCAGGAAAGAATGTATATGTATATGAATAAATGTTAGAAAGAAAAACGGAAATGTGAAAATAGTTCGATTCATTTGGATGGCAGGATTGAACTGAATTTGTAACTTTTTGAAATTATTTATATTTCTGAGAAATAAACAAATCTTAAATTTCCTCCTTGTCGTTAAAGAAGTAAGTTTTCTGCAGAAATCCCATGTAACAACTGCCATTAGACCGAGGAAATATGTGGGTATATGCTGGCTAACCTTTTGCTCTTTCAACCTATTTGCCTTAAGTACTTTGCAATTACATAGCTTGTGCCTTCATAATAATTCTGAATTTTCCTTTATAGTACTTACGTAGCAGGGAGAAGAATGTTTCTTTTATTTTTGTAAATGCTATTCACAAATATGATTTTGCTTTAAGTCTCATTTAAAAAAGTAGTCAATGTTCTTGAAGAGAAGAGAGTCAAAAGAAGGAGCCTGTTATGTTTCTGAGGGGCACACTATCGCCAATAAAAACACCAGAGCTTTATATTATGAGGGAGCCAATTAATTGAGGCCTCTGTCTTTGGATGCTGTCACATCTTTACGTCTCTCTGATTATATGACAAGATGCAATTTTAATATATGATAATTGGGCCATAAAGATGATTTACTTTCCTTTTTGTAGCATTAAGCAGTATGATCAGTGTGTACTTTTCCTGGATAAATATTGCTTTAACCTACATTGATATTTCTAACAGACAAAGCATTCAACGATTGGAGAGGAATTTTGTCATTAAGGACTTCCCGTTCCACTCGAGGCTCCAGTTTTCCTAGTTTCTCTGGATCATCATTTCGGGAATATTATGCCGTAAGTATTTGTAAAACTGGACACAGAGTTGAATTACTATTTTTCTGGCAAATTGTTGGGTTAATTTTGATATAACATGTGAGATTTTACTATGGACCTATTTCATTCTTAAAATGATTCTTTATTGAAATTCATCTTTTTTTCCCCCAAAGCAGTGCTTTAAGTTCTGTTATCATATCTTATGTAAATCTTGCTGATCATTTTTACTCCTAAATATGTGTATTAATTTTTATTTGAAGAGCACTAATAGCCAAAGTGACCATCACAATAGTTTTCCCTAAACGTGAGAATCACTATTTTTATAATGATACTTTACCTAAGAAAATAGAATGGAGGCCAGTGGAGAATGAAGACATCTACCATGTTTCCCTGAAAATAAGACCGGGTCTTATATCAACTTTTGCTCTGAAATACACATTAGGGCTTATGTTCAGAGGATGTCATCCTGAAAAACCACGCTAGGGCTTGTTTTCTGATTAGGTCTTATTTTTGGGGAAACACGATATTAGGAGTGTCACAATTAGAAGACTAAAAAATCCAAGGGAAATTTTATGAACACACAGTGATGGTTTTATGAATGAAGGCTCTCTAAATAGAGACATGGGGATCTGGGGTTTGAAAATGGGAAAAAAGACTTTAAGTTTATCTTTTTAACAGGTCATGTCCTAACATGTCTCCATGTAAATAGTAGGATAAACTACTGTGATTCTGATGTCTTTTGCAACAATTTCTTAAAAGACTGCAAAACGCTATTTTACAACACTGTGTCTCACAGTGTCTGTATATATGTGTGGGTTTCTTACGTCTCCTATGTGTTCTGTTCTGCGTGTGAATGTGTCTGTCTCATCCTTTCTGTCTTTTTGTCTTTTCATATCACCACATTATTTTTCTTCTTGTCCTTTGTATTAGTGTTTTTGGGCTGCCGTAAGAAAATGCCACAGACCAGGTGGCTTAAACAACAGAAATGTGTTTCTCCAAGTCTTGAAGGCTGGAAGTCCAAGATCGAGATGCCAGCAGGGCTGGTTTCTCTTGGGGCCTCTTTCTCCTTGGCTTGCACACAACTGCCTTCTTACTGTGTCCTCATGTGGCCTTTCCTGTATGTGTCTCTGGTGTCATGCCGTCTTCTTATAAGGACACTCATCATACTACTAGGCCCTACCCTATGACTTCCATTACTTGAATTACCTCTTTAATGCCCTCAACTCCAAATATAGTCACACTGCTGGTTAGTGCTTCAACATATGAATTTTGGGGAGACACAATTCAGTACATAACACCATTAGACATCAGACATATATGGAAAAATTATTTTTCCTATCATTTGAATAGTTCTTTACTGTTTAATAAAAACAAAAAACAAATGTTGAGTTTTATATTTTTCCTGTAAACCTAGCCTTCTGAATTGCATCATTTTTGAACTTATGTTGCTAAATTCTTTGTAAATAAATTTACTAAAACAGAACCATTGCAACCCTGTTATAGATAAGGACATTATGTGAATATTATTAAGGAAAAATTATATAAATTTTTGATAAAGAAATTATATGAATATTATGTTTCTGAAATTCTGATAGCTTTTGTAATTTACTACTTTCAGAATATGTTAATTAATAATAGTAGAGACAGTTACCTCCAGCTAACAGGATATATATTTCTAATGCATACATGTCCTTAATAAAAGTAATACCCATAGAAGGCTGTTTTTTTATTATCTTCAAGTAAAGGTGAAAGAATGAACTGTGCTTCTAAGCCTTCCAGCTCTACCCTGTTTTAGGCTGACAGTTTAGAGACTGCTTCTAGCTGTGTGAAAAAGGACAGTTAAACATATTTCTTTTGGGGATACATCTGGCAAGAGTAGACTTGATTCTAGAGAGCTTTGAATGCAAGACAGGGGGGGGTCTTTATTCATTGCTGAGTGGGAAATTAGTAGCCCAAAGGGCTACTAACCATGGCTTGGACATAATAGATGGTGCTTCAGGTATGTGCCCCTGTATATTTGGCTTCTTCCTCCTTCCCCCACGAGGAACAAACAAATCCTATATAAGAGAGGGGAAAACAAGTCACTGGTCATACTTTTTTTTACCGTATTTACAGCTTCATCTCATAAACAAAAAATAAACAACAAAAAAAAATCCATTGGTTTTGTAGAAATATATATTTTTTCTTTTTTATGGAACGCTTCACGAATTTGCGTGTCATCCTTGTGCAGGGGCCATGCTAATCTTCTCTGTATCGTTCCAATTTGAGTATATGTGCTGCCGAAGCGAGCACTAGAAATATTTTTAAGAAATGAAAATTTTCAAATATAACATTGTTCTTTACATAAGCTTAATTTTGACCATAGAATGGGTTTGGCTAGATTTTTCACATGAAATTTCTTATCACTTTTCTCTGGAGAATTTTCTTGAAACATTTTAGTAAAAGAAAATTGTAAGAATCTAAGGAAATATTGTTCTTTTAACTTGGAAATTTAGATATCTTTTTGTAATTCTTTACTAAATTATACAGTCAGAATACTTTGGGCTACCCTTGAAAGATTTTATTACAAAATAAAAAATAGTAAATGAATGTTTAATTATAAAAAGTCTTTGTTCATTTCTTTCTCCCACATCACAATTTCTTCTTTCTTCTCTTTTCCTTCCCCAACTCCAATATAAAACTATGTATATAAAATATAAATAGCTGCAATTAAAAGCCCACATCTCAATAGTTATATTGTCTTGCAGCAATATTACCTGGGCCTGAAGTGTATTTTTATAGTCATAATTTATTTTATATTATTAAATTTTGACTTCTAGATAAAAATTCTTACTCTTGTTCTGGTTAAGATACTTACTGGGAAAAATTAAGGAGGCACCCCATGAATATTTTAGCAAAAGTAGGTTAAGATGTATAGTCACAGTAAATTGGTCAAGATTTATATGTAACATTCTCATGAAGTTTTAAAAGAAAGCTTGAGGAATGCAAGATTTATATGTAATGTTACTTAGATTTACCAATGTGCCGTCACTTAACTATATGGCAATCCCACCTATACTAAATCATATTTAAAAATGGAGGGCTAGGTAAAGAAATGGGATAATTTTAAATTTGTATTTTTGGATCAATTTATTTTGATTTTATACAGAAAAATCTTAATCTACACACTTTTCATTTCTTTTATTATTAAAGACCATTGGATTTTTACTTTTGGAAGCTACTTCACCATATTTCTATATTGTGGAAGCCAAAAGATTCAACTAAATTCATTCAATCATATTGACCCTTTATTCTGAGATGTTCTCATTTGGGAAAGATATTTGAGGGGCACTAGTAATAATGCCCACTATAGTTCTAGTCCTACAGTTGCCTTTCAACATGTGTGAGTTGTGTGTATGTGTGTATATGTGTGTGTGTTTTAGTTTTTTTTGTTTTTTTTTTAAATAAGATGGAGTGTGATTGTTATCGAAACCTGGATGAAAGAATGAAAAGTTGAATGTAGAGAGCATTTGAACAGATACTAGTTTAACGGAGTGAACAGGCTGTACCTGCCCTGGGGAACCCCCCCTCCTGGGAAACTATGGCCACTCGGTCTCTAGTAAAGGGAACATTAACTAAATTTCTTGAAAAGTAATGAAAGAGAACAAACTGTCAAAAGGCAGCCAAAAAAGGCAAACATCTGTTACTGAACATGTCTCACTTCACTTCCTTTCAATGTTCTTAGGAATAAATTTATGAACTAGGGGAAGGTTCAGCACTAATTAGCTTGTTTTCATCAAACAAAATGCACCAGACATGGATATTGAATATGAATAAAAATGTTAGTAGTAATAACAAGTAGACGTAGAAACTGCCAGTGGGCATAGAGAGTGCTGGTATCCAAGGTTATGATCAGAGGCTTTGGATATTGCTGTGTATGTTAACGTTGTGTTGACTTAGATTTCCTGTAATTTGGTTTTTTAAATGATCAGAAAATAATGTTTAAAAGGTCACGTGTGTTCATTAAACAATAAATGGATGTGATGCAAAGTTTTCTCTTTAGTTATACACTTTTAGGCTAATGAAATGTTAGAATGATTTGGAATATCAAATAGAGAGCTACTCAAAGGCAATGTTTTGTAGTACAAGCACCAACAGTAGTGATAGTTGTAGCTTGTAGCAGTTGTACAGATTTGGGATCCTTTACTCGAAACTCTTACGGCCAGATGTATTTTGGAATTCAGAAAATTTCAAATTTTAGAAAGGTAACAGGACAGGTGGATCTGCAGTCAAATTTGTAATCAAAACATGTTGATGTTGTACAATAAAGCATAAGACTATTCTCAGTAAGTGGGAGCTAGAAGTCACTATATAGGCCTTTTGTTGGTTGGTTCAACTCAGGTTTGCCACCAAAGGTCAGGTGAGTGAAATTTTACCTCCATATGTGTTATGAAAAATGTCTTGATTTTCAAAGGTTTTTGGTTTTCTGAGTCTCAAGTAAGGAATCGTAGACCAGTGGTAGTAATAATACTAGTACTAGAAATAATGGTGGTAGTAGTAGTAGATAAAGATAGATGGGGAAGATAAGGAGATAAGGACATACACACACAAATAGTTCGTTGTATGGGAAAACATCATCATATATTCATTGCTCTTAATTTTTGTGCAGGATACCCTAAAATTAATTGTGAAAAGTCTGTGTTTATTTGATTCCCAGTGGCAGAAGCAGGCAGATGTGATAATACATCTCTGACAGATGCTACCTCCTGTGAGAGTTCTTCCCTGAACCCCACCTGAAAGAGCATCACTGACTTTATTTTTCAATGGATTCCAACCTGACAGTACATTATTTATCTCGTTATTGGTTTCTTCTTGGCCTTCCTTAGTTAAATGTTGGCTTCACAAGGCTGAGGGTATTTTAGATCACTGATGCAGCCACGGTGCCTAGAATAGTTTCTGTCATAAAGCAGAGGTTCAGAAAATATTTGCCAAATAAGTTAATAATTGGCTGACGTTTCCTGTAAAAGGAATACAAAACCGACTTAGGTTCCCAAAGCAGTGAAAAACACAGCCATGATGTTAATAGGAAGAAGAAAAAGGAAAAAAAAAAAAGATAAGGATGCTGCATAAATATTGCTGTAATTAATTTTTTGCTGTATTGATCACAAAGAGTTGTACCATCCTTAATTATGTGTTCTGAAATGGACTTTCACCCTTTTCTCTTCTCTGGAGTCTATGACCACTTTCATTTTGTCTGCCAGTTCTCTTGTTGGTTTCTCTTTTTGCTAATCTCTTCCAACACTCTCATGAGAAGACCTCTTTGAGTTTTATATCCCACATGTCAGTGAAATCATATGGTCTTGACTTTTTCTGTCTGACTTGTGGTTACAGGAGGGTAAGGGGGGAGGGGGTTGGTAGATGAGGGTAAACGGGATCAAATATATGACAATGGAAGGAAAACTGACTCTGGGTGGTGAAGAAACAATGTGACATATAGATGATGTACTATGGAATTGTACACCTGAAACCTATCTAACTTTATTAACCATTGTCACCCCATAAACTTTAATTAAAAAAAAAAAAAGTAAAAGAAGACCCCCTTTGAGACTGCTGGCAAGACAGCTTTCATCAGCCAGCTGGAAAGGACCAAATCTGCCCCAGGGGCACAAACCCAAAACTCTGAGTCCTAGGAAATCCTGGTATTGTTGACTAGGTCACAGATGGTGAAACCTGGTTGGCGGTAATCAGGACGCTGCATACATTCTCTCTCATTCAGTTATTGTGTTGGGAAGTTATCAGGCGATGGAGATCCTACCACTGACAAAACTGTTTCAGGATGCTGTCGTCAGTGACCCATTCTTAATCTGATTCCAGTGTTATCATTGAACCAGATACATAGGACAACTTTTAACCTCTGATTATTTTAGGTCTTTGAATTCTTTTTATTCTATTTTTCCTATTCCTGTTACCACATATTTATACCATCTCATAAAGTCTTATAACTTTTGCCTTTTGCCATGTGTTAAAATCATTTTTATAAATTATGCTTGCAATACATATATTTAATAAAAACTTGGATGAGCCAAAAAATAAGGAAAAAAATCAACCATACTTATTATAACAATGAATGCTTTATAGCAGGGGTGTCCAAACTTTTTTCAATGTTTTTCACCAAGGGCCATATTCGGTAAAATACACAAACAGCCGGGCGACTCACTCGAGGTGAAGTACGTATTGCCTCACCTGGTTTATTTAAGTAAACTAAATATATTTTTGGAATTTGCTGCGGGCCAATAAAAAATGGATTGCGGGCGGGCCGCAGTTGGACCGCGGGCCGCGGTTTGGACACCCCTGCTTTATAACCTTATTTTTTCTTTCCAAAATACATTTGAACATCTTTTCTTATGGATTCACATATTTTCTTTACCAAAAAATCAATGTTTCATTTATGGATATAACATATTTTTGGTTATTTTGGACATTGAATGAAGCTTTAATGCAATATAGTGTCCTATATTTGTAGTTAAACGTTTGTGCATGTTCTTAATTTTCTTAGGACAAATTCCTTGCAGTGGAATTGTTGGTATGCCACCCCTTTTTTGCTTTGTCTTTTATTATATATTGTTAAATTGTCCTCCAAAGAAGTGTTGGTTTTGGACTTTACATAGGTTTTTAGTATATGTGCTGACGAAGTGAGCAAAAAGATTTTACATAGGTTTTTACTGCTTCTTTTACCTCAGAACAAAGGTATGCAAAGAAAAAAACAAACTGATAACCAACTAAAATTAGATAATCATATATGGAAAGGGCTTAGCATAATAGGACTGGATTGTAGTAAAAGCTAATTATAATAATTCATAGTAATTATATACATATAATTATAGCAGTAATTAATGCCTTTATTAAATTGTTAAAGAATTCATTAAAACCTTTTCAAGAATATATAATAGCTTATAAACTGTATATACAACATAAAATATATCTTAAGACATTAGGGTTTATGGAAAAGAGAATAGAAAAGATAAAGTTAAGATTTAGGTAGGTGTACAAAATACATAATTTGGTATATTATGTGTTAGTAATAAGTAAGCCACAAATTTAGCTGTGGATGTTTTAGCAGCTAATAAAACAGATATAATGGTTAGTCACATGATTCAGAGTATTACCATAAAACAAAAGCAAACCAGAAAAATATACCAAGCAGATGATTATAGAGAGGGTACTGTAAAATAAATGTAGTATATAATGTACTAAGAATATACTTTCAAAAAATGTAGTCATGTACTTCAGTTGACCATTGAAAGGCATGGGGGTTAGAGATTCCAACCCCTGAGCAGTAAAAACTCCAAATGTAACTTTTGACTCCCCAAAATATTAACTACTAATACCCTACTGTTGACCAGAAGCTTTGCCGATAACGTAAACAGTAGATTAACACATATTTTGTATGTCATATGTATTATATACTGTATTTTTACAAAAAGTAAAGTAGAGAAAAATGCTATTAAGAAAATCATAAGGAAGAGGAAATACATTAACATTTATTGGAAAATAATTTGTGTACAAGTCGACCAATGCACTTAAAACCTGTGTTGTTCAGGGGTCAGCTGTGCATACTGGCCCTCATTTTAATCATAAGTCCAAAACAAAATTTGGTGAAAGCACTTTTACAGGGGTTGGAGGACTTGGGGGATGTGGGTTGTTGTGTGAGGGTGATGTGGAAAAAATATAGTCCCAGTGTTCAGTTCTCTGCAGGTTGAGTTCGAATCAGAGAGAAGTTTTAGGATACCTTGAGGAGTGGGGGAATATCCTTTAGGCCCTTCCCACTCTATGGGTCAAGAGCATTGTTATTGGAAATTTGTTACAAATGTAAAATCTCAGAACCACCACAAATCTATTGAATCAGAATCTGTATGCCAACAAGATCAGTAGTGATTTATAAGCATATTAAAGTTTGAGGAACTCTGTTTTAGATAATTCCCTATAATATTTTACCTTTTACGTGAACTTTTAATAAATAGTGACAATGTATACAAGGTAATTCTTTTTTCTGACAGATACCTGAAGTACAGATATTTTATGTTAAATTTAGCATCATGTGGTGAGATAAGAATACATTTTCTTGTGAAAGTTGAGGAGTGAGACTGTAACCAATCAAAAATATCAGAAACACATTCTCAAATAATGAAATAGAACTACAGTGAATGTCAAAATTGGGCTGGGAAAATATGCCAGATATTTTAATAATAAAGCTTCCACTCAAATAGATTAATCTGGACAATTTCAATAAGCTGATATTATAAAAATCATCCAAACCAAGAGTGATAGTCAAGTTGTATTATAGTTAGGGGCTGGGGTACACTTTGACCCCCATGCATTTGATAGGTAGTTCTAAATTCCATTAGAATTAAGTTCTACTGACTTGCTATAAAATCACTGGATTTTTTCTAAAGAAGTGGAAAACAATATTGCTGAGTGCCAATCAATTAAATATCTAATGTATACTCCAATACTGTCTTGTTCACTGTATTCTGTTTTCATAGATTAAAAATCTTCTGCCTGCATCACCAATTTCTCATTCTGAATAAAATAGTATGTTGAGTCTGAATCCCAGCTACCTCCTACTTGTATAATCAAGGTAAAGATATTAAACTTCTCAACTTCTTTAAGAAAAGTGGGAATTAAAATATCTCTTTTGCAGAGTTTTGGTAAAGATAGAAGAAAATGTCCATCAAGCATATACTAGTTTCTCATTATTAGTTAATAACAATTTATTAGCTCTGTGACGCATTTCCCGGATCTAGCACATAGTGTATAAACCTCATGATGATAAACAAACACCATTCACAATCGTTTTACATCCAAATAAATCCCAAACTCATACACAAATGAAAAGGATTGAATTCAAAATTTTAAAACACTGCTGAGTTTATACCTGAATTGTTTAGCAATAAATTAACTACTTGCGAGGTTACCTTAAATCCAAATGGGAAAATATATTCAAAATGAAATAAGCACCTTATGTATATTTAAGCATTAACGTCAACATCAATATGAACACTAGCATATTAAAATTCCCCCAAATTGTAAAACATTGTTCTCATTTCCTCAATGTGAACTTTTAATGCTAGCTGATTAAAAAGAAATCAGCACATGTATTTACAGATTCATATACTTTAAAACTTCAGAAAAGAACAACTCATACCAGCAACAGCTGTTCCATTGCATGGCATTCTGGAATTTCAGAATTTCCAAGAACACAAACAAACCACAGGAGAGATTTGGAGTCATGTAACCTCCTAGGAAGTTGTGATATATCTGGGAAACCCATAGGCTCCCCAAATGTTTTCATTCTTCTCTTTGTGGAGGGGAGAGGCACTCATCTTAAGCTCAAGGAATTTTTCTACCATATTATTTTTAAAATTTCTATTTTTTTATGTAGCCATTACACAAACCAGTATATTTCACATATGGCTATCTACATAGCCATATCGTAAAGAATAACTCTAAAACAAATACTTACAAAGCTTAAGGAATAGAACTCCACTGTATCTTTTCCTTCCCTTCGTATCCTGAGGAAACCAATATTCCTAATTTGATTTGCTTGTTTTCTTTATAATTTTAGCACATATACACATATTCCTAACTAGTAGTTTTTCACTTTTGTTTTAACTTCATGTATATAGAATCATAATGTCTACTCTTTCTCTCTCTCTCTTTGCTCCACAATGGATTTTCAAGATCCATCAATCTTCATAAATGTCTATGTAGGCTCCTGTGGCTCATTCATTTTCATCGATGCACAACATCCCATCGAATGATTACAGTACAATTTAATTATCTATTTGCTGAGAAATATTTGGCTTTTTTAAAAGTTATGTCCTATTATGAACAATTCTCCTGCATGTCTCCTGAGGTACAGGCACAAAAGTTTCCCTAGGGCAAGCATTTCCATCATCAATAGGAATGTGCGTCCTGTTGCGGCAAGAATGGGTTATATCTATAGATGCTAGAATATTGATTCCTTCAGCTCTGGAAGCAGGTGGGCAGGGCCTGGGCTATGGGAGCTCAATAACCAATTATTGACTACCTGAATGAATAATGGATTGCTTCTAGCCACAAGCAACCTGGAGTAGAATGGATGTGCTGGCCAGTGGGCATATGTTCAGTTTAACCAGGCAGCAGCAAACAGTTTTCTACTCCCAGCAGCAGTTATGACAGTCCTTTGCTTCATATACTTGGCACCACTTAACATGTCAAAATTGTAACCTTTGCCAACTTGGCGTGTATGAAATATTTCTTTGTGCTTTTAATTTGCATTTTCCTAATGACAAATAAGGCTGAGAATTTTTTCACGTATTTCTAGGCCACCATTATTTCTTCTTTGTGAACATCATACAGTTGTATTGTAAAAAATGTGTTTGGATGCATTTCTGCTCTTTTTATTTTGTGTATTTGTTTTTTCCATTTTGTCTCCCGCCCCTTTTTCTTTTGGCTCCTTTGTTGTCTTTTTGGGAAATTGATTGACATATTTTCCCCTCTTGTTCCATTTTTTTTCCTAGTACTAGTTCAGCACTGTATTACTTTTCTTTGTACTAGTTTAGCATTTATATTCTTGATTTTACTTTTTTATAAGTGGTTAACCTGTAGGTTTTAATCAATACACTTGAATTATCTTTACCCTTTTCATTCCTCATACAGAAATCTTAGATTGCCTTAACTACTAGAGTTTAGTTCTATCTTATTTTTGTTAACCTTACAAATTAGATACTACAATTTTTTTTATACTTCATTGTTCATGTAGGTGTACCTACATGCTTGCTGTTTATTTTTAACCTGCCGGTATGTCTCACATCAAAGACCTATAGGATGATTTTCCTTTTTGAGCTATATATATCTTTTAGAAGTACCTGTAGTACGGGTCAGTTGGCAGAATACTTCCACTTATAGTGTATTGTTTTCCTCCTTTTTAACCATATATTCTCGGCATTTTGAATTTATCATTCCCCTCTTCAGCCCTGGAAGTAGGTGGGCAGGACCTGGGCACTGTTGCTATTGGAAAATATGCTTGGATGCTTGTCCACTTGTCTTTCCTTTCTAAGTAATTTGTCTGTTCTCTGTCTACTTCGAATGATTTCTTTTATTGTTATTCTGCCGTTTTATGAGATATATGAGTAAGGTTTTGTTTTTATTTATTCTGCTTGGTTTTCCTTGGTCTCCCTAAATATGAAAATCAGTGTCTTTTAGCATTCTGAAGAAAAAAAAAATCTTTGCAAATGCTGCATCTCTTCCATTCTTTGTTTATAAAATCTAATTAAAATTTGTTATAAAACCCTACTTAGACATATTTGAGTCTTCCATTCAATTGTCATTGTTTGTCTCTTTTTCTCTTTTTCATATTTGTTATCTCTTTGTTATTTTCCATATCAGCTTAGTCAATTTTGATAATTTTTGGTCCTTTAATATATTTTTCTAAACATGTGGAAATGAAAGCTCATTCTTATTTTACATTCTGTGTATCTTAATTATAGTATTCTCATTTTTGAGGTTCTGAATATGTAGTTTGTTGTTATCTTTTGACTCTGGGACTGATTGTTTTCTTGTTTAATGATTTTTCTGATTGTGAGCTCGTTTTTTTTTTTTTTTTTTTTTTGGCATTTTATTGTGAGAATTCTTCAGGTTTAAAATGCAGTTTTAGTGCTCCGTTCGGCAGCACATATACTAAAATTCAGTCTTAGAAAGGTGATTGATAATTGCTTTTCCCAGATGCTCTAGAGCACTACTAACTTGTGACCAGTTTATTCTAGTGTTTTTGCCTTTCTTTTGGGGACGAGGTTGTGGAGCATTGCAGGCGGTATGAATTGAGGTCCCAAAACCATGTGAATGAGGTCCTGATGAAGTCCTGTCATCAAAAATTACTGCGGGGGGCAGGGATTGTTTTTCCTTTCCACAGAGGTGGTCTCATGGTGTCTCTTTTTCTACTCATTTCTTTTTCTCTCCATGGAAAATTTAAAATCCTGGTTTGTACTCTGAAGATATTATGCTTCTAGTACCGAGGTATTATGAGGAGTGATCTCACCTCTGACATTCCTTTATGCTCTGGGTGCCAATTTTTGTCTCTCAACTGCATGGCATGGAGTTCATTAAAACCCAGATTCTAGGTTGCCAGGAATTGCCATACCATCACACAACAAAGACAGGCTCCGGAACTGATGCAGTAGTAAATTCAACATTTCTTGTTTTTGACCTGAAAGGAACTCCAACACTTTCCCGTCAATTTAGCCACACATTTAAATATCTTTCATTTTTTGTTTTTAGAATTTAGTATTGTGCTGTGATTTGCTATTATGAACATATTCCTGGAAACAACAGCCTTATTATATCTTTTACAAATGGGTTTCAATACTCAGAGGAACTTATATTGGGATGTAAACTTCTCTATGCAGCTCCCTCCTTCCCATCTGTTATATTATTTCCTAGTTATGCTTAAATTCCTACATATAAAAGAGTAAAGTCCTATAGTTTTGATTTCACTTGGAGGTTAAAGAAAATTTGTCTAGTGACTGAACAAGCTATGAACAAGCTATATTTTGTTGGGTCACCTTCTTCAGTCTCCCCTAATCTGAAACTTGAATGGCTTTTAGAAGCCACAGCAATTACAGATGATCAACATTACCTTTGGGATTCCTTCATTTCTCTTAGGAAATACCACACTAGAGAAACATGCCTTCCAAAATAAAGGCTTCTCTAGCACCCTGAGAAGATGTGGGAAAACTGTGGTTTTCCTGGGTCTATCACAACTCCCAGGGGTGGTTGTATGGTTTGAAAACCCCGCTGTGGTTTGTGTATGCTCCTGGAAGTTCTAAAATTCAATAATGCAAAGATATTGACTTGTGAAAAATCCCAGAATGGTGTGTTGGATGCCTTCTGGATCTGCATGTGTGCATGCACGTTGTTGACAATTTTCTGTTGAAACCATTTCTTAGACAAGACGCAGTAGCAGGGTAAGGAATGCAGCTCTCTGATATTTCACAGAAGGGGCTGGTGACATGACTGACTTCTGCTGGGGAAACACAAGTGTTAATATTCAAGCCTGGCAGAAAAAGCATTTCAGTTTATTTCACATGTTTTAATGTGTAATTTATAGTTTTATATGTATATGCTATTACTGGTTTTCTCTTCACAGTTGTCTATTTTTAAGCAAACCTTTCATTTTACCTTTAATGGTATGTTTATATATGCTGCTGGTTGGGTCGCAAAGCTGTTTTAAGGTATGAAAATTCCTTGCTACTTAGAAAATACCCTTTAAGTAAATTTCTTAGTGAGGATTGGGGGTGTAATATGCCAATAATAGATTCCCTTTTTATAGCAAACATATTCAAGAATTTCACACTAATAGCAGTAACATAGAAATATATCAAGCATTACGAGGAAAATGAAAGGCGTTCTTGCATAGTTCATCTATGGTTAATCAATGCAAGAATTTAATCATTAGACTATGAAAGAAATTAGCAGCATTATCAAAAGGAAAAAAAAAATTCTAGGTGAGGTGTAGAAAGAAGAGGGGGACTTGATGGCTTAGACAGCTGCTTCTAAAAAGAAACTTGAGGTGTAATAATATTGTGTAAATGATCAGAAGTAAGCTTGGTAAAACTTACTTTACGGTTAAATTGTGGAATTTGATAAAATAAGTGGGGGAAAGGAGTCTGAAAAGTGGTTTGGAATAAATCCACACAGGTTGTTAAAAAATTCGAAAATTTTGACACAAGGTTTTAATAAATGACTTATATCTTCAGCTAAGTATTTAGAATGTGTCATTTCAAGTGCATTGTCATGGAGAGACTAGGATTTTGAAGTTTAAGAAGCAGGTAACAGCTGAGAGGAAAGGTTTTGTAGAGAGAATGAAGTTGAGGCATCAAGGCAGAATGGACTTGAGATTTGAATAAATAAGTATGTAGAAAGTTAGGAATTAGAAGGAAACTCAGGAATCCTTGAAAAATGACTACTATTGACTTTGTAAAAGGAGACCCCCTCCCCCTCACCCCCCAAAGTTTCTAATTTTGTTAAGTAAGAACAAAGAGACAGAATGGAGGTTGTGAAAGAAATGAAGTTGCAAGAAAGTAACTGGAAAAAAATCAGAGAACATATTAGGAAGGAATATCCTTAAGCATGTTTGTCTGAGACTGTTTAACTTAGTAGCCCTGACATTTAGCACTCTTCATCATGGAACACATACTGATTCAGTTAGTCTGGTCAGGAAGGAAACATCTAAAAAATGTTAATTTGGCAAGTGTAAATAGCAGTATCACATAAAGACAGTATGTTCCAAGTCAAGCACATTGTTTTGTGAAAAAGTACAGAATATAGAGGTTAAAAATATATTTTTTGTAGCCATTAGTATTATTGTAACCCTGAATCTGTGTCATGGAGCATCTTGACAGCAATATTTAAAATATAGGTCCTGCTTCATGTTTTATCATGTTTTATCATGAATTTTACATGTTTCATGTAAAATTTCAAAAGTATAATATTATTCTTGAAGATGATTGCTTACTTTGAAAAACATGATCAAGGAATTATAAAAAGTAACATATACTTGAAAATGATGCAAACTAATTCTCAAGGTTATTGTTGCATTTTAACATAACTACAGAAGAAAAGGTAATCTTTGATCTTAAAAATAAATGAAATACAAGTTACACAAGTTAGATTGAGAGAGCAGTATAAGACAGAATGAAGAGATTTATGATTTGTTTAAAATATGCAAAAAATCACTGTGTCTGAATATACTGAGTATATTTGCAATACAAACATAACTTTCTTCCACATTTCATCTTCACATCAATCCTTTATATATCCTGTGATTTTATATAGGAGACCTCTTTGGCTTCAGTTGTCAAATAGTGGTTAAAAGCATATATGAAACTTAAAAAGCAAAAGCAAGCATTTTCTTGTGGTATCATGAGCACACCATATATCAGTAGCCAAGACACTTTCTGTTACAGACTTCTTATAGATTCTGAAGGAGAAGAAGGCACCAACAATCCCAAATCCATTAACCTTTTACTGATTTATCAATATTACCTCAAATTCCTCTTTTCCGAGGCCATTTTTCCTAAAGTTGTTTGTGCAAATTAATCGTCATGACAGATTGCAAAGTGAATGTGCAATCCATCAACGCCTGTAGGTATCTGTTTAACCTTTAGATCACACCAAATGACCAGAGATGCAATGATCCAGTTATTCTCAGGTCTTGGAGAATTATCATCCTGAGTTGTTCTTTCTAATGTTGACTGATAGTGAAGGATTATATAAGAACAGCCACATTAAACAATCTGGTGTGATTGTTGAAGAGATGCTCTTCAAGCTGACCATTACATTATACCAGGCTTCTTTTGAAGGGCTCCTGGAGGAAATTTTTCATAGAAAGTTTGCTTCTGCTATAAACATTATACATGTTAGAACTACTGTGTTTTCTTCATTACTTTGTATATTAGTTTTCCAGGCCTGCTATTACAAAATTCCACCTAACTGCATATACAATAGAAATTAATTTTCTCACAGTGCTGGAGGCTAGAAGTCCAAAATCAAGATGCCAGCAAAGTTGGTTTCTCCTGAGGCCTCTCTCTCATTGGCTTAGAGATGGCTGCTCCTTGCTCTGTCCTCACGTGGACTTCTCTCTGTGCACATGTGACCCTGGCATCTCTTTCTCTTCTTATAAGGTCACCAGTCCTATAGGATTAGGGCCTCAACCTTATGACCTCGTTTGACTGCCTCCTGAAAGGCTTTATCTCCAAATATAGTCATATTAGCGATTAGAGCTTCAACATATGAATTTTAAAGGAACACAGTTCATTCAATAACACTTTGATAGCTAGGAATTTGAGAGCCAAATTGGTGTGACACATCAAGAAATATCAGAAAATATTTGACATTATTGTTCTATATATATTTTCCCTTTAACCTGATTTTCTTTTCTTTTTTCATATGTGCTGTATATTTTGTCAGCTACTTTAAATCTTTTTTTTTATAAGACAGGACAGATAAGGAAGTAAGTAAATAAATTCTCACCTGTAATAGATTTGTATGGATATTTGCTCATTGAAATGATCACTAGGAATTATATTCCTGGATGTCATAAGATGCTGGAGGCAGTTCAGCCATCATACTCCTCTGAGTATACTTATAAATTTATATCATTGTTTAGGCTTATAATATATATTATAATAGAATGGTGACTTCTCCCTCTGATAAATATAACAGAACATCAAATAAAATTAAAATTTATAGACTATGAAGTTGTTTTCCTTCTTATGTCTACTCGTCTTTCTCTTATTCTAGAAAAACTTTATGAAAAAAGAGCAAACATCTTTCAAGCCAGAACCAAAGCCACAACCAAGGTATATCTTTTATATAATAACAGAAAAGTTGAATTTAATTTGCTTGTTTTTGGTTTTATCCTAACTTAAGTCTCTAGGTTTAAGGAAGTATAGGTTTTCAACGTATCTTTTTCAGTGTTTCCATTTCATTTATCTAAGGCAAAGAGAAAAAAAGTCTTATTTTTTTGAATATATTAGTGATCATTCAAGTAGACCAGGCTGAAGTTTACTATGTAGTAGCTAGGAAAAGCAGTGTAAACAATACTGTATAATATTTTGTTTAAAAGAAACTATATACTACAATTCACTATGGTAAGTGCTTTTCAATCTCTGTGAAGGATTCTTAGAATTGCTTTGCTATCTTACATACGTATAGCAAATTTGTCCACAAACTTCTGTGAAATATTGCTGACTTTGTGAGATAGATTGGAGAGTGAGATGGAAAGAAGGGATTGTGGAAAGTTAACAGTGAAGTTTCTGAAAAGGACAGGTTTCACACTTGTGTTTTATTATTCACTGGTAATATATTCATTTATTAATTTATCAAATATTATTTTAGTACTAAGTGCAAAGCACTGTGGCAGGCCAGATAGATGCAAATAGCAAAACCATAAACCTTGTAGACCGAAGTTTGTCAAAAGAAAACAGTTTGGAAATTTAACTCTCCAGTAAATACAGGTTTTTATTCAAATATATCATTCAGTCTACCTTTTCTTACCTGACATCCTTCTCTAAATTATTCAGAATGTGTAGCTGTATAAGGTTCATAATCCCTCATCCACAATTCCAAGTTCCAGAAAGCTCCAGAAGCTGAAAGTTGTTGTCAGCTAAGGTGGTGCTAAAACTCTTAGTGTGAAAATCTGACCTGAAATGACAAGTGACTATAATTATTCATACTTTTTAATTTTCCCACTTTAAGTGAATATTCATGTTTTACATACATATTAATATTAATTATGATAGTGAATTAATATTAATGTGTTTGATGACAGAACATTGCCCTAGACCCTGCTTGAGTGTTATGTAATATATGGTATACAAGCTATATTAATTTCCGAAAATTAAAAAAAAAATTGAATTCCAAATTCCATTCAACTCTAAAGTTCAAGTACCGTGGAACTGCATTATATGGTGAATCTAGGCCAAACATGACTATGAAACAATGCCATGCAATTATTTAAATATCCAGTAAATAGATATCTAATTTAAGACTGGATATTATCTGAGAGTTAGTCTCAGAATAAATTTAGTAACACTCATTCTGTGCTTATTATATACTTTATTTTATACCAGGTGCTTTCATTTAACTCCAATAACAACACAATAATATAAGTATATTATTGCCATATTACTGATGAGAAAACTGAGGTTGACTATTTCACTTATGGCATCCAGCTATTTGGTGATGGATCTGTATTCAAACTTAGATTCTTTAATTACAGTATCATTGCTATAGACTCTAAGAAAAAATTGTTCCAGAACAATCCGTGACTAAAATTTCAAGCTCTATGAGGGCAGAGATTGTTGATTCTATTTACACTCCTATATAGTTCCTAGAAAATCCCTAGAATGTTGTAGATACTCAGAAATATAATTGGATAAATGAACAATTTCCAGAGGAAAAAGGTAAAACAGATTTGTGTTTTGTCTTGTTGGGAAAATTTTCTTTCAGTCTTTCATAGCGTATTCATTTAACAACAAACATTAAGCTCCTGCTATTGTGGAAGCTAAGGACAGAGTGAACAAGATAATATCTTTAAATTTATGGAACATAAAGCCTAGGCAGAGTTTTTAGTTGTTATTCACCATTGAGGGAGATAAAAATTGTTTATGTCCTGCCAAGTGACAGGGACTTAGTAAACATGTCAGTCTTTCCATGGAAATTTTAGAAGGCCAACACCTAAGGAGTAGAGACTATATCCCAGGATTATAGGGATTTACCATAATACTAAGGGCAAAACAAACTGATTTACCCTAACAAAAGCATAAAACCAAGCTATGACAACTTCAAGATGATAAATTAGTAATTTGATCACCACCACCTAGAATAAAAATATCAAATTTTCTTCAATGGCAATCACAGAATCCAGAGTCTCTATAATGTACAGTATTTAGTATACACTAAATAAAAGGCTAGACATCTTAAGAAACAGGAAAATTTGACTTATGGCAAAGAAAGAGCTATCCCAGATGTTGGAATTAGCAGACAAAGGCTTTAAAGCAGCTAGTAGAAATGTTCAAGTACTTAAAAAAAAAAGTTTATAATAATTATAATAATAATAATAAATGAATACATTACCAGTGAATAACAAAACACAGTGTAGAAATAGAAACTATTCAAAAATATCAAATGAAAATTCTAGAATTGAGAAATACATTATTTGACATGAAAATTTCATTGATTAGGTTGAAGAACATACTGGAGAATGCAGTGAAAAAATTAATTACACTCATAGGTCAATAGAGACTAATCTGAAGAAAACAATAATTGAGAGAAAAAAATGTACAGAGCCTGAGTGACTGTAACTTAATATGAAGTGGCCCAGCATATGTGAATTGAAGTCTCAGAAGTAGACAAATAACAGGTTGGTGCAAAAGTAATTGAGGTTTTTAAAATTATTTTTTGACCTTTTTACTGCAAATCTTTATTTATTTAAAAAACTTTTTTTTTTTTTTTGGTTTCATGTGTACAAAACACTGTAATAGTTAGACCTTTATCATTTATACCCTTCACAAAGTGATAACCTCCTACCCCAATCTACTACCCCTCTGACATCGCATACAGCCATTACATTTCCACTGTCTCTATTCCTTATGCTGTACTCCACTTCTTGTGAATATATATATATATATATATATATATATATATATATATTTAACTATAGTTGACATTCATTATTATTCAGCTTCAGGTGTATGAAATCTTACCATTTGCAACAATATGGATGGTCCTAGAGAGCATTATGCTAAGTGAAATAAGTCAGAGAAAGGTAAACACCATATGATCTCACTTATATTTTTATCCTTTTAAACCGCAACTACTTTTGCACCAACCTAATAGAATGAGGCAGAAAAAGTAGTTGAAGAAATAATGGCTGAATTTTCCCTAAATATACTGAAAAACATCTTTACATATCCAAGATCATCACATTCTAAGCAAGATACATACACACACCCCACATGTAGGCACATCATAGTTAAAGTGTTGAGAAGTAAGGCAAAGAAAAAACCTTGGAAATAATCAGAGGAGAAAAAAATATACATTATACAGAGGGTTACATTTCTAAGCATGCTGGATGTCTTCCCATCAGAAATGATGGAAACCATAAGACAACAAAATTATACATTTAAAGAGCTGAAAGAAAAAAAATCAACTGAAAATTCTATATCTAATGAAACTATCCCACAACGCTAAGGATAAAAAAGGACAATTTCAGCTGAATTAAAGAAATAAGAATTTATTGCCTGATGATCTTTACTTCGCAAATGTTAAATGAAGTTCTTCATGCTGAAAGGAAGTGACACCTGATGGAAATTTGAGTCTACAGAAAAAATAACGTAGAAAAAATATATATATGTTGATTAATATAAAGAATATCTATCTATCATCTAAGTTTCTTTAAAATTGACCATTTAAGACAGAATTATAACATTATTATGATACTTAAAAGTTAGGGATATGCAAATATATATGACAATAATAGCAAATGAAATGGAGGTATACTCTTAAAAGTTTCTTTTATATATAGTGGTATTAATTCTAAGCAATATGCAATAATTTAAAATGCATATTGTAATTCCCAGAGTAACCACTAATACAAAAAGTAAACCTGAAAAATAATAGAAAAACTAAAATGCAATACTAAATCTACATGGTTAACACAAAAGAAGACAGAAAAAGGGGATCATGTGGAGTGAATAAAAAATAATGTGGGAAAATGGTAGACAAATTGAGTTGTACCAACATTTATATTAAATGTACAGAATAACCATTACAATTCAAAGTAAGAGCTCTATCCAAAATAAGGCTGGATTAAAAAAAAAAAAAAAGAATCAACTCTATGATGTCTATACACCTATATACACATATAAAAAGACATTAATTGGAAGTACAAAGATAGAGAAAGATAAATTACTTTAAAAAGATAGAAGAGTGCTAGAGTGGCTAGATTAGCATCAAAGTAGACTTCAATAACTATTTTCAGCGATAAAGAGGATATTTCATAATTGTAAAAGGGTCAATTAGAATTAGATGATAATCCTAAATGTATATACCTCAGTCATAGAGCTTCTAAATAAAGCAAAAATTGACAGGATTAAAGAATAAAATGGACAACTGCATGATTATTGCTGGAATTTTTTTACATGCTTCCTTTAGAAATTGATATAGGACAGTTAATAAAAAGAATAAATAATGATATAACAGACTTGAACAAAGCCTTTAATTAATTTGACCTAAATGACATTTATAGAAGACTATCCAACAGCAGTAGAATATATGTTTTCTTTAAGGGTACCTGTAACATTCATTATAAAGATAAGAAGAGAAAGCAATGAAACACAAACGGACAAGCAATAAAACAAATTAACGAAGCCAAAAGTTGGTTCTTTGAAAAGATTAATGAAATTTATGCGCTCCTAACAAAGCTAAACATGAAAAAGAAGAGATAAAACACAAATTACCAATATTGAAAGTGAAAGATGTAGCATCACTATATATCCTTTAGACATTAAAAGGATAAGAGAATACATAAATAACTTAAGCCAACTATATTCAACAATTAAAATGAAGGGGACAAATTCTTTGTGAAAAGGCAACATACCAAAACTAATGCAGGAATAAATAGAAAATATGAATAACCCATGTCTATTAAAGAAATTGAATTTGATATCAAAAACATTTCTACAGAAAGACTGCTTTAAGTAAAACAAAACTGTCACATATAAATTATTTTTCAGAGTATTTGATTGTGTTAAAAGCAGCTTCTTTTCTTGTGTAAGTCTTTTTCTATAAATATTATTTACCTGGTTAGTTTGAGTGGGAAGTAGTTTTTCATCATAGGTGTTACTAAATTAAAATTTAATGCAGCTCTTTCAATGATTAAAAATTGTACAGTCTGAAAGATGAGTGTTTATTATAGTTATTTTCCTGGAGCCAGTCAGCTAGTCTGAATGCTAAACATTTTCCTGTACAGTTTACCATCTGTTGCAGGCATAAAGACCTGTGGTAAAGTTTTGCTGGGATATCTAGCTAATATTTGTAGGGAGATCTTAAATATTTTAGAGAATGATAACTAAAGGGAAGTTTAGAGATCACTTGATTCAATCCTTTTAAATTCCACTTGAGAAAACAGAGATTCAAAAAGACTTCTTCAAAATCACAAAAGTAAAAAAACCCATAACTTTACTAGAATCCAACCCCCAGTTCACACTATTATTACTCAGTCATGCTGCTTTTATACTGTTTGTATCTTAAATTTTAACAGCCTTTCTGATGATTACTTAAGAGAAGTAGACTGAAACTTTACTGAATGAACGAGCCAATCTAAGAGTGGCTCTAGTGATTAAAAAGTGTTTTAGAATAGAATCCTGGAGAAAGAGAGAGGAAGATTTAAAAGAAAGGAGAACAATGTGAAAATAGTGAACAATATAAAACTCTATAGGCACTACATACAGACACATTTCATTTAAAATATTTAAATGACACAGTATTAAAATTTTCTTGTTTATTTGAAATCCTGTACCATTTCTATCATAGAGATTTCATGCTAACTTTAGAATCCAAATGTTGGGACTCTTTAAAGCTTGGCCTAAAGGATTTTTCTTGTTAGAGATGAATTTCCCATATATTTTCAGCTAGAGGTTTCTTTAGAGTCTGCATCAGGCAGAGTATATTATAACCTTCCATCAGTCATCAGTCAGCTTCAATAAGGTACTGGCTAATTTCTAAAGTACTTTTGCATTTCAAAGATAAAAATATATCACAGATAGATTGCCATTGCCAGACTACAGTAAATAAAAGAGAGGTTTTTTTTTTTTTCCTTTCCGTGCTTAGTTATAGAAAAAAAGATGATAGAATTCATTTACACATACCCACAAGCTTTGCGGGAACCCTCTACAGTTGGCAAATAGGACTGGTGTCTGCACCCACTCAGCAGTAGTTTTTAAGGAGGCAGTCACTTGGCTGTTAAAAGGTGGGGATGGGAAGTTAAGCCAACTAAAAACTGTTGCTGCTGAACTTGATTTGGAATTACTTCAAATTTGAGCACCCACTCCTGTTCTTGGTAGAGAATGGAATCTGTTGCCTTATATGGATAAATAATGGTAGATAAGGCATTCACGATGATTTCTGTCCTAGTCTTTAATGATCATAAGCCTAAAAGGCTAGTTTTCACATTTCTGTTTTTTTGGTTCATCTTCCTGTTTTTTGAACTGCAAAGATCTCAAAATTTGAAGGAGAAGAAAAGGTAGCATAGTAGAGTGTAGGTACATTTGCTTGTACAAATATGTGAACAGATGTGCATAAGACTTTTCATTAGCAGCATTATTAAATAAAGAGCTGGAATGCTCAAATCCAGCACATTTATGATCAATTTACTGTCTTGGGAGAATTATAGATTCTCAGAGTTTTAGGAAACTTAGAGATTTTTTATTGAAACCCTCTATCCAAAGTGTGAATCTCTGTAACACAGTGCCCACATAACCCTTCCTTGAAAATTCTAGGGACTCATAATGCATCCCTTCAAGTGGCATCCCATTTAATTCTAGGGACTGCTCTGATTTTCTGACACTGTGGGAAGCTTCACACCTTTCTCCCTTGAGTGGATACCCATTAGTTCTGATTTTGTCTTCTTGAAGGCACCCTACCTACCATTTTTTCCATTTTAGATTAAGCCCCTCAACTTATTTCAGGTATATATATACCTGAATATATATGTATTATATATTCAGAATATATATGTATTATATATATTATACATATAATATATATATTATATAATATATATAAAATACATATATAATATATATTATATATATATTTAGCTATATATGTATATATTTACATTTTCCTTAGAGTGGTAATTCAAATTAGCTTAAGCAACATGGTACTTAAACCCGTTTGCTTACCTAAGTGGAGATGCCAACGGTGAAGAGTATGGTGGGCATCTGTGCTTTGTCTGTTTAACATCTCACTGCAACTGATTCAACAGGCTAAAGTAATGTCAAGTTTTACTTTTATTTCATTCATTTTTAATCTCTGCTCGCCCCTGCTTGGCTTTAATACCTCTTACTACAGACTTTTTCTCCATGTGGCTTCTATCTATTTGTAATTGACTTCCTGCTCTTACAAGGAAAGGTATCTTATTACACACACACACACACACACACCTGGAGAAGTATTGTGGCTGACCTTCCTTGGATGACATGACCAGGCTAGGCAAATCCTGGAGGAGTCACATGATTGGAGTGCAAACAAACAAAACCTCAAACAAGCAAACCCTAAGGCTACTTTCTCACATATTCTAATGTGTCCCCCTATGTTCTCCTGTCACCTCTCCTTTATTTTCTTTACCCTTTATTCCCTTCATCTGTTGTATATTGCCAAGCATACAAAGAAAAAATGTTGTCCTTAGGGCCTTTAGAGTACAGAGGGGAGATACAACTAGAGATAATTGTAAAGTAATATGGTAACTCCAACGATGGAGGAAAGGTACCTAATCGTCCTCATGGGTCTAAGAAATCATTTGTACAATCATATTTATTAACCAGCTGCAGAGCTTTACAAGTAACGCAATCACATTTCAACACTGGATTTAGCGCCTTGTGACATTTACCTCAGATAATTAGCTCACATGTCACCTTTTCAATAATTCCACGGCTGCCATGACACGCTTTAAAATTGCATCTTCCACCCCTGCTAGCTTTCCCCAACCACCTTACCCTGCTTTGTTAATTAATTGAGTAATTAATTTACAATAGCACTCTTTGCCTTCTAACATCGTCTATGATTAACTTGTTTACTGTGATTATTGTCTCTCCTACTAGAATATAAGCTCTAGGAGGACAGAGAATTTTTGTTGTTGTTGTTTACCAATATATCCTTGGTGCTAGAAGATCATTTTACACTGAATGAATGAATGAATGTCTAAATATTTGTTCAATGCATGAATTAAGTTTTTGGATGCTTTTTCTGCCTTCCAATGAATTTTATTCCCTTTCCAGGCATTTATAGCTCCTATCTCAAACTTTCTACTGCTTCCTGGGTATCTTCACTGGGCTATCCCACAACCACTTCTCAGTTGAAATAGTTATGTATTCCCCCTCTGCAAGTCTTCTCTTTGATAGTCCCTTTTTTAGCTAGTAATGATACTATCCACCCAATCACCCAAGACCATCTTATCAGCCTATATTTCTCTACTTTGTTTACAAAGATTTTATGAGAACCTTGAAAATTGCCTTCCTGAAATTCAGAACTATCATAAATAATTTTCTAGTATAGCAACCTAGTAAGACAAAACAATAACGGTAAAACAAATTAAATGAGGGAAATTAGTTCAGGATGGTATGACATTCTTTTTGTATACATTCTGGTTCTTGATACCCCTACTACCACCCAACTGATAACTGATAGAATCTGATATTAAACCTACTGACCCATACTCTGCACGTTTTATACTGTTTCTTTTTTTTGAAAATAAAGGCATTTGCCATCCTCCATAATTCTCACATTGCATTCATTCTTCAGTTTCTCAAAAAACAGCTGATCAACAGAAGAATCTGGAAAATTATTTGTCTGAGCCTAGAAAATTTAACTAAGAACAGCTTTAACTTTGTTTAGTAGATCTTTCCTTGGTGTGAGCTTCAGCTCTTTCCTATTCATATTTGTCCTATCCTTTTTAGTTGATGACCATTCCTCTTGAGGAAAGTAGAATCAATGCAGGCTAGGATATTGCATTTCCAGTAAACTACAGGTAATAATGATTCTGCTGGTCCTCAGACCACACTGAGTAGCAAGCTAGAGGATATGTTTGACTGTGTTCAGCATCCTCCCGCACCCTCAGCCCTGTCAATTCCTAGAATGACTTAGAATGACTTAGTTGCTTTCTGGTAGGGTTTTGTGGTTAATATGGTAACTTGATGGTACCCCTGGGGCCATAATCTTGGGATAGGAAGAAATCTTTGAAAATATCTACTAGAGAACTTCATTTTCCTGGGAAATGCTACCATCTCTAAAGCCACAGACTTACCTGCAAGTCAAATATTATTATTTAGCTGCACCTTTAGTCTCCCAGGACCACCTTCTTCAGGATTGTTTCTCACTGGTAGGAGAGGAGAATACATTATCGATATCTTTTCCCTGATATCATTTTATGGTCCTTTGTGTGTCCTGTGTGCTCATCCTCCATTTCCCCTAGCTTTCCTGGCTTATGACTGCTTCCCTGACCGTTAGAATGTCTACTTACCTCTGTATCTTCAGGAACTATTGGCTCCTTGTTTAGGACTATTGTCAAGAATTTTGAACTTCCTCTTGGCTCTTAATTATGGAGTTTGGGTGTCTTCCATCTACTACTTGTCTTCTCATGCAAGGGTTCTGCTCAGGAGAGTTGCGCATCCAAGGAGGAGGAGGGTTGAGCAGTTGACCATTGTAGCGTAGAGCTCTGAACATGTGCAGAGTCCAGCGTTGGTGAGAATCACCAAAGATCAAAGCATGTCAGCACTATCTGTTTTCCAATCTTGCTGGTTTGGATGGAAAAAACACTGGTTCACGGACTAAAGAGGACAGCAAGTAACCAGATACTGATGGCTGGGCTCTCTGATAAAATGGAGTCAGAGCATATTGCCTTACGTCACAGGCTGAATTGGGGACTTCTGCTTTCTTTTCTGGAACCAAGATAGCTGTGACCCTAGAGACGTCTTGAATCTACTTCTTCCTTCATGAGCATAGGATGGACATGATCCCACCAATGTCTGCTGAAGTATTAGCGGAAAGTAAGGAAAAGTCTGAACACATGAAATCAGTAGGTGGAAAAAGAGGCCCGGGGGCTGGTTCAAGGGGAAGGTCCTGTGTCGGTGTGATTCCTGCGTAGGGTCAGAAGGAAAATGTCCGAGGGGCAGCAAACAGAAGAACGGGAGGACGAATGAGGTATGGGAGGACGAATGAGGTCTCATCCCTAAATCACAGTAATCCTGCCCACAAGGAAAATAAGGAGGGATGATCATCTCAAGCAGAGAAGATCAGATTTTCAATTACTTTTTCATGGGGGAACTCGTAAAGAGGGAGAGTACGGAGGCAGAAACGTGGGGAGAAAGGGTCATAGAGTCCTGTGGGCTCTGACTGCCCACATTTCCTGCTTTTCTAATAGACTCTGACCTGTCACTGACATTGCTCCATCTGTGATGCTTGATGGTCTCCCAGATTCCTGGAAATCATTCCTGGTCTCCCAGTTCCCTGAACCATATGCGAGTATATGCTGGGGAATGAAATGCTGAGTAAATAACAGAAATTGTTTTTACAGTCACCTGAATTGTTGTGGGAATTTATATCATTGTCGAAAGCCCTATTCTAGGGATAAGGAATTTATGAACAAGCACCGATCTTCATTGTCTCCCCTTTTTAGCACTGAGTAGAGCACATTCTCCTCCATACCTGACTAAAATTTGGGTTGGGACCAGAGGGTTACCCCAAAAGGAATAAATTAGTGTTTTGGGAAGAAGAGTAGACAGTTCATCATATTCCCTATTTCATATATAAATAAGCTCATGAAAAATTGACAACTCTGGTCACTGTGCCATAGAAAAATCAGCTCCATTACACCTTTGGCATAAACATCCTAGTCATTTCAGGTGTCTTCAAAGGTAGTGTTTTCCAGTGTCCTATAGATAGGTACGTGTAGGTACCATAAAAAGGAGTTTTAAATATTTGAATTAAAGGGAATTCCCTGAAAGTTCATCACAGATTACCATAAAGTCAGAACCAATTAAATTTGACCCAAAACAGTATTTCCTTTTGCTTTTCTATTGCATGAAACAATAATTTCAGTTTAATTTATAGTAAATAAGCCTCCTCCAACATGTTTATATGTGAGGGAAAGCATAACTGTGTTTTTTGAACTGAATTAGGAATTTAAAAATCTCTATGTTGTTTTGAGGAAGAGCTGTGGGAATATTGAAACCAAGCAACAGCAGCAATAAAAAACCCATCTTTTTGTAGCTATGACATAACAGTCTGGGAGAATTTCTTCAGAAGAGAATCAGGTGTGGGGCCGGGAGAAGAAATCCCCGCAGTCCCTTATATCATTTACATTTCTGAATAGGTACCAGTGAGAGCATTTCAGGTAGTAAGCAGTTTAAAGCACATACTCTTAGGGGCTTTAAATAGAATATCAACCTCCACTCTTTAATATGATCTCATTAATGACACTGGGAGCAGCCAAAAATAGGAAAGCTCTTGTTGTTTTTTGTTTTGTTTTGTTTTGTGTGTGTGTGTGTGTGTGGGCGGGGGTTGCAACAGGCTACATTGTGAGGCATGATCAGGATACAAAAGCATTGTAGAAAGCACAGAGGAGAACACAGCTCACTCAGATATTTAAACTATTTAAAAAAAAAATTTGCCTGCATTGAAGTGGTGTTATGTTCCACTTCAGGAGGATTCCCCACCCTGAGGTGTTTTTTTTTTTTTTTTAAATTTTATTTATTTATTTTTCATTTATTGGGGTGACAATTGTTAGTAAAATTACATAGATTTCAGTGTATAATGCTGTATTACATCATCTATAAATCCCATTGTGTGTTCACCACCCAGAGTCAGTTCTCCTTCCATCACCATATATGTGATCCCCCTTACCCTCATCTCCCATGCCCCACCCCCCTTACCCTCTGGTAACCACTAAACTATTGTCTGTATCTATGAGTTTTTTTTTTTGTGTTTGTTTGTTTTTTCCTTAGACGTTTATCATTTCTATCCCTTACACTGTGGACCCCCCGCCCCCCATCCACTATCTCTCTGACATCGCACCGAGCCATCCCATTTCCACTATCTCCACTCCCAATGCTGTGCTCTGCCTCTTGTAAATGTACACATACCTACATATACATATATATACATATATATATATAATATTATAGTTGGCATTCACTATTGTTCAGCTTCAGGTGTACAGTGCGGTGATCAGGCATCTACATCTTCCCTGAGATGGTCTCCGAAATGGGACACGTGTCTATCGGATACCCTTCAAAATCTTTACAACATTATTGATTACGTTCCCCAGATTAATTTTCAAAACCCCGTGGCTATCTTGTGGTTACTGATTGTTTTCTAATCCCCTCACCTTCCCCCTTACCCCCACCCTCCCCGCCCATCTAGCAACCCTCAGTTTTTCCTCTTTGTCTCCAAAACCATTTCTGATTAGTTGATTCACTTATTCTATTCTTTAGATTCCACATATATGTGAGATCATATGGTATTTGTCTTTCTCTGTCTGACTTATTTCACTTAACATAATGTTCTTAACAGGTTTTGCTAGCAGGAAATACTAAAACCTTGGGGTGATTTGGAAATGGAGTACTAAATAATCTTGAGACGATGTTATTCATGGAAATGTATTTACATCCCTGTTCTTCAAAATCTATATCGCCCACGCTGAATTTAATGCATTGTTTTTAAACTGAAAGACCTCATAGAGGGGATCGTAGTAGACCACAAACGTGTTTTCACGCCTTACCTAAGTTGCTTTCAAATCCTACATTCAAAGCACGAGGGCATCACATGTTTCTACTTGAAGGTTGCACATACAGGAAACGAAAGCTCTTGACACAGCTTGGTAGCAGAGGATCCAAATCAGAGTAAATTGTGTAAATTATAACCAAATTGCAAAGCATTTGGACAAAGCAGGCATGCTAGTCTAATCAGGAAAGCAGTGATATTTACTTTTCGATAATGCAGGTTGGAAGAGGAATTGGGGGAGGACGGCATCACAAATCTCTTTTAATACATTTCTGAACTTGGCAACCTGAACTGGCTTTGTCACATATTTGCAGTTTAAAAAGTATTTGGCTTTTACAACAGCCAAAATAAGTATCCTTTAATCACTTTCAACCTATGAACAGATGGGCAAACAGTGCTTTTATAAATGGAGCATACAAAATACTTCAGTATCAGCCAAAACTAATTAGTAGCAATAGCTGAACCAAACTCTAAAACTGATTTAGTGTTTAATATATATTATTGTATAAGCATTAGCAGTGGAAAGGAAATTCCCTGTTCAAGTGTTTGCCAAGCTCAGTGTCTAATGTTCAGACATGATTAACTTACTAATTAACTTATTGCATCTTTTCTCACATATAATCTTCCTTAATGATTTCTTTTCTCACTGAAAACTGTTTAATGTGATACCTTGATCATAGATTTGTCAAACTTCAAGTGATAAAGTCAAATTCAGCTATTCAGCCCTGGTCTTTCTCTCAATCTTTCTTAGAGTGGCTTTTATAGGAGGCGGCTTGGGGACAAGGGGGTGATCTCTTTTATGGTGAAAGCTGGTTTCTATACCTAGCATCTAATGACTCACATTTTTATCTTCATAATTATTTTCTAAACGAATTTTATAGTGGCTGAGAATTTGTAAAATGATAATTCTCTCCACATCAGAATTGTGATAAGACGTTGTGAAGGAGGATACATTTTACAGTTACATTTGAAAGGGTAAACAAAGGATAGTTTCTACTCATTCTCTAAATCAGAGAAGGTTACTTGGCCTCCACATATTTGATAGTCACACTATTTTCCCCAAATCTTATCTACTTGCATCTCATTCTTTTACCCTGCATGAAGTTGAATATTTATATAATGGAGTCAGGATATATGGTATGACTGTATCTTTTCAGTATCACTGAAACCAACAAAAAAATGAAAACCTAAAACTGGTCCCCCAAATCACGCCATCCATTGAGGACTAGGGACTACCAATGCAGCCTGTCTTAAGTCATGTTTCCTTTTGAGTCTATCACACACAAAACAAGACGGGTTTTGAATTCTTACTGTGCTAATTATATCTTCATGGTCTTGGGAAGTCACCTTCCCATGGTCTTGGGAAGTCAATTTATCTCAGCATCACTTTATAAAATTAGAATAGTTAACATTTATTCAATAAAATTATTTTGAGGGTTAAAGGGGAAAGTGTGTCAGAAGTAAATGCTTAACAAAAGACTGCTACTACTGCTACTAATGGATTTATTTATTATATTTTTCTTTTATATTACACAAGGTATATTGGTCTGTTTCAGAAAATATGAACAAAATAGAAAACAAGAAACAAAGAATCATTTTTTTTTTCTTTTTCACCTAACGTCTTCTTTACAATCTAGTGTTTAATCAACCTAGTGTGTTAATCATCTATTTTATTGGAGGATTTAATGAGTCAGAATCTTATAAGGGCAGGTCTGAGCAAGAGTTCCTTGGAAGTACTTCTCAGATGGTTCGATACCACCTTTGATTCAGAAGCACTGCATTAAGATAGGCACAAATAATATTTGGCATGTTGCTTTCTGGCCTCATTTATATACATCATTAAAAAATGTTGCAATCATATAATGCATATAATTTAATATCTTCATTCTCAATATCACCTTCAAAATCATAAGCATTTTCTCATAAGTATTACTTTTGTGTCCTTATAATAATTTATTCATTGGATATAACACTATTTGCTTAGATATTTATCTCTGAATTTTCCCATCCTAAATGAAACTATAAAGAATATCTTTACACATGTAGCTTTTTTTGGAGATTTTAATTATTTTGGAGATTAGTGCTAGACAGAATTACCTGTGTTTATTTATCACAGGATAAAAGAAGCCTTTCTTCCCCTGACTGCGAGATATTATGTATGTACTTACTTATGAGGGAGGGAAGAAAAGTTGTCAGTTTGCTTTCTCAGCCCTACCCTGTGGTTAAATTGCACTCGTAAGGCACAGTTTTGACTAAACAAGTTGGTTCAGCAACTTTTGATTCTATATCATTAACTTGGTATTTTATTGGGTCAGTTTCATTAGCATAAATGGCATAAGAGATATTGATCAAAACATAAAGATGTCTTTGCTGTATGGCTGGCAAAATTAGAATCATAAGATATGACGGCATCGGTACCTTCTGTCTGATTGACAAGAAGATGGATGAGTTCTAGAAGGTTGATAAATTCCCTACTCTTTTAAAATAATTTTATGTGGCAGAAATATTTTTATTGTCCTTGTCAGTTCTATTGAGCTTAGGAGTTAAGAATCATTCTATTTTCCTCTTCCAGGTTTTACTTACATTATGTACAATGGCATAAGCATCTATTTTCTCTTTTTTAAATATCCTCAATTTTTCCAATATTCCTTGTTTGTCAGTAAGTGACATTCTATCAGATGGGAATTCCTTAAGCAATAGAGGAGAAACCAGGCTGGTTATCTAGGACTTAGCAGCAATCATTTTACGTTATAAGTGAGTCCATGTTCCTTAATAGGAACCACCACATCTAATTAAATGACCTGCCTTTAGATGCAATCTCTTTAGTATAGAAAATGGATACAAACTAGATTTTACAGTTATACCTTGGTTAAAAAAAGTATTGATTTTAATAAAACTTCATAAATACTTATGAATTCAAGAGAGCCATTTTTATATATTTAACTATTCTGCTACATTGTTTTATAGATAAAATAAATTAATATGTGCTCTTAATTGCTGTAGAATTCGTACTTTTGATGATTTATTAACTTATAATCTATATTAAAATTTTCATTAGGATTTTTTCCCTAGAGTTCTGAGGGATTAGTTGAAACCATTTCCATACCATTGAAGGGAAGTTTCATTCTAGTTTGTACAAGTAAAGTCAAATAAATTTGTATGTAGTTCCTCACGTAGAAAGGAGTTTTGTCATATTTTTAATTAAAAATTAATATCAATCTTGATTTGCTCTGTTTATTCAGTCCTCAAGAAATTCTCGTTCTGCTTGGATCTTGCATTAAGCAGACACGAAGTTGTGTGTTTCTGGACAAAAGGAATTGCAGGAGGTTCATGGTTATGATATCAGTTTAATTTGAGAAGCCTGTAGTCATGAGTCTTTTCCTTCTACTATCAATTGTAAAGAAAATGCTTTCTTTATAAGGCTATCATTCTTTTTACGTTTATTTCAGAAGTAACTTGTATCAGGCACTTTGGGCAAGTGTGAGAAAGGCAGAAGCCCCCTGTTGAACACATGACTGGATGGCATAATATGTATTTAGTATGCATATATTTGTTATTATATTTACTATTGGTATAATAACCAACAATATCAGAATGGAGAGGATGGAGTCCTCTATAGAGGGCATATTCATCCCACAAGAATTTAGTCATTGATCACCTTGAAATAAGAACATAATACTCACAGTGAGTACATTCACAAACCTCAAGTTTTTAAAAAGTTTATCCCATAAAGTGTGTGGCATGAGTGTCATTACAGGACAGAGATAATTTACCTCTGGAATAAAAATCTTTAAAAAACTCAATATGGCTTTTTTTTAGCCTTTAGGTATAAACGTAAGTATGTGTATAAGCTGTCTATTGCTGCAATAATATCACAAAATTTAATGTCAAAACAATACCTATTATTTCTCATGCAGCAATTTTGATGATCTGTTCCAAACTCAGCTGATATAACCCAATAGGTACAACTCACTTGAGTTGCATACAACTTGTCTTTTCTCCATGTAGTCTCATCCTTTAGAGGGTTGCTGGCTTGTTCTCATGTAGATATAAGGTTCCAAGAGAATGGAGCTGTGTAAGGCCTCTTGGGGCGCATGCTAAAACTGTCAGAGCATCACCTCCATTGGATTTGATTGGTCAAAACAATTCACAAGGCCAGCCCAGATTCATAGGTGAATAAATAGACTCCACCTCTTGATGGGTGGAGCTATAAAATCACATTGCAAAGATAGGGATATAAGGAGGCATTAATTGGCCATCAGTGCAATCAATATGCTGCAGAATGCTTCTAATACCTTTACATTAATAATGTTTTAGCTGTTAATATATTTATCTTAAGGGACAGAAGTCTTCTTTGATCACTCACTTCTTTCCAAATTTTGGACTGTGATAAATAACACAGCTCTCAGTGTTGTGCTGAGTTAAATACAATTATGGACCATTGTAATGAGTTCAAGGATCCTGGGGCTAATCAAGGGCATGGCATGGCTGGGAGGTAGCACTGGCACATAACAAGCTTCATTTGGGCATCATGTGCATGACAGCTTTGCATGAAAGGGAAGTCCCTCACAGAAGAAGATGTTTCAAGGACAATGACATAGAGCCACCACCCAGAAGGAGAAGAGGGTAAGGAGACTCCCATGGCAGAGGGAAGTCAGAGAGGGGGGTTACATATCTAGGTGTCACTCAGCAGCAAGATGAGGAGTCTTTAATTAACAGTTTCAATAGCCATGGTGTGGAGTCTTTTTAGCCCCAGGGTTTGTCTATCTATGGCAACAGATGTTGGTTGTAGTTTTGTGGGATATGCAAGGCAGGCAGACTCTAAATGTTTATTTGGGCCATGTTTAAGTAATCGGATGTCTAAGAATGTTGAGTGTGGAGCCAGCAGGCTTTAGGCTAATGGGCTAATGGTTCTAGCCTGATGTAAGCAGTAAACAACACAGGGGCTAATATACAAGGGCCATCTTTGGTTCATTTTTACAACTATGCTAAATACTCCTTGCCATTTCTAGCATCCCTCCTTTTATATAGTGAAGAAGGAAATTGTTGGTACAGTCCTACAGCCACGTGACACATCCAAAAGATGTGAAAAGTCATTGTAAGAGTTTGTTTTTAAATTTAGGGCTTGAATCTGAGGAAAACAATATTGGAAGAATTGTCAGAGGAGGCAACGTATGAGCAAAAGGCAGTGGAGCCTTTACAGTAAAAAAACCACAAAACAAAAAAAAAGTATATATATATATTTGCTTGTGGGTATATATATGTATATATGCAACTAAATATTAGGAATTCCAGCTTTTACAACAAGTAGATCACAAAGAAGAAAAAATGATTCATAAGAATGGTAAAAGGGATATTTTGTGATATAAGGAACTTTTATATTCTAGGTAAACTATATTGAAGGTACTGTTTTTTTCTGTCAAGAGCAGACTGTGGATTCAAAAATCACTTTGTCGATGTAACAGAAAGTAAATCAAATTCTAATTCTACACTTTTTGTATACCACATATGTAACATTTTATAATCAAGGATTCACAAACACTTCCATATTTTATGACTAAGCTCATCAAAATTGACATAACTCTGTCAAAATTAGGTATATTTTATAATTTCTTTTCAAACCCATATGTGTAAATACAGTTCACTTTCCATCAAGCCTTCTATAAATTATTCTTCAACCTCAAATTTCTCCTTTTATTTTTAACTTTCCAATTATCTAGCGTTCACTTTCTTCGATCAAAATTCGTATGTCTAAGGCCTAAGACCAAATTCTTTTCTTTCTCCATTGATAAAAAAACACAAAACATTATTTTGTAAACATGTTTGCATTTCTTCATAATTATTTTACTTAATATAGTTCCAGTCATTCATATTAACTATAGCTTTTAACCCAAATAACTAATTGCAATTCATAATTCATACATTCTCTCCTCTCTCTCTCTCTCTCTCTCTCTCTCTCTCTCTCTCTCTCTCTCCTCTCTCTCCTCCTCCCTCTCTCCTCTCTCCTCTCTCCCTCCCCTCCCTCTCTCACTCTCCTCTTCTCTCTCTCCTCTCTCTCTCTCTCCTCTCTCTCTCTCTCCTCTCTCTCTCTCAGCACACACACACACACAGTGCCTTTCAAACATTCAAGGCAACTTAGGGGAAGCGGGACTTTTGTGACTGCTTCTGGTGCTCCAACAATACACATCACACATCACACCTTGCAATCAATTGCACATATCAATTTAAGATTTCCTCATGTCTTGTTGCTAGAACATGGAACTTTGGGTATAAACTTGGCTCATTTGGGTATTTCTATAATATTTCTCTATTTTTTTTCTGAGAGAGAAAAAGTCATGACCTCAGAATCCTTTAAATTTCATAGGTAGTAGGTCTTGAAACTCTGGACAAGCCAGAAATAATCATTACCAATTTATCTCCATTCCATTTACCTCATACATTGAGACTCATTCTTAAAAAATGTTGTATTAACCAAGCAAAAATCCTTCTCTAAGCTATTCCAAATCAGTCTTGATTTAGACAAACAAACAGCAAACGTTGCTTCATTTTTTTTGCCTTTTCTGGTAGCTTTGTCTATTTAAATAAGATATTTCTCCAGAGGTCAAAATGTTATATTTTTGACTACAAAAGTTTTCTCAAGAGAGGGAATGAGAGAAAGAAGCAGCCACAGATACAAGAGAGCTAAATACAAGAAATTGTACAAGGCTAACTTATATTCTTTTGCAAGGAGAGATAGGACATTTTTTCCTTTATACACACAAGCACAGGGAGAACTAACAGCCTTAATCCTATATCTTTAGCTATAAATCAAAAGTAAATATGGAGTACAATTTTCTGTGCCTGAGAAAATCATACTGGTCAGTCAGTTGTGGCTACTTGGAAGTACGAAGGTCAAGGAGTCAAAAAGGATCTCTGAGGAAAACTTGGTATGAAAGTCTTTTGCTTTGGAGCTGATTTCCATTCTAGTGCACACACAATTATCTCGAATGATTTTAGCTATAATGGTATTCAAACAACATATAATACAGGGTGTTTCAGAAGATATAACAAGCTTCAAAACTAACAGAAAAGACAAATGAAAAAGACTAAGTTCAGATTCCCTGTCATCTACCAACCATTGTCTATCCAACAGAGACTAGATGGCTGGGTCAAATAATCAAAATCAGACTCCCAACAATTTAGTCATCAAGGGAAGGAAAATAATGGCCGTGTATAAAACAGAACAAGACTTATCAAAAACCAGCTTAATGCAGACATCAAAACAAACTCAGAAAAAAAAAAACGCAAGAACAGAGTCAGAGGTTTTCACTCTGCGAATCAAGACGATTAGGCCTGGGATTCACTGGTCTCTATACAGTGCACTTTTAGGGCAAGACTCAGCTCTGGTGTGTGAATTGACCTGGGTATCTCATTAGAATTTCAGCTGTGAAAGATGCAGAGACAAACACAATGAAGAGGAATAAAAGGATTTTTGTATGTTAAACATGACAAGGAAACTACTAGACTTTGGCAAACTTTGAAAATACTATCACATAAAAAATACAACATATGTGTGTGTGTATATATATATATACACACACACATATATATGTGTATATATATATATATATATATATATATATATATATATATGAAGGAGAAAAGCGGATGCAAGATTACCAATGTTCATGGTAGAAAGTCTGCAGTTTTCTCATATGTTTATCATCACTGCAAGGACCATCCATATCAGTATTGCAGGACTTGTCCTGGTTTCCAGTATGATGCCTCACTTCTGTGATCCTTAGTCCTTGCCCTTACCAATACACCAGTGTGCCTCACATTTGAGAGCATTTGGAAAATAAAATTAATTTTCAGATGATGTTTGGTAAGCAGAGTATCTGCCAAATAATGTTCAAGTCGTCTTTAGTTTAAAAGCTTCTGGGACAGAAAGGTTATTTTTACTCACTTCCCTGTCATATGGGACTACTGTTCCTTTGATACTGTATCTTACACATAGTTTGTGGATGAGCTTTGACAAGTTCACTTTCTTGTGGGTTTTCTTTTCTTCAGAAGATTAATTTTATACATGTTACATTGATTCTGGCATGTTCAACTTTCTCTGGAGGACCCTCTTGACATGTTCAGGTGATGTCTATGAAGTTTGTGTACAAATTACAATATATTTTCTATTTCAATATATTCACCACTGAAATGAATTTAAGACTTTTCAAAAATGTTGTTTTTCTTACTAACTATAATAAAACAAGTTTTATATTTTATTTTTAGGCTGAAACCTATTCTAAGTAAAGGTGATAAACATGACAATAAAATTAAAAGAATTGGACCACACATTGAAATCTTCCAAGTGTTCCGGAAAAGGAATAAATTGATTACCAAAAACACAATTAAAATGGTCACCGTCACGCAGGCGCAGATCAGAGGGTGGCTTGAACGCAGAAGATTCCAAAGAATACGGGACAAGGTAAAGCATAAAATATATTAAATATTATAACATGTTTCCAATTTTGAATGTGGATTCAATTTAGTAGAATTTTCAATAGTCATCTGGTCAATAAATCTATAGTTTTTCTAAATAAAGTTCTACTTTCTTTGGATTAAGAAAATGTTATGAATAATCTGCTTTGCTGACTGTGTCAAGCAAGAGTCTCCGAACAAAAGGCCTGGTTTTTCCTGGACTCCAAACAGTTCTGGGACCACTTTTACACTAAGGCCAGGACCCTACATTTGCACTATTTTTGTTTCTCCTTTGCTATCTGTTTATTCTCTGTTTAAAGCAAATGACCTTGTCATTTTCTTAGAGTGAGCATTTAGATGGTGAGTTTGATTGTTTGAGGAAATTGAGTTTCTACAGAAAATAGCAGAAAGGGATGACTAGGAAAACTTTACAAGTGGCTTCCAGGCCACTTGAAGAATCCAGGTGAGGTTGGTGACCAAGAATTGGAGTGATAACATTCCTCCTGCTTATATAATTATCTTTAGTAGTTAGGAAAACTAAGGCAAAGAGAGGTAACCTGTCTGAAGTTATACATCAAGCCTGTGGCATACTCAAATTTTGAGAATCAAACCTAAGTCTGTCTGGCTCCAGAAACTTTAAAACATTAGGCCATTCTGGTAACAATAGGATCCAAAACTCTTTGCAAAATGCTGGAGTGCTTTCTCAATTCAGGCTCAATATGGATATTGGAGTGTCCTGCCAAAAGCAGAGGCTAAGTAGAACTCCTTTTCAATACTGTAGAGCCAGTCAGGGTGTTCTCCCCGCAGGGAGCTGAGTCGAGACCCACAGGTGCGTTCCTACAGAGAGACACCAAGTCTGTGGTGATCAGGAATGGCTACGGAGGATTTGCAGCGTGAGTATGAAGAAAACAAGATTCAGTGATATAGTGGGTCAAGAACGTGTACTTAGTCTTTATGCTAAGCAATTAGGTATAGAATAATTGAGCGTGTGCTTCAGGTAGTAATAAAAAGCAGGGAACACAGAAAAGAGGACTGAAAAAGAAAAGAACAAAAGCCAGGAGAGAGAAACACATCCTTTGGCTATGTGTGTGTGGCTAAGGGCTTCACTAATTCTGTAGTGCGTGGGGAAGTGAATACTGAAATCACACTAAGTATTGTTTGTGGCTTATGTATTTGTAAGTGTGTGTTTGTGTGGGTGTGCACTTAAGATAACTATTCAGAATATTCATTTTTTTAATTTCATTGTATATAGGTTTAGTCATTTAAAACATTTTTCCTTTTTTTTTATAAGGTTTTTGAATAAAGACACTTTTGGATATTGTCCTATGTAAGTGTTTAGACAAGTTTAGATTTTAATCGATAAATGTCAGGATATCTGCTTATAGGTTTATAACATCATTTTTAAACATTTGAACTATGGGAAACAGTTGCTGAAATATTGCACAAGGGTGAAAAAATGTTAACGTGCAAACATCTATCTCAGAAACTGATAAGAAACATAATAATAGTAATAATAGAAAAAATAGGTAGGTAACATAAACTTGTACTTTATAGTAGGAGTAATATAAATGGCTAGTAAACATGAAAAGGGCTACTCTTGCTAGTAATCTAACATTAAATCCCATTGAGTATCATGTGGTAGTGGAATTCTCCAAATAAGCAATTCATTCCCTAAAATCTTTTAAAAAGACATGCCCATAAAAGGCAGACTGAAAAAACTTAAAAAAAAAATATTGATGTATAACAAGTATGATAAATTCACTATTTAAGTCAACAGGGATTGGAAAATTATAATTCGTAATTTGCAATGTCTTTTATATTTTAATACTGCTGTTGTAAATATCCATCTGTACATTTTTTCTGATAAATTCTATCTTGAGAAATGTTTAGAAATGGGGTGAAGATTTACATACTGAGGTATACATGGCATCGTAGCTGAGGCGTACCTCCGTGCCCAAGAAGCGCATGCTGTAAGAAGCACCACACTTTTTAACCATGAAAACCTCCTAGGTAAACTTCCAAATGCCTCAGATCTGAGAAGGGTTGCCTCATAAGATAAATTGTGTCTCAAAAGAATGTTTATTATATTCAAAGGGAAAGACTCTCAGTTTGGCTTTGGTGGCTGCCCAAAGCTCCTGCTCTCTTAGCAAATGTCATCATACCAAGTAGGGACCTTTTGGGTCATGTTTTAAGGATACAACTAAAACATTGCTTGATTCTTAATTATAAGCAAAAGAAACCTACTGACAGATTTAAGTAGAAAGATGTTGAGTAGAATATTGGGCAGAGATCTGAGAACTAAGCTCAGTAATAAGAAGGGATGATGAACACACGTAGCTCCCAGGACTCCAACCAAATCCCACACAGAAAGAGTCTAATGTAGATATTGAATCCCGGGTATTCTTGCCTCCACGAATGCTGCCCTTGAATAATGGATATTGCTGCCATGGTTACTCTCCACACAGATTTCCCACTATTTTGCTTTGAAAAGCATTATTAGTTTTGATTCAAAACCTGGGGCTGGTATAGATAATGGATGAAGCTTTGTCATGTGTCTGCATCCTAGCAACCGAGGAGGCTTGGGCCATGAGCATCTGATTTGTAGTTTCAAATTGTAGGAGGTAAGTTCTGCCTCCCACTAAGATTCATATGGTGGGGAATGCTCCAGAAGTGTGACCAATTCATTATTAAAACCCATCCCCCCCAAAAAAACCAAACCTATTGAACAAAAAGCAGACTGAAAACATGCACTGGAGAATATTAAATGTGAAAGAAATTAGCAAATATTCAGAATCTGCCTGAATTCTGATGGAATTCAGATGGAAGGAGGAGAAAAGGAAAGTAGTGACATTATGCTAATTAATTTTTTTCATTCAGGCAAAATTAAGAAATATTTCATTGATAATGTTGATCAAGTAAGCAATATAGGATTAAGCATAGTATTTAAAAAAAATCAGAGAAGAATCACAAAATTAAGTGAAGGGAAAAACAAAATGTTAAAAATAACCTTTAAAGAATCACCGAAAAGGGAAAACAAATGACAAAATCAACGACAATCATAAGTGTTATAAAAAGAAATATACTAGGAAAGAAACGAAAACAAAATTCACAGAATAGATTTAAAATACTAAATTCAAGTAAGTTAAGAGGAATAGAGTATATAATTAAAAGTGTAGGCTCTGGAGTGCTCTTGTTATGGTTTCAAAACCAATTCTGCAACCTACTAGCTATGGGACCTTGGGAAAGTTACTGAGAGATTTTATGCTTCAGTTTTTTCACTTGTAACATGGTATACAAAGCACATCAAAAGAAAGCTGACTCAGGAAATTTCATCAACGTTAAATACATTCTTAAAAAAGAATGAAAATCGATGAATTAACTCTTTAATTATAAAAGTCAAGAGCAAGGGAATAAGAACATTAAAAAAGGAATTAATAAGGATAAGTAGGAAACTAATGAGCTAGAAAATGTAAATATAATTGAATTGATAAATAAAATGGAACTAGCTACTTAGAGATGAAAAAAGTCCTGAAATAGATGAATAGTTAAAAAATTTTTAAAGTGTATTAGAATGTAGGAAATTCATATACAGAAAGATATAGTCAAATATAAAAGATTAGTTAATAAAACAAGATTTGAACATGTGTTAAAAAGTTAATTTTTTTAACATTCAGAGATTTTAGAAATCAACAAGAAAAACCTGAAGAAGTCCAGTGAAAAATTGGCAAAAGACATGAGTATACAGTTTTCAAAAGGAAGAAAATACAAGGATTTGAGGACGCAGAGTGGATAGCTTAGGCAAGATTTATCCATTACAGAATAATAAAACCTTCTTTTTTTGACTTGGGCTGACTGGGCTACATATTATAGAAATCTGGGCACCAACCTAGGAGGGCCCTATGAAAGTATCCATCATTGAAACCGGTATTCTATGGAAAGTCTGAGTATCGGATGACAAAGTAACTCATAATGAAATTCTTTGAAGGTCAGGGAGATTATATCACTACAGTGAGAAATTGCATGTATTTAACCAACCTAGGGAAGAAACATTAATAAACACATCCATAATCTAAGAAACTGGGTAAGACAGATGAAATGAAAGGGGCAAAATCAGATTACATATAAATAGCAGAAATATATAAGGAGATTTACTGTCTATGTTTATATTTTATAGGCTTTGTATCATGGACCAAATTTGAAAGCAGTTATAAACATATATCATGGACAAATCCAACGTGTTAAATGTCGACTTGGTCTTTGGAGGACAAGACAAATTATAAACTTTCCAGAACTAGAGGAATGGATGGACAGAAAAAAATGTAAGTGGTTTATTTGTTTCTGATCCGATTTTAGGTTTGGAATTAATTTAACCATTGAAATTTTACATATAATTTATATATAATTGCCCGTAAACAACAAAGTTAAACCATATTGCTGTAAGCTACTGCATTTTAAGGTGATGTATTATACTCATACATTTGGATTAATTTATTAGGAGCTTGTGTTTGCAAACAATAGAAAACTCATTCTGGCTAACCAGAGGCAAAAGAATATTTAAAGCAAATATATAGGAAAGATAGCTCAAGAATCAGATTTCAGAACATGAAACACAGCTCTACTAGACTTCTAGGGAGCAAAAAATAAGAGATAATCTCTATTTGCTTCAGGGAGCTAGGTAAACTGCTATCACTTTAAGCCTTTTTTTTTTTTGCATGCTCATTTTATTTTTATTCATTTTTAAAAATTATTAAAGTATACTTAGCATGCAATATTATATCAATATCAGGTGTACACAATAGTTATTCAACATTTATATACCTAAGGAAGTGATCACCATAAGTCTAGCAACCATCTGACACTGTACCACGCTATCACAATATTATTGACTGTATTCCCCATGCTGTACATTACATCCCCATGACTTAATTGTTTTATAAGGGGAAATTTGGACTACTTACTGCATTTCATCTTTCCCCCTTTTTAATTTTTCAGTTACAATTGATATTCAATATTATTTTATATTTCAAGTGCACAGCATATGGATAGACATTTATATAAGAAGTGATCCCCCAACTAGTCTAGTGCACACCTGTCATTATACATAGTTGTTAGCTATGTAATTGTACATAGTTATTACCTATGTTACTATTGAATATATTCCCTGTACTTTACATCCTCATGATTATTTTCTAACTACCAATTTGTGCTTATTAATCACTTCACCTTTTTCACTCTGCCTCCACGCCCCTCTCCCATCTATCACCTGGATAAATCTAGTACCCATCTGACATCATACATAGTTATTACAATATTATTGACTGTGTTCCTTATGCTATATCCTACCTCCCTATGACTACTTTGTAACAACCAATTTGTACTTTTTAATCCCTTCCCCCCTTTTCACCCACCTGCTCAACTCTTCTCCCGCCTGGCAATCATCAAAATGTTCTCTGTATCTATGAGTCTGTTTCTGTTTTGTTTGTGTACAGTGGTACCTTAGTTTTCAAGCGTCTCCATTGACGAACATTTCGGTCTACGAACGCTGTAAATTTTATGGATCTATGGCATCATTAGATAGTGAAATTCATGCTAAATTTGCAGTTTTAGGGGTTGATTTTAAAGGTCTGGAATGGATTAATCCATTTTGCATTACTTTCTATGGGGAAACCATGCCTTGGTTTTCGAACGTTTCAGAACTTGAACGGATCACATTAAAAAACCGAGGTACCACTGTATTTTGTTCTTTAGATTCCACATATAAGTGAAATCACATTGTATCTCTCTTTCACTGACATTGTCCACTCAGGACAATACCTTCCAGGTCCATTCATGCCATCACAGATGGCAAGAACCCATTCCCTTTCGTGGCTGAGCAATAATCCATTGTATATATGTACCACCTCTTCTTTACCCATTCTTTTATTGACAGACACCCAGCCTGCCTCCACATCTTGACTGTTGTAAACAATGTTGCACTGAACATGTGGATACATACTTTGCCTTGAAGTAGCAGTTTGGGTAAAATACCAGGAAGTGGAATTACTGGGTCGTCCTTTGTCTCTTGTTATAGCCTTTGTTTTAAAGTCTATTTTGTCTGGTTTAAGTAGTGGTACCCCAGCTTTTTTTGTTATTATTTCCATTTTCATCAAATAACTTCCCATTGATTTACTTTCAGTCTGTGTGTGTCTTTCAATCTGAAGTGAGTCTCTTGTAGATAGCATGTGTAAGAGTTCTGTTTTTTTATCCATTCAGCCACCCGATGTCTTTTGATTGGAACATTTAATCCATTTGCATTGAACATAATTGTTGATAGATATGTTGTTATTGTCACTTTATTATTCATATTTTAATCTTTTTTTCCATCTTAAAGAAGTTCCTGTAGCATTCCTTGTAATACTGGTTTGGTGGTGATTAACTCCTTTAGCTTTCTCTTGTCTGGGAAACTCTTTATCTGTCTTTCAATTTCAAAAGATAGCCAGGCTGGGTACAGTACTCTTGGTTGTAGGTCCTAGTTTATCATCACTTTGAATATTTGGTGCCAATCCCTTCTGGCTTGTAAAGTTTCTGTTACGAAATCAGCTGACAGTCTTATGTGAGCTCCCTTGTTCTGTGTTTCCTTGAAAATAAGACCTAGCCAGACAATCAGCTCTAATATGTCCTTTGGAGCAAAAATTAATATAAGACCCCATCTTATTTTACTATAATATAAGATCAGGTCTTATAATATAATATAATATAATATATAATATAAATATAATACAATATAATACCAGTTCTTATATTAATTTTTGCTCCAAAAGATGAATTAGAGCTGATTGTCTGGCTAGGTCTTATTTTCGGGTAAACACGGTAGGTAACTAACTTCTTTTCTCTTGTTGCTTTTAAGATTCTCTCTTTGTCTTTAACCTTTGCCATTTTAATTATGATGTTTCTTGGTGTGGACCTGTTTGGGTTCATCCTGTTTTGGACTCTGTGCTTCCTGGGCTTGTATGTCTGTTTTCTTTGAAAGGTTAGGAAAGTATTCAGTCATGATTTCTTCAAATAGGTTCTCAATTTCTTGCTTTTTTTCTTCTCCTTCTGGTACCCCATATGATGCAAATGTTTTTAGGCTTGATGTTATCCCAGAGGTTTCTTAAACAATCCTCATTTTTTGGATTCTTTTTTCTTTTTGCTGTTCCGACTGGCTGTTTTTAGCTACCTTGTCTTTCAAATCACTGACTTGCCCCTCTGCTCCATCTACTCTCCTGGTGATTCCCGCTAGTGCATTCTTAATTTCAGTTATTGTATTCTTTGCTTCTGACTGGTTGTTTTTTTATAGTTTTTGTGTCCTTTTTTCATGCTTGCTATCTCTTTGTTGAAGTTCTCACTAAGTTCCTTGAGCATCCTTATACCCATTGTTTTGAACTCTGCCTCTGGTAGATTGCTTGCCTCCATTTTGTTTAGTTCTTTTTCGGGAGTTTTCTCCTTTTCTTTTGTTTGGGACATATTTCTTTGTTTCCCCATTTTGCCTGCCTTTCTGTGTTTCTTTCTATGTATTAGGCAGGACTGCTATGTCTCCCAGTCTTGGCCAGGTGGCCTTATGTAGTAAGTGCCCTGTGGGGCCCAGTGGCCCAGTCTCCCTGGTCATCTGAGCTGGGTGCTCCATGAGTGTCCCTTGTGTGGTTGTGTTTTGCCTTCCTATTATAGTTGAGCCTTGATTGCTGTTGGCATCTCAGGCAGTAATATTGAGCTTCAGGCTGATTGGCTGTGGAGTTTGGCCACATCCCCTGCTTATGGACTGCTGTGTGGGGGCCTTGCCCCATAGATTGGTGTTCACCCCAATGGGCTCTAGTGCATTGAGACCACCCTTTGTGTGTGCTGCTTCCGGGCTAATTGGGTGGTGCTCTGCTGTGGTCTGAAGCCTATCTCCAAGTATGTTGATTCTGGGGCATCTTAGGAGGGGCTCTGGTGCAGGTCCAGGTCAGTCACTGCCTGTGACTGGCTTGGGAATACCTGGTAGGAGGTACAAAGCGATCCACAATTGGTCACTGCCTGTGCTGTACCTGGAGGCGCATGAGAGAGGCCATGCTATGAGTCTAGGATGGCTGCCACTAGTACCAGATCATGGGGAGCTCTGCAGAAAGCCAGCATACTCCAAAGCCTGTGGCCACTCTTGTAAGGTTCAGCCATTGATAAAGCCTCCTGGGTGAGGCACTCAGTGAGTCAGCAGGGTGGAGCTTACCAGGCCAATCAGACTCATATTTAGCCTGTGGGTGTGGGCTCAACACAAGAAAGCTGGCACCCATCTATTTGCTGCACAGGAGCAGGACCCCACATAGGGAAAATGGGGATTGTCCTTCCAGTCCTTGCCCTAAAGTTACACACCTCAGTGTCTCCCCATGTGTCTCTGATGCCCCCAGAGTCACCATCCCTCCACCAGAGCCCAGGATGAGTGCCTGCCCAGGCCTTTTAGGAGGATATTTGGGTTCCCTACAGCCTTCCATTCCACTGGGATGATCAGAATCCCCACTGTTTTTCACATCAAGAAGTTGTGAGAGCTCCTCTTCCCGGCACCAGTACTCTGGGCTGGGGAGCCTGGTGTGGGAGCTGGGATCCCTCGCTCCTTCATGGGAAACCTCTTTGGTTGAGATCTCTCTCCCGATTTTCAACCACCACATGTGGGACCAGCCCGTTTTGTGTCTCTGCATCTCCTACTAGTCTCCACATGGCTTCTTCTTTATGTCCTTAGTTATAAAACTTCTGGTCACCTAGACTTCAGATGGTTCTTCAGGTTGATTGTTCTATAATTTAGTTGTAATTTTAATGTTCACCTGATAAGGCAAGCACACTGTTTAACTGCTCTGCCATCTTGGATCTCCTCCTATTGCCTCACTATAAGCCTTTTTGTTCCTATGCTTTAAATTCAAATTTCAGGGCAAGTGCCTGATTGGTTTAGCTTGAGTCATGTGTCCAACAGTTTGCAATAGGAGAGCAGAGAACTTCGCTTGAGAGTTGCACAGAGGCTATATCCATTGGGGGAGGGGTAGCTCCCCAAAGAAAATTACTTATTGCTAACAGAATAACAGTTGAGGGACACTGAGCAGCCTGAACAACATATAGCCCTTATGTGTTACTTATTAGTGTTGAAATTCTGTCCAGGGAATGAATTTCCCAAGCTATATGTTAACTTTCAGAGATCCTTATTTCTATTGTGTTTAATAAATTCAGTATTAGGATGAAGATGGATATTACAGTTTCTTGATTTAAAAAGTAATAAATGAGGACTTCTGGTTTCTTGTTTTGCGTGTAAGGAACTTGGAAATCACCACTCCATGTTTAACAACAAGTGAAATAGCTGAACAGACTAAAATATCAGCAACTCATCTTGGATCTGTAAAATAAGTGAGGACACAGGGCAAGCTGCTGTCCCCAAGATTGAAGAGATAGACATATGAATATTAGAAGTCACAGCTTCTCAGAGCAGAGACTCACAAGCACAAACTGATGTGGCAACCAGGGCCAGGGGAGGAAAATGAACAGTAATTGATGAATAACTGGAGGCTCAGTGTGGACAACTCTTAGACTTAAAAATTCCAGGGGGACCCAGGAAAGGGGGTGTGGGGCACCACAATATTGCGATATTTACCTCTAGGAGCTTGACCAGATCAAGTAAATGACAGTAAATGTCAGAGAAAATAAACTATTTTGAAACAATGTGTTCAAAATAATACCGACAATATACTCAGTTATCCACAGTTATGTATATAGCTTATGTATGATTATGTATGAGCAAAGTGTTGGAGAGATGAAAAGTTAGGAACAAGAAGGGAGGAAGAGAAAGCAAGTGAGAGAGAGAGGCAGAGAAACAGAAAACCCTTCTCTCATTAGGAAGCTCCTGGCACTTCTTCTACTTAAATACCCTTTAAAAAAGTGAGAAAGAAGGAGAGATCACGCCTGTATGCACTCAGATTTTAAGACTTGTACATAAACTCTCCACCCACTAATACAAAATTCAGAAAGATATTGTTTTATTTTTTGCAGTCCTTATGGAATTGAGGTATAATTGACATATAACATTATATTATATTGGTTTCAGGTGTAAGACATCATGATTTGATATTTGTATATATTGTGAAATGATCACTATAGTAAGTCTAGTTGACATCCGTTACCATATATCATTAGAAAATGTTTTGTCTTATATGAGAACTTTTAAGATCTACTCTCTTAGCAACTTTCAAATATGAATACAGTATTATTAACTCTAGTTAATAATCAGAAAGGTATTCTTAATACTCTTTTGTGCATAGTAATTTTATATTCCATTCTATGAATGTAAAGATATATTAATATTTGTCAAAATATGTACTAGGAACTTATAGTTATTATACTGACGACCTTTTCTACTCACTTTATTTTTAGCTACCAACTTCCAAATCACACATCCTTTTCAAAATGCTCTTGCTATTTTTACTAGTTATTCTTCATCCCTAAAACTCTGTCACTAAATTAATTTTTTCACCTTATAGAATCTTGCTTATTTATCTTAGTTTTACTTCCATTACATGACTTCTTCCCCTTGATCTGTAGCTATAGATTTCACTATTTTTGCATGTAAAAATAATCTCTCAGTTTTTTGGGAAAAAATCCTATGTTGCTATGTTTTCCAGCCTTGACTCTGGTGGTTTCTAGCTGAGATGCACTTTGAGTAAACACCTTAAAGAAAATGAGGGGTGGGTCAGTTGGGTATGTGGAGGAAAAATGTTCTACTCGAAGGGAGCAGCAAGCACAAAGACCAAAACCCAGAGACTTTACGATGGAGGAAGCCAGGAGACTATCCCTGGAATGGAGTTTGTGAGCCAGAGCAGAGCAAAATGAGACACGAGTGGGAGCAAGTTTGCATCAGGCTTTATAAAGCCCTTTGGATTTTACCTTGATAGAGCTGTGGAGGCCTGTGAACCAAGGGCCATGATGGGTTTCATATTTGAACACATCATTCTGGCAGTTTTTTTGAAATAGGCTGACATGAGATGAGGACGTAGAGGAGTCCAGTTAGGACAAATAGTGCTCTGTCCAGCATAGGATCTGAACAGTACAAGAGAATTAGCTAAATGAACGATTTAAAGAATTACCAGCCAAGACATCCATTTCCTTGAGGTCTGAAGTAACTCTAGAGGCCATAGAATTTGCAAATTGTTATTTGTCTTCATATTCCTTAGACAATTCTCCATCCTTTCCATATTTTGATTGCTAATTGGGGGATTTGATATCTGGCAGATATCTATGCATCTTTTTAATGCATCTTTCAATGGCTAGAAATTTTCATTTTAATTTTCCCAATTTAAGTTTTATATCGACCCTAATTACACCTGCCTACAATATTAATTCCACTAGTATGTTGCTGAATGTTTGCTTTTAGGGCATACTATACAGATTAAGGACATTGTTATCTATCAATGTAGTTACAAAGCCATAATGTTAATATGTGCATCAGTCTGATCTAGTGAGAAACATCCAAACCTGACTGATTCAAAGAAAAACTCATAAAGGTGTATATAAGTTTTCAAGGATAAATATATTTAATGTTAAAGTAAAAAGTGATGTTCTTTGTGCATTAGTTTTCATTTCTTCAGAATCAGACCCTGAGACAAGAATTCACGTACAACTAACTTATTTGTGAGTTGATCCTGGGAACTACTGTTAGAATGGAGAAGAGAGACAGGGAAGTGATGATATAAAGAAAAAGAGTGTATTATCAAACAGATTACCATGTGTGCACCTGGAACTTAATTCCTCTTTGGAACAGTGTAGGCAACTCGCCACAAATGCTAGGTCCTTATCCACCAACTCCACTTGTTGAGGGCCAGTCTAGGGGGAGCCATACCTCCCTGGCATGTCTCACTTGCTGCACAGGTGGGCAGAGTGAAGTCCCACAGCCAGAGGGAAGGCAAAGAAATGCAGATAAGTCAGGTCAGAACACACAGAAATGTAATGGATAAGGCAATATGGATGGGGACACTTACAGCAACTGCTCTAGTCTGCTTATTTGAAAAGAGAGACAAAGACATAGATATACTAAACATGAATTTATGTTTATTTTACTACTGTGTTTCAGGATCTGGAATAGCTACTCATATTTAGGCAATCACTAAACACTTCTTGACTTTGTCGCTGTCTCATGACTGCCCACCTCAACTGAATGAATGGATGGATGAAAGATTGAATGAATGAATGAATAGAAAGCTGAGGTGCATATGACTGAATGCCAGGATATACATTAACTTCTGTGAGAAAACACTCCAGCACCCTTTGTCACTGATCAGCCCCTATTTCAGAGCTAAACCTATACTGAGGCAAGCCCTGTCATCCTGTAAATGCTGATTAACCATCAGCTTCGTGGGGCTAATCCGTATATTTAAGAATGGAGACTCAATATTATCTTTTTGAAAAGAAAAAACAAAATATTTATGGAGAACTGCACTAACAAACTGTATGCATCGATTCTCTTGGTCATTATCTAACCCTTATCTAACGCCAAGTATAGGAGATAGGGGAGGGATGGCCCAACTAAATGGGTGTCTGTGGTAGCCTTGAGCCAGGAGTAGAAAAATACTTGAAACTAGGAAGTAGGAATATGTGAGGTCAATGAGCAAAAAGTAGACATTTTTCCATTTAGTGGCAAAATCAGTAGTAGAACAACCAATTCAGTGGAATCAGCGATTCACGTAGGTAAAAGTCAAGAAATGATGAAAAATTAGGGGAAGTAATAAACAATGAATACTGAAATGGGTCAGCAGAAGTCAGGCCTCCAGGAATCCTGACACTGATGCAGTGAGCATTCACATATGTAGTGTCTATGGAGAACGGTCATGTAAACCAGGCTGGAGGATGCTGATGTTCTCCTTGGGGAAGCAAGTCCCAGTTTTACTCCTGAAGAATGTGAGAGGGAGAAACATGCCCGTTTCCTTTTAATCTTCCCCAGGAGGTTGGCATAGTGCTCCGGAAAGCACGGAGGCTTATCACTAGACATAAAATTAACACTGGGCTTAAAGTTTCTTCAAATCCAGATGAAACTTTTAAGTGGTTTGTACTTGATATATTATTTACAAAGAAAATATTTTCTTTCATGTTCCCCACCCCGCCCCTTTTAGTCTATGAAACAATGTTTGCCAAGAGAGAAGATTGGCAAGGATTGCAAAGAAGTGATCTCCTTAAGTTTTTCAACCACTGTGGTCATTACCCAACCCAGCAGCAAATTGATCAAGTATGTGACCTGATCCTTTGGGGTGAGTAGTTTCTCATTTTTTTCCCTTTCCTCCTGCTTTTCCTTTCTCTTCATTCCTTCCTGTCAATTTCTTGTTCTTTCCTTCCTTCCTTCTCTAATTTTTATTAAACTGGTCTTATAAGTCGTTTTCCTCAAATTTTTTAAAATCTGATTTTAATATATAAGAAGAAAGATGTAAAAGTTAAAAGAGGTTCATACAATAAAGTTTTTTTTTTAGGTGGATGGAGGAGATGATTTTAAATTTTTATGCTTTTAATATATTGTTTGATATAAGTTATATCTAACCGAGTATATTTTAAACCACCGTATTTTAAATACCGATGCTGAAAAGCTTTCTCCTGGATTGTAAATTTGGTACTAAATAATATAGCCAAGTTTAAATGTGTAAACATTGTAAACTATTTCAATACATAGAATTTTACAGTCAGAAAATCATTTCTTTTTTGAACAGTAAGTACATGAAAAGATAGTATTTTATAAGAATATTTAATAATTTGAATGGAGTGCCATTCCTCTTTCCTCTAAACACTAGTACGGAAGTGGAAATTGTCACCATGATGTGGGAAATCTCAATGAATTTTCCTTAGCTCCTTGAGATTATTCTCAATGTTTCTTTCTATGTCGATAGTACTATTATGGCTTGCTTCCATGTTTAGAGATGATGGATGGATGTAGCCACAGTTTAATTGAGAAGAAAAGGTAAACAAAACAAAACATGGCAGGACCTTTTTAAATAGAGGAGTAGGGATCACATGCCTGTAAGAAGGTGTGATTAAGGTCAGAGGGACAAGGTTAAAGATCCATTATAGGTTTGAAGTTCTCTTCCTTCATTAGTTCTTAGTGTAAATTTAGCTAATTCCTTATCTATGGGCTCCGCTTTACCACTGCTGTATCCCTGGTTCTGGAACACTTTTCTAGACTACTTCTAAATATGTTTCTAAATATTGTTCACAGACTGGCAGAAGCATCCATACCTTTTTATCTTCAGTCATCATAGCTAGGTTGAATGTTTAAGTAACATTTTTCCTCATGACAAAAAACATTGAATATTTATTATAGAAAATTTGGGAATATAGAAATATATAAAATTGTTAAGAAATAGCAATGATGAACACGTGATGTCTCTCTTTGCAGTTTTTTTTCTGTGCATGTGACATTTTTATGAAAATTGAGATTATTTTCTACATGTTTGAAAATATGCTTTTTTTTTGGCTTAACCATACTCATAAGTTTCCAAGTCATAAATACTTTTACAACATTATTTATAATTGAGTAATAATCTGTCATATTGATGATCTATAATATGTTTATGTTGTCCATTGAATTGTTTCCACTTTATAAAGCATAATAATATTAATAATGTGAAAAAAAACAAATGCAGCAAAATAGAATCAATTAGGCACTTTAGAAGCTTATACTGATTATTGTTAGTAATTTAAAATACAAGTTCTTTTCAAATTAACAGTTTCATAAAGATATATTTCTCTACTGATTATTTTGGAGTATATCATAAAAGCTTAGATTTAGAGCATAGCTCTGGAATTAGCTTTCCTTGTTTAATTCCTGGCTCTACCGTTTGCTATTTGTATGTCGTTGGATAATGTATCTCTGACATGACTCATTTTGCTCAACTATAAAAGGAAGATAATACTATCTAAATCACTGGGCTGGTGAGAGGTTTAAATGAAATAATTCATGTAAAATATGTGTTATAAGTGCTCAATAAATGTTTGCTATTATTATTCTTAAGTAATTCTTAAGTAGACTTAAATAATTATGAAAATAAATTTTCATAATTATTTTTTACTTTGAAATGTTTAAATGTTGAACCTAATTGTATAATGTCTTATTTTTTATAGAGGTTATTTATTGAATGTCATCCATTGGTTTCCACCCACATCATCTCTCTTGATTATCATAATGATCTAGAGGAAGTGATATGCTAGGAATGTTCTAGAGGAAGTGATATGCTCTTTATGCTTATTTTACAGATGAAAGAACTGAGACTTAGAAAGAGACTTTTCTAAGTTCATTAATAGAGCTGGAACTTTATCCCTGGTCTCTTTAAGAGTTCAATGCTCTTTCCATTTTACTATGGGAGACATTTTAAAAGTCAATATTATGAAAACATAATTAGATGGATGATTGCAACATTTTTGACAGCCAGTACTGGCTTTTATTGATCTTTCATAGACTAGTTCAATGCCTTGCAA